>NC_061119.1:141488983-141825061 GCF_002878395.1 Capsicum annuum
AAATAATAATAGGAGTTAGAAAAATAAAAATAGAATTCGAAGTAAAGGAAGAAATGCAAAAAGCAGATATAATATTAGGAATAAAATGGTTAGAACAAGTAAAACCATATAATATAGAACATACACAATTAACCTTAACATATAACAAAGAAAAGTTATTATTAAAAAGAGTCTTAACATGAAATGAAGATATATGTATTAATGAAGATAGTAGTAGAAGGATATTACAGTAGATATTATACGCCAATGATAGATACAGGAGCAGAAGCTAATTTATGCAAATATAATTGCTTACCAGAAAGTAAATGGGATAAATTAAAAACACCAATAATATTTAAAGGATTTAATAATAAAGGAAGCTTAATTACTTATAAAGCTAGGAATGTAAAAATACAAGTATGGGATAAGATATTAACAATAGAAGAAATTTATAATTATGAATTAACATCAAAAGATATACTTTTAGGAATGCCATCTTAAATAAATTATACCCACATATAATAACCAAAACAGACTGGTGGTTTACAACACCATGTAAACAAAAAGTAAGAGCAAAAAGAGTTAATAATAAAATAAGAAAGAAAACTGATTGGATAAAAGGAAGTGAAAAAATTACACAAAAGTTAGAAAATATAAAAAATACTGAAGATACAGTAGAACTAGTAGTATTTTCGATAAATAAAACAGAAATAACTATATTTTCAATAAATAAAATAGAAATAATTCAGAAAAAATTAGAACAATTATATAGTGAAGATCCATTAAAAGGATGGGAAAAACATAAAACTACTATAAAAATTGAATTAATAGATAAAAATAGCATAATAACCCAAAAACCATTAACATATAATTATCCAATACCAAATAAGATATTAAAAATAAGACAAATCCAAGGATATAATTATTTTAGCAAATTTGATTGTAAATCAGGATTTTACCACCTAAAGCTAGAAGAAGAATCTAAAGAATTAACCGCATTTACGGTACCACAAGGATTTTATGAATGGAACTTGTTACCATTTGGATATAAAAATGCACCAGGTAGATACCAACATTTTATGGACAATTATTTTAAACAATTATCTAATTGTATAGTGTACATAGATGATATATTATTATACACAAAAACCAAAGAAGAACATTTAAAATGATTAGTACAATTTACAGATATAATAGAAAAATCGGGAATAAGTCTAAGCAAAAAGAAAGATGAAATTATGAAAAACCAGATAGAATTTTTAGGAATACAAATAGATAAAAGTGGAGTAAAAATGCAACAACATATAGTACAAAAAATAATAAATTCAAAAGAAGAATTAGACACAAAAAAGAAATTACAATCATTTTTAGGACTAGTAAACCAAGTAAGAGAATATATTCCAAAATTAGCAGAAACTTTAAAACCACTACAGAAAAAATTAAAAAAGGATATAGAATATAACTATGATGAAAAAGATAAAAAACAAGTTCAAAAAATAAAATTACTTTGTAGAGAATTACCAAAATTACAATTTCCAGATGAAAATAGAAAATTTATATATATAGTAGAAGCAGATGCTAGTGAATATAGTTACGGAGGAGTACTTAAATATCGATATGAAGCAGAGAAAATAGAACACCATTGTAGATACTACTTAGGTACGTTCAACGAGACAGAAATAAAATGAAAAATAAATAGGAAAGAATTATGTTCATTATATAAATGTTTATTAGCATTTGAGCCATATATTGTATATAATAAATTTATTGTACGAACAGATAATACACAGGTACGCTGGTGGCTAACAAAGAAAATACAAAATTCAGTTACAACAAAAGAGATTTGGAGACTAGTTTTAAATATATTAAATTTCACATTTACAATTGAAGTGATCAGTACTAACAAAAATGTTATTGCAGATTACATATCAAGACAAAGCTACACAGACTGAAATAATAGAGGAAGATACTCTAGAAAAAATACTTAACACCCTAACTACGCTTTCAATGAAAGTGGACAGTATGGGTAATGAGATAGAAAAGCTAAAGACTAATGAAGATAAACTGAGGTCTATAGCTACAAATCAGCTAACTCAGCAGTGTGCAGAGCTATGTCGATCGAAAGACATTAAAAATCCAGAGCTAGAAGGAGACGTTGGGACACTCCATAAAACCCATAACATTTATCAATCTACTTCTGCAGGTACAAGCAAAGGAGTTAATAGACCAAGATACCAGAATATAAATATGAACAAAATATTTGAAAAACCATTTACACCAAAAACACAAAAAGACCATTTATTCATACCCCCACAAGTTAACACATACCGAGATAGCCTAAACCAAGACAAGAAAGTATACAACTACACCACCCAGAAATACATAGAAAATATATATAGAGTACAAACCTTTCTAAACCATAACCCCAGAGCTACAGACATCAAAGAACCAAATACCAACTATATAACCCAAAAATTACAAGGATATAATAAACTAATTGCACTACCCAAAACTAACCCAAGCCTAGTTAAAACCTGTTTTGATTATGGACTACTAAACACCATATATACTCAAGACGGAGAAGAGCTAACAGCTATGGAAGAATTATACAAGATATTCACCACCTACAAAAGAATAACAAAAGGAAATTTATTTTATAAAAAGTGTTATACTGCACCAGCAGAGATATTATATAAAAAAATAAAACCAGTTATACAAGTTGTAAAGATAGGACTAACAAGAGATATGATTATACCAGAAGATATTACGCAACAACCGGAGATATCCAGAATTGAGATACCAGATTTTTATGCAAATAAACGACTTATTGGACTAGCTACGATCATTCAAGAATTAGCAAATAACTATACTAACGGAAACCCAATATGGAGCTACTATTCGAGAGATCATCAAATGATTTACTCAAATTCAAAAGAGCTACGACAAGCAGATATGGAAGACATAAGACAATGGATAATGACGCTACTCAACCCAGAAAAACAATCTACCGCAAGAGCAATAAAAAAAGAATTTATTTCAGACGGACTACTAACAAGATACTGTAAAATAATTGGACACAAATATCCAGACCACCAATGTTCGAGGTGCAATGGAAAAGATAATATTATTTCAGAGGTACATCTAGAATAAAGAAGACAAAATGACAGCCGAAAAGATAAGATAAGGAGCAATAATGGAGCAGTTACGACAAAATCAACGGAGACAAGATACTGTACAAAGTCTGAATTATTGTATATTATTGTACAAAAGTCTTGATTAAAGTTATTGTACATTAATTAGATTATTGGACTTTTACGTAAGTAATAGGAAAATAGGATAGGCCATAGGCCCCTTTATTTGACTTTTTTCTTCTTTCTTTATTTTAGTTTTAACATGTGTAAAGAAAGTTTGTAAATTTTTGTTCTATAAATGAAGAAGGCAGAAGGCATTGCAAAGGCAAGCCTTCATGCGTTGAAGCAACTTTTCTCTCCACTCCATAACAAATACTTTACTCAGTTAATTAGATAAACATATTTCAATGGAAAAAGCTATGGAGCAACAAACTTCAGAAATATCAAAGCTACCCGAACAGGTATATTTATTTATGATTATGAATAGCTAAATTCATAATTCCCAACAATCATGATATGATAAAATAAATTCATATTAGTTACTTTATAGTAGAATTATTCGAAGAATAATATGTTAAGAAGTTTATTAACAAAGCGGAAACGGAGAAAAAGCCCTAAGGACTATGCCATCCTAAAGGTGAAACCAATGAGGCAAGAAGCCGTGGCGGGGAGTAACCAGAGTAGAGGCGCTGTTTAAGGGAAAACGTATCCGGAATACCATGTTAATAGTGACGGAAGAACATATTATTTAAGAATAATCTAGTATATAGTAAGCTAAGATGACCATATTTTGTTATGCACATGGTTGAAGGGAATATTTTGAAAAAAGCAATTTTATGAAAATGAATGATAATTTATCTGATGTGATGGTAGATAAATTCAAAATACTTATTTTGTATGCACTTAGAAATATAAAAGTAGCAGATATAAGAAAGATCATATTAGAAAAAGCTTTTGGTAAATACTACATGACTAGAGTAAATTATATACCACATCTACCTAGCTACTCTTATAAATACTTACGATGATAAGTTACATAGAATTTTTAGAAAAAGATATAAAAAAAAAACATACAATTACTAGAAAAACAGATAAAATAAATATAGATAAATACATGGAAAATAAAGATATAAAATTTCTTAATAAAAATATGCAAAAACTACTAAGGCTAAAACAAACAACTACAAAATACCAATTTTAGAAAATAGATCATTTAGATTATCTTAAAGTTTTAATCTTATATATACTTAAAAACATAGAAATTATAGATATTAGGAAAATAATATTAGAAAAAGTAATAGATTACGAAATTGAAGCTACAAATTGTCTAGAACAGTTATACGAAGAAATTTACCTAGAAGGATATTATTCAGATTAAAAAATGTTAGAATATATTAGAAAAACTAGAGAAAATCAAGAAAATCTAAATAATGAAATTAATTATAGAAACCAAATTAGAAAAATAATGGAAAACCTAAAAGAAAAATTAGTATGGATAGAAAAAACCTTAGAAAATTTAGATAAAAGTACATGTGATAGTTTATATAATTTAAAAAACTCACTACGAGAAGAACAACACAAGATAATAAATAACATTGAAAATCTAGAATTAGATATACATTATAGCACAGATAGGATAAATTATTAAACAGAAATTTGTAACTCTGCAATTACTACAGGATAAAATAATTAATGAATATATCTTATGAAAAAAGTAAATTATTAAAAGATATTGAAACAAAATTTAAAAAATATCCACGCACTAATAAAAATAGATTCACTAGAAACCTACTAAATCTATTATACCTATTAAATCCGCGTACCCCCCTACAAATGGTATCCTAGTGAATCTATTATACCTAATCACTCCAAAGTATATCAACTAATTTTTAGTTTATGAAAATCTATTAATTTTTTATGCTTCGTCTGAATATGCAACTGAATAAGTTATTTTATTTTTTCCATCAAATTTTCAGTTTTGTTTTCAGCTCATTTGCTTACACATGGGAGCATCATGAGTTCTTCATCGATGAGCATTTTTTCTTTAATGTTTACGTACCCGCTAAATATGTTTCTATCATATTGCAATTTCTTTTGTCCTTAGTAATTTCGTCTTGCCTAAGCATTGTAATACTTTCTAGAAGATTATGTGATTATCCATGCCTAAGAACTGCAATACCTTTTCTACTTGGTGATTAGTTTTTGTTTAACGATGGTTTGATTGGTTACGCTGTATGGAATGAACATGACACAATTTTTACTTATTGAAAACATGAACTTGTATAGGAAGTTATGGAGGACTCAGATTAGCGTAGAAGGTTTGTTAGATATTAAGCTAGCGTTGCCTCGCTTATTCTTATTATTATTAGCATCAATAATCAAATAATTAATAATTAATATGATAACTATCATGCTTTTGATATCCAATTGATTTTATAAAATTGAACTCACTAAAGCGAGTGTAATGATCTTCCAGGTAACGTTTCATGCTTTTTTTGATCTTAGAATTTTTTCATAACTGCCCCAAGTCATTTACAGCTTGCTGGGACTGATAGTTCGGTCGCCAGCAGTTTATTTGAATTTTAGAGCCAATTCTCTATTTTGGAGCTTTCGGTATTAAGAATTTGTCAGACCTAAACGTCAGTCAAATGGTCTCCAATTCCAATTCCGATTATTCTATTAGCTTTGAAATATTCTAATGACCCTCCAAGTCATTTTCTACATTTCCACACATTTTCGTCATTTAGAACTTCCCCATAGCTGTCCCAAGTCATTTATGACTTGATTAGTGGCGGATCCAGGATTTAATGATCGTGACTGCTTAATTTTTTTAACATAAATTTCTATGATGACATAGTATAAATATATAATTATTTAAATGCAATATTAAAATAAAAGTAAAATTAATATTACCAAACAAGGCTTTCAATCGCGAGCTTCGTGGAAAAAATGACTTTTGATCAAAAGTCCGAATTCCAAAAAGCCTTTCTAATCATACAACACAAATCACAACTATGCTCGATGACTTTTCATATTTTGAAAATGATGAATAATAGCATCATCACTTACAACTGCAAATATCTTACGTTCTATATAGCAAACTAAACAACCATTAAAAATTCATCACCCATGTTGTTGCTGAGTTTATTTTTGATGTAGTTCATGGAAGAGAAAGCTTGTTCCATAGAAATAGCAGCAAAAGGAAGAATAAGAGTCAGCTTGTTAAGAAAATAAACAAGAGGCCAAATCTGATGCAATTCTGATTCTACCAATACTTTAGCAAGATCAGTAATTTCCTTCAGATTGAAAAATCTCTTGTCCGAACCTCGAACATATGCTGAAATTATCAAGTTGACAAATGAGATTTCAAAGTTTGTTTCTATCAAATTCATTTGGATAATATTCAGCCAACCTTATTATTTTTTCCTTATCAAAATTACCAAATGACTTAGCTAGATGTAAACAAGCCATACCAAGAAGTAAGTCAATACTCACAATGTAATGATTATTACGCTCCTAAAGCAGCAAATCAATAACAACACAAACTCTTTTAACATGAAAATAATGAGAATATGTAACATCAAGAGCTCAACGCTTCGACTTACCAGGAATGTGGTGAGCCTCCATTTTTGAGATCACTATCTCATATTTGTCATTAAAAGAAAAGGCATCATCCAGTAATGGTTTTCATTCACTATCCCTTATCCTTTACAATTCTTGCTTGGCAGTATTGAGTAGTCCCATAGCATTGACAACATCTTGATCCATATTTTGTAACGAGGAGTTCAAATAATTTATCATCATTAGAACTTTAAACATCAAGTGTAGCATAAAAGCAAATTCAAAATCCTTAATCGTCTTCTCAAGAGTTTCAGCATTAAGCCTGTCAAGATAGTTTGGGCACTCACGTGCGGCAAATCCAAGCACATAAAGAATTGATGGAAATATATCAATGAAGTTCTCTAATGTATTACAGTGAGATCCCCAACGAGTATCAGATGTGTAACGCCCCGAGACTATCCCCTAAATGCCACATGGTGCTTAGGACCACAAGTGATCTTAAGCTAATCAATGATACTGTCATAACCCGTGAACGACTAAAGAAGATACATAAATCTAAAAGAAATAAGTGGAAAAGATGTCTTTGCTGAATATGATCAACAGAAAACTGTTAAAGACATTTACACTTTGGTTATATAAAACAAAACTGAAAATAAATACATCAACTCTTAATGACCACCTATGAAGCCTCTACTAATATTGACTATAGGTAGTTGAGACAAGATCCCCACCTATCCCAAATCAATATGATTGAATAAGGAAATTCTACTAGAACTATAGTTGAATCGAGTCCTCATATCAAAAGAACTCATCACCTGCTGGCTGAAAGCTGTGAACTGTCTGATTATGATATGTGGGCTACAATAGGTACATACATTATGAAACAATGTAGCACATAGATATATATGTGGGTCAGTACTTCTAGAATGTACTGAGTATGTGGGGGGTGATGCATAAGTAAAACAAGAACTGAATATATATATGTAAACTTTCAAATAATGGATGCTAAGCGTAAATGACTCACCTTGGACTTGAGTAAAACTAAAGACTGCAAGATCATAAAGCAATGATAATGATATATTTGAATAAACTTAGTGAGCCATAACACTTAGTTTCTAAAATTACTTTTATTCTTTCTTATGGGGGATTCTTCTAACGGATATAAATCATGTGAGCTACCATGGAGTCCAATGCCTTACCCACGTTGAAGAGAGCTATTATACCCTTGCCATCAGAATAGAACCTTAACATAAGTGATCGCTAAACTTCATTCATATTGAGAAAAAGCCTAACCTACAGTGGCCCATAGTTTCTAGCAATTTAGGATACGCTCATCCTCATTCCCTTCTCGGTGATATATACTACCTCAGAATACTTATATGCTCATACTTTAAGAAATCCACCTTAAAATAGCATAAGGGTTTATAGAATGAAAACCAGTTATGCTTCTCTTTTCTTTAAATCATAATCAAAATGAATAGTCATGAATTTCATATCTTATCTTTAGATCAAAGGATAAATCTTTCAGAATCATGTTATAATGTATGTGAATGAAGTTTCAAAGTCTTAAACTTCCTTGTAAACTTAATGCTTATACGTTGGACTTGGAATTCATGCGTTATTTCATAGGATTTCAAAATAAAACATCATGCTCAATAATCACCTTGAAATCTTTCAACAATATCCAGTCAAGATAGTGAAATTCAAATCATAATATAATTTTGCAAGTCAAAACATGAATATATGTAAACCTTGATGTACTTAAAGCTTTCAATTACATTGTAGTATCATACTTCAAGAATATGACTATTTGAGTAAGAACCCAATTCAAAATAAGTAAATTAAATCTCAAAACCATGCACTTTGGGCACAAGGATGAAAGAATAACCTTGTTCATAAACCTCACATAACTGAACTTTTTGACTTCCTTGAAGGGAACTTAGACTTGGGAACTTGATAGATGATTTTGAAGAAGAAACCCTAGCCTTCTTGTTCTTGGGAAAGAGGAGAAGAAATAACATATTAAGTGATTGAGGATAGGGAAAAACAATGCCTTGTTATGCTTTTAAGTCGTGGGTTGGGAGTTTAAAGAGGGGAAACGACAAAAAAAATCCTTAAGAAAATTCTAGAAATTGTTTGGAGGCCGTCCCGATGTCTTAGGTCATGACTCGTAAGTTCTGGGTATGGGTCATGTCTTGAGTTATCATCAGGAACTTAGATTTAAACCCCTACTACCGTAGTGACGACTCCTCCTGACAACTCGTAGGATCTGCTTAGGAGTCGTCATCACTGAGTCGTAACCACTGGCAGCTTTGACAGTGCCTCAGTAATTTAGCCATAACTTTTCACCCCGATATCAAATTAAAGTAAAATTTATATCATTATAAAGATAATTCAATTATCTATTTATTGGTAGGTATTTAGCTCAGAAATTATTAGTATAATAGAAATTATTCTCGTTTGAATATGACTATAGTTATATACATCCTAAGAATTTAATCGCTAAGGAATGTTTTGAACTGTTCATGATCTAGGAGCTATTTGAGGACTTAATATATGTCCAAGTAACTTATAAAGCTATCATAACATGAGGCTTGATTCTTGGATCCTTTACTGTCCAGGATACAAGTCGTATCTTACGGCTCATAACAAGTCATTACAACTTGTAGACACCACTTGTAAACTGGACAGAAACTTAGAGAACCTACCCTGCTGATCTTATGACTCCCTATTGTATGACTCATAACATCAAGTAATTAATCCTAAGGTTATTTCATCAAGTGACCATAAATATTTGGGTTTCCCACTGGGCTATTTATGACTGGATTATACGACTCGTAGGAGTCTTTATGACTTAAAAGTGTGAGTCGTAAGTTCTACAGTAGCTTGAGAGTATGGGGTATAATGATATCTCCCCCTTGGGATTATTTATCCCCGAATGATACTGACTTGGCTGAAATACTAGGGAAAGGATGAGATGATGTACTGAACACTTACAAGATGAATCATGGCTTAATATTTGAATCAGAAACTGATGCATGATGCATGGACTGAGCTGAATTCGTAATTTGCATGGATGCGAATATTTTACCTCATGGAATAGATATACCTTATGAAACTTTGGATAGTAAGACTAGATGAAAAGATATAAAACCATAGGAGCTTATCTATTTGATTGCTAAATTGAATTACCGGCTATACAGACTGAATCATACTGAAAGTTTATACTCAACCAGAGTATTTCTTCATCACTCTTTGAAAGAATATCTAATAACATTAGGGAGCAAGGAATTTTTTTGGGCATGGTTTGAATAAGATATCCGAATAAGGAATCGCAACATGGATAAAACTCTATAACATGGAATATAGGCCTATGAAACATAAGCTAGGGTAGAATTTCTAAGCCTTAGGAAAGCCAACTGCTAATTTCAAGTTTAACCATACTTCTTAAACATTCCCTCAACTATACTTTTCCATTTAAATATTATGCTCATTTGACGCAACTTATAATCCTCACATGGGTACACACATAACCATTCCTACCAAATTCTGAGTAGAACTACATACCTTCACCATGTTCAAGCCTAACTCAAAATCAAAAGGTACTGCACATAACACCATAACACTAGTCTGAACCCTGAATTCAATACCCCATGTGTGTTTCACAACTCTCATCTCAAGAATAATTCTTCTTACCACTTTCACAAATAAATTAAACCTATTACAAGGAATTAACTAACGTACAATGCACCCATCCACTTATATACCAACATGACATTTAAGCCTATCATTATAACCACATATTAGCTTCTAGGAAAATAACCCACCAAAGCATCTTTCCCATATTCTCTAATACTTTTATTAATAACAACTTCCATACACTATCTCTAAGAAAACACACATAAAATTTTAACTAACCACAACATATATCAAAGCTTTACCTTAAAATTCCTTTACACTTATAGCCTTAGAATAAACAAGCATACAATAATCTTTCCCCAACAAAAAAATATTTACTCCCTCCCATCTAAACATTGTTCATCACCACTATCATTTCACAAGGAGAGGTCACTGAATGGTTAGAACATTAGGACCTTAAGCATAAAAGGATAGTATGCATAACTTTGACACTTAACTGGGGCCTAGAACTGAACATACTGTAAAACATGAGTACATAATTAATGAGTTTCATGACTTGAGTTTGGAGTTCATAAATTCATGGGATATGATTCTTACTTCTGAGTGAACCGGAATCCATCCTATTAGGAACTGGAAGCGTACATGATTCTGTGGAAAGTGCATGAATATGAGCTATGAATATGGAGTTGACATATAAAGCATGAGTAGATGTCGTGATGACTGAAGTCCAAAACTTTGCACTAAGATAAGAATGGGTCGGGCGTCTTCCTCCCTTACTAATGTTCTACAATACACCGACATCACTATTAGAACCTAAGAGCTTAACTTGGTTTCTTGTTCTATCATCTTACTCTTAGATTAGAGTTAACCTTCCAAGCTGATGGATCCATTCCATATCCCTAGGACTGAGCCATAATTTCTTCACTTTAATTTTCTACAGAGAAATTCTCAACTCATGCGAATGAACTATATTTAAAACATACTAACTTTATTCTTGGACAATTCCTTCATATATACCATCCTTAACTTTCTCTATCTTCAATAATCATTGTCATAGACTTACACTCCCCCCCACAAACATACCTGCCTCATTAAAGGCATAATATGCATCACCGTTCTAAACTTATATTTTTCCCTAAATTATGAGAATCAAAATCATACCAAAAGACTCAATATCATATATCCATAACTCCTTAACTTAGCTATGAACAACACTATATACTATATAACTTGCCTTCTTCTTGTTTATTAACTCAACATCATATATCCAAAAACCTTAATAATCTCAAAAAAAAATTCAATCCCCATATCACCTTTGGTATACCTCTAAATCATACCTATAATATCATACTTAATTGCGAATAAATGTACTTAAACTCTTGCATACACTGTTCTAGACCACTAGATCACTTCTATATAACTAGCATCACAAACCAAGCAATTATTATTTCTACCTTGATGATCATCTACTATTCAAACTTAGTGAGCTAGACATGCTTAACAACACACCCTCATATACTATTCTCACTTGAAAGATATAAAATAAAACACCAAGAAACACTAGTCCACTAGAACCTCATAATAATAATAATCGATCATAATCATATGGTATATCTTATTATAATATATTAGAATATCATCCTTCTACATATTACGACCATTTACCCATCTATTCACCAAAATTAATTCCATAGCTCTATAAGTTTCGACTAGACTCCTTTTTTTCACAACCACAAGGGAAGACTAAATTAACAATACTTAACCACCAAATAATTTCATTAATAACTTATACTTTTCTAACTCTTTGTAATACTGTCAAGAACCCCTTTCCTACTCCAAGCAAACTCTAAGTCACCTTAACAAATAATTCCTTATTTACCTTCCGCCATGAAATCTACATAATATTCACTACTCCTGTAGGTAACACCCAAAGATACATCACCTCAATCCTTACTTAATAGCATGTATAGATCCCTCACTATACTCTTAACCAGTCACTATCTCTAACTTTTTTATCACTACACTCTAAATCCATACTTCTAACTCTAGGTGTTCTACTACTTATGAATTATAACACACTAAATAACAATATCTCTTAAGGAAAAACTATATTCAATAATCTGGGTACATAAGCTCTCCTATCAAGATCGTTATCTATAACGAAGGGTTAAAGAAAAAATCTGATTATGTAGCATATCCTGTCTTAATCGCACAACTCATATGAAAGAGGACATAATCTTTTGAATTAAAGGACTTTAAACACACTAGTAGGATCTTTTAGAGCCCTTTGTGCGAATTCTGAAGTTATCGATAGTAAGCTTGAGAGCATCATCATGGGAGGAATAGGAACTTGCTAATCATGTTATCTCAAGAATAAGTCATAGATGGATAATTGTGGAGTAACACATGAATTGATAGAAGTTTCTGAGAGAACATCTTGATAGCACAATCTAGAACATAAAGAAGCAAAATATTTCTTAAATTCCCCGTAGCCTCTCAAAAAAAGTATCGATATCTCTATACCATTCCACAAGACTATTAGACACGACTTCATAGACACCTTAGGACACTTGAATTCTGTGCTCTGATACCAAGTTTGCAATGCCTCAAGACTACCCCCTGAACGTCACATAGTTCTTAGAACCACAAGTGATCCTAAGCTAACCCATGATACTGGCATAACTCATGAGAAACTGAATATGATACATCAATATGAATGAAATAAGCAAAATAGATGTCTTTGTTAAATATGTTCAATACAAAACCCTTAAAGAAATTTGCACTCTGGTTATTTAAAACAAAATTAAAAATAAATACATAAACTCTGAATGACCGTCTATGAAGCCTCTACTAATATTGACTATATGTAGCTGGGACATGACCCCCAGCTATCCCTAATAAATACAACTAAATAAAAAAATACTACTAGAACTAAAGTTGACTCGAGTCCTCATATCAAAAGAATTCATCACCCGTTGGATGAAAGCTGCAAACTATCTGATTATGATGTGTGGGCTATATGTACCTAAATTATGGGATAATATAGCTCATAGACATATATGTGGGTTAGTACTTCTGGATTGTACTGAGTATATGGGGGTGAATGCATAAGTAAAATAAGAACTGAATATATATGTAAAATATCAAATACTGGATGCTAAGCAAAAATGACTTACCTTGGACTTGAATAAAACTAAAGATAACAAAATCATAAAACATGGATAGTAAATCATTTGAATAAACTTAGTGAGCCATAACACTTAGTTCCTAAAATCTTTACTTTTATTCTTTCTTATGGGAGATTCTTCCAATGGGCAGAAACCATCTGAGCTACCATGGAGTCTAATGTCTTACCCACATTGGGAAGAGCTGTTCTACCCTTGCCATCGAAATAGAACCTTAAGTAATCATTGATCTTTATCCATATTGGGAGCTTAAATTATGATTGCTCGTAGTTTCTAGGAATTTAGGATACGCTCATCCGCATTTCCTTCTCGATACTAAATACTACCCTAGAATACTTATATGCTCATACTTTAAGAAATCTACCTTAAAATAACATAAGGGTTTATAGAATGAAAACCCGTTATGCTTTTTTATTGTAAATCATAATCAAGATGAATATTCGTGTATTTCATATTTTATCATTAGATCAAAAGATCAATATTTCTTGAATCATGTTATAATGTGTGTGAATGAAGTTTCAAAGGCTTAAAATTCCTTGTAAACTTAATGCTTGTACTTGGGACTTTGAATTCATGCTTTATTTCATAGGATTTCATAATAAAACATCATACTCAATAATCACCTTGAAATCTTTCAACAATATCCAGTCAAGATAGTGAACTTCAAATCATAATACAAATCTGGCAAGTCAAAATATGAATATATGTAAAACTTGATGTACTTAAAGCTTTCAACCACATTGTAGTATCATACTTCAAGAATATGACTATTTGGGTATGAACCCCAATTCAAAATAAGTAAATTAAATCTTAAAACCATGAACTTTAGTCACAAGGATGAAATAATAACCTTGTTCATAAACCCCACATACTTGGACTTTTTGACTTTATTGAAGGAAACTTAGACTTGGGAACTTGAGAGATGATTTTGAAGAAGAAACCTTAGCCCTATTGTTCTTGAGAGAGAGGAGAATAAATACCGTGTTAAGTGATTGAGTATGGGGTAAAACTAATGCCTTATTATGATTTTAAGTTGTGGGTTGGGAGTTTAAAGAGGGGAAAAAACCAAAAACACCCCCTTAGAAACCCTCTGGAAATAGTTTAGAGGCTGTCCTGACGTCTTAGGTCGCGACTTATAAGTTCTGGGTACAGGTTGTGTCATGATTCATCTTCAGAAACCTAAATTTTGGCCAATACTGCCGTGGTTACGACTTCTCCTGACAACTCATAGGGTATGTTTACGAGTAGTCATCAGTGAGTCATAACCACTAGCTGCTTTGATAGTGCTTTAGTAATTTTGCCATAACCTTTTACACTGACATGAGATTAACTCAAAATTGATATCGTTGGAAAGATAATTCAATATCTATATATTGGTGAGTCTTGAGCTCTGTAATTCTTAGTATTTCAAAAGTTATGTTGGTTTGAATATGACTGTGTTATATACATCCCAAGAATTTAATTGCTAAGGAATATTTTGAATTTTTCATGATCTAGGAGTTATTTAAGGACTTAGTATATGTCCAAGTAACTTATAAAGCTATCAAAACATGAGTCTTGATTCTTGGATCCTTTACTGGTCAGGATATGAGTGATATCTTACGGCTCATACCAAGTCATTACGACTTGTTTCCACCACTCGTAAGATGGACAAACTTAGAGAACCTACCCTGCTGATCTTACGAATCCCCGTTGTACGGCACATAACATCAAGTAAAAAATCCTAGGGTCGATTCGTCAAGTGACTAAAAATATTTGGCTTTCCCACCGAGTTAATTATTTATGACTGGATTATACGACTCATAAGGAGTATTTACGACTTAAGGGTTTGAGTCATTAGTTCCACAGTAGCTTGAGAGTATGGGGTCTAACAAGATGGCCATTCAAGCCCACGTTCTTGATTTAGTCCTCATCAAACAAGTAACTCCGCTAACTACATAGCTTGGTGTTGTCTTAGCAAATCCTGTGCTTAAAGATGCTCTAAAAATATTCAACACATTAGTAAATACAAAAAAAAATCATCTACATCTGAATTCTTCTTCATAAGATCCACAAGTATCAACTGCAATTAGTGAGCAAAGCAATGAGTAGAATATGCAGATGGAGTATCACACAAAATTAAACTCTTCAGACTATTTAGTTCTCCTTGCATATTACTCACACCATGGTAACCTTGTCCACTTATTCGAGACGAACTTAATGAGTGATCTAAAAGAAAAAAGTAGATTGACCCCTTTAATGATTATGCATATGTATCACTAACATGGACCACACCAACAAATCGCTCTACCACTTCACCTTTTCTATCAACATATCACAGAACAAGTGTCATTTGCTCCTTATATGATACATCTTTTGACTCATCAATTAGTATTCCAAAATAATCACCATCTTAATATTCCATGATAGTTTTGATTGTTTCTTTGGCACAATCATCAACAATATCTTTTAAATTTTTGAACAACACATATTTTATTTTTTGGGGAATTTTCTAAAATAATGCTCCCAATATCCTGATCTATGTTACCATACCATCGTAAAAGTGTAAGAAATATACCTCTATTTGTTGATGATACACTCTTATCATAACCACAAAATGATAATCTCAATCTCAAAATAAATCTTGCCATATTAACTGAAGCATCTAAATGATGACGAGATTCATTTTTTTCTTTCTCGCAATTCTTGTCAAAAGATGTGCAAATAGATTGGGATTGATTCATCTAATCAATAATCATGTTGAAAAACTTTTGTGGATGTTATTAACCTCTCTAGTATGAGTTTCAAATCTCTCTAAAGCTTTGTTCCAACCCTTAAAGCCATTTTACATAAAAGCAACACCTCCCATATTTCCACGAACTTAATGCTTATTTTTAAACAAATAGTAACACAAATAATAAGCAACATCTTTTGATACACTGTACACTATCCACTTAGAATATTAACTTTTGAACCAACAAGGATGAAACTTACGCATTGCTATTTTCTTCTTTTCAAATTGAGTGTTCGAAAAAGTGTGATCCTTAGGCTGACATGGTCCTTTTTGAATATAATATCTTCTAATTTCATATCGTATATTTGGATCATATTCTGCTATAGGTCTTCTTTCCACTGGATCATCTTTCAAATATTCTTATTAGTTGAAAGAATTGTATCTCTTTGAATTTCTGAAGGTTTGGATGAAGCAATGGGTGGAATCGCAGTACTAAAACTTGATTGTCCTTTTATTGATCTAATGACAAACTTATCCATCCCGATTCACATAGATTTATGATAATTTCCACAAAACAAGATTCAATTAATATTCCTTGTAAGCAAAATCATTCTCAAATTTAAAAATAAAAGAAACAAAATCAAGATAGTTAGCCTAGTCATTAATCAAAAATTTGCTGCTGATCAAGATGGTTCTAGCCATTCAGTTAAATATTTTATACATTAATTACCTCACCTATTCGAAAAAACTCTTCAATTTATTAGTTAAGGAAAAGCTTAAAAAAGTAAATCCACCAATTAATGCTAGAAGTATTGCGATTAAGGTTACTACTTTCATAAAAACCAACAAAAGGAAAAAAAGTGAGTAAAATCATTTGTTAAGAATTAATTTAAACTATCAACTTTGTTTTTGTATAAGAGTAAGTTATTGGGATGAAGTAACATAGACTCTTTTAGTGTAGAAGACCCCACAACCAACCCCTTCTCACCCTAAAAGAGAACAAAAAAAGAGACTAAAAAAGGAGGAAAAAATAGAAACTTGAAGCTATGTCGGTGAGGTTCTCAAATAGAATAATATCATAAAATTTTGTTAAAAACACCCTAATTTAAATTAACTATAAAGAAAATTAATATACCTGGGTTTTGAGATTAGTGTATAAAATAAAATTGAAAAGAATGAAAGAAAAAGACAGAAATTTGGTGCTTGAAGCTTGATTTTGCCGTTTATGGGGAGAAGTATTTAATATTTTGGTAGAAGTGGAACACTTATTTTTTACTTTAATATTTTAAAGAAGTAGGAAAAGTAAAAACATAAATTAATAATAATTTAAAATTTAAAAGTCAACACCCATAAAGACTTTGGGCGTGTGCAAAAAACTAAAACCAAGGAGCATTAATTTTATTTAAAAAATTTAAAAAGCCAAAAAAATATAAAACACCTCAGCAGTGTTTGAACACGAGGCATCCCTGTACATGGGAGAACCTTAAGACCAACCCAAACACTAGTGCACCAAATCTACTCTTTGTTTCAGTGGGTGCTTTTATATATTTTATACCTATTTTTGTATATTTCCTATTTAATTATATCTATTCCACGTCGAGTTTAATGAGTGCCGGAGCACCCCAATAATTAATGTAGGTACGCCCCTGGATTTGGTGGAGCTAACAGTTTAGTTACCAGGCAGTTCATTTATTTTTTAGAGCCAATTTTCTATTTTGAAGTCTTTGTTGGTAAAAATTAGTTAAAGGATGAAAACTTTAGGTTATAACCTCATACGCTAATTCTTATAGTTCCACGACACGACCCGAACCAGAGCCTTTCGTAATGGGCATCCCAAGTCCAACCGGGACTGGAGACCACCCCCATTATCCAACCTAACTAACATACACATATCGTGAGTCGTATGAATTTCGAACATATAACAAGATAGCGTTATTGCATAATCCAAGACACTGGGATAGGTTTATATCCGTGACCACCCAAACGAGTCCAACTGTCAGATACCAAACCATAATCCAGAATCATAACCATATGAGTTCCATAGTAATTATATATTATCCAAAAATAAAAGTGGATGGAAAAGTGAGAAATTTAGTCTAACGATATCAACCCCAATATCAATACTGATACCAAGGCTGACACCAATACAGATCCTACCCATATCAACCCATAGCAATTCTATAAAAGCCTCTAACCAAAAGAAAACCAATATCCAGTTGGGATATGGCCCCAACCATAGCCAAAACCAATATTCATAAAATAACGAAAGTATATGAAATTGTCCATAACATGAAATGGAGCCTTCTGGAAAGATGAAAGCTCCCCACTTCAATCTAAAAGCTGACCCCAAAGTCCAATCACTATGTAGGAGGAGTAGAATGGTCAATTCCTGTATCACGTGGGGATACAACCACCTGAAGAAGGGTTAGCCGGTAAACGCTAGCATGAACTCAGGGTAAGGATAAAATAATGTCATCCAGTAAAACCAAGTAAACCATCCATATGCATACAAAACACACACATGCACACAAATATATATATATATATATATATATATATATATATATATAACCATTCCAAGAAAGGGAACCGGGTTTAACATGCATTCAAAACCATTAACCTGGGTATGTGTAGCATAACCATCCAAACCACCCACGAGCTATATGGGTCTATTGTAACCCCTTGAATAGGCCCCGATATGTATAGCCGTACAAACTAGAGATACCATAAGAGTAGTGGATGATACATATGTACAGTGTACTTAGAGGATTCCCGTGTACCTCATAGTATCATATATGGTCGCCATGACCAACCCCTCATGTCGGCAAACATGAGTTTCCAGTGTCCATTCATTGAACTCCCACCTTCACGGTTAGTTATCACACCATGCCATTATTTTCCAATTAAAACCATTTCAAACCAACCAATCAATTATTCCATTTATTATACACCAAGGCTATTAATAGGGATATCATCATACCAACTATAACTTGCAAGTACTTTTCATAAGCAAACCTTATGAGGTTAAGGGATTCCCACGTACCCATTTACCAAGTTAACTTTGGGGAGTCCCATATACCCCACAAGTGTTCCATTATTATGTTTGCTTGGGGGAGTCCTATGTACCCCACAAGTTGTTCATTAACATGTTTACTTAGGGGATTCCATCTTACACCACAAGGAGTTCAATTAACCATAACCATGATGACCAAACTATTCCATCTAACCATTTCAAACCATTTAAACCATTTAGAGTTCCATTACCAAACCATACCACGCAATAGTTCCATTACAACATAGTAAAAGCATTCTTATAGGCATTTTATCAAACATATTGGGAGCATAGTGTTTCCAAAATCAAAATCAAATACCAATTAACCATTCCCATGAAACTAAGTATCCAAACCACCATTAAAAGATGTAAATACATAATTACAACATTGAAAAACTATAACCAAGACATTATAACCAAAACCCCCAAATAATATTTGAAAACCCAAACCCATATAACAATTATGCCATGAAATTTTTTTACAAAATATGCTTTTAGTTGGAACTAACAATGAGGGAAGTAGTACATGCCTTAAATTGAGTAGATGATGGAGAGAAATAACCAACACAAGCCCCAAATTATTCCTTAAGATGAAACTCTAGCTTTCTTTTCCCAAGAACTTTAGAAAGGATTAGAGAGTGTTTTCTAAGTGTTAATGAATAGAATAATAGTAAAAATAACCTCCCACGTGTCTTAAAAGTCATGGGGCCTTATTAGGTTAAGTGGGGAAATATCCAGATTTCCCTTACTTAAACTGTATAAAATTCCCGTCAGGGGGTACGACTAACAATACTAGTCGATCCTCTAGTATGAGTGGTATCGACCAATCGTACCCTAGGCCTCCCCCTGTGACCCAACACTGCCCGAGGTATGACTTATCCAAACCAAGTCATAACCAAAACATATGACCTGTACCCCAGGTAAAATAGAATCACAAGAGGTTTTAACACTGTCCAACATACTCAAATCCAAGTTAGTCTACCAAGTCTAAGATTAAGTAAAGGAAATACCCAAACTAAATGACCCATATCCAACCATACAACTCGTACAATCCCAAGTCGTAACTATTTCAGAAATAAAATTCAACCCACCATTAATCACTGGTTAGCATACGACCAACCCATACCACTCGTACCCCAGTGTATGACTTATTCCTCTTAGTCTTAACCTGTCCAGATACAAGACATCTAGGAAATTTTCTAAGCATCCCAAACCTAGGGTGTTTCAGTCTCCCCTACTAGGAACATTCATCCCCAAATGATGGACAAGGTAGGTACAAGCACGATTTACACCCCTTACATGCCTCTACTCTTATCTTTAACAGAGATGCAAAGAAATCCAGTAGAGTCATTTGCATTATCAAATATCAATCAAAACTCTAACCAAGTTAGAAATAAAGATGCAAAGATATTAATGTTTCCTTTAACAAAGTTTGAAAACAAAATTATGTTGAAAAAAATATACCTTCTGCACGAATCCCAGGAGCAGAAAACAGATATAGATATTTGGACTTCATGCCCTTCACCACTTTCTATGTAGCCTCTTCCACCTTGTGGTTCCCTATAAAACCATAACTGAGGCCAAAATCTTGGTCCATAACCAACTAACCTGCCTATCCAAAATATCAACTGAGACCACTTCATAAAATAGAGAATCTGAGATACCCAAGCCCTCTAAGGAAACCACCGAAGAATGATCACAAAGACACTTTCTCAACACAGATACATGAAATACCGAATGAATGGAGATCAAACCAGAAGGCAACTCCAATTCATAAGCCGCATTACCAACCCTCTGCAAAATTGCATAAGGACCAATAATTTGAGGACTGAGCTTTCCTTTTTTACCAAACCACAGTACCCCCTTCATGGGAGATACCTTAAGGAATACCTTATCCCCAACCTCAAACTCTAAGTCTCTATACCTTACATCCATATAGGACTTTTGAAAATTTTAGGCAGCCTTAAACCGATCCTGAATCACCTTCACCTTTTCCATAGCCTGGTAAACCAAATCCAGACTGAACATATCTGCCTTACCAAGCTCAAACCACCCAATAGGAGATCTATACCTCCTACCATACAACGCCTCAAAACCAACCATCCCAATACTAGAATGGTAACTATTATTATAAGCAAACTCTATAAGAGGTAGATGCTCAACCCAATTATCACCATAGTCAATCATACATGCCCGAAGCATATCCTCTAATGTTTAAATAGTGTTTTCCACTTACCCATCTATCTATGGATGAAAAGAATTACTCAGAATCACTTTAGTACCCAATCCCTTCTAAAATGAACGTCAGAAGTGAGGTAAAAATTGTGTACCATGATAAGAGATAATTGATAGGTACCCCATGTAACTTTACTATCTTATGAAGATATAGCTTTGTATAGTTCTCCACCAATAAGTTAGTTCGTACCAGAAAAAAGTGAGATGAATTTGTCATCCTATCCATGATAACCTAAATTGAATCAAATTGATTTCGAGATCGAGGAAGACCAGTAACGAAATCCATGTTGATCACCTCTCATTTTCATTCGGGTAACTTAATTTCTTGATACAACATAGCATGATTCATGCACCTCATCTAATACCCTTTCACGCCATCCATCCACATCGGGAACACAAAGCCTCCCTTGGTACCTCAAGGTACCATCACCAATGATCTCAAAGACCATTACCTTTTGCCCAACTATATCACTCTTAATTTTCATCAAGATAGGATATAGAATTTGCTTCTCTTTGATTTCCATGCCAAGAGATGACTGAACCACTTTCTGTACCCGTGCACCACCATCCCCGAAGTCTAGAAGGAAAACTCCTATATTAGCCAATCGGTGAATATCCTTCAATATTTCCCACTTATCCTTTTCCATATGAGCGAAAATCCCCATGTATAACCTACTAAGAGCATCAACAACATTGTTAGCTTTACCTGGTGGTAGTGAAGACTCATATCGTAGTCCTTGAGAAACTCCAACCATCTTTTTTGCTTGAGATTTAGCTCCTTCTGAGTGAACACATACTGTAGACTCTTATGATCTGAAAAGATATCTACATGCACTCTATACAAATAGTGCCGCCAGATTTTCAAAGAAAAAATCACCGCCAAAAGCTCCAAATTATGAGTAGGATAATTCCTCTCATGCACCTTGAACTGCCTGGAAGCCTTGGCAATCAACTTCCCATGCTACATCAAAGCACAACCAAGTTCCACTCGGGATGCAGCATAATAAATCACAAACCCCTCATTACCTTTAGTCAATGTCAAAATCAGAGCCGAAGTTAGCTTATCCTTAAGCTCCTCAAAACTCCCTCACACGCTTTTGACCAAGAAAACTTTACCTTCTTTTAACTTAGTCAATGGGGCATCTATTAAAGAAAACCCCTCCATAAACCTCCTATAATACCCAACCAAACTCAAGAAACTCCGAATGTCGATTTGAGTTGTGGTTCTAGGCCACTTCTTAACCACAACCACACTTTTTGAATCAACCACGATCCCCTCATTTGAAATAATATGACCCATAAAAGTCATAACATTCAACCAAAACTCACACTTGGAGAACTTGGCATACAACTACTATTCTTTCAAGGCCTACAACACCACACGGAGGTGATTGACATGATCCACCTCACTTTTAGAATAGACCAAGATGTCATCAATTAAGAAAATGACAAAAAGATCTAAGAACTATCTAAAAACCCTAATCATCAAATCCATGAATGCCATTGGGGCAATAGTCAAACCAAATGACATTACTAAGAACTCAAAGTACCCATACCGTGTATGAAAAACCATTATATGGCTATCCACCTTCCTAATATTTTGCATATGATACCTAGACCAAAGATCTATCTTAGAAAAGAACTTGGCACCTTGCAACCGATTAAACAAGTTATCTATCCTTGGAAAATGATACTTTCTCTGAATTATTATCTTATTTAACTGCCTATAGTGGATGCACATATGAAGGGAACCATCCTTCTTGCGCATAAATAATACCAACGCACCCCATGGGGATACGTTAGGAGGAATAAAAACCTTATCCAGAAGATCCTTAAGTTGCTCCTTGAGTTCCCTCAACTCAGCCAAAGCTATTCTCTAAGAAGGAATAGATATTGGATGAATATCTAAAACTAAATTGATACCAAAATCGATATCCCTATTCGAAGGAACACTAGAAAGATCATCCGAAAAGACCTCAGGAAACTCACTTACCACTAGAATCGAATATAAAAAAAGACCCTCCAAGTTAGAATCTTTAACCTGGTCAAAGTGATAAAGACACCTTTTGGAGATTAATCTTTGAGCTCTAAGATAAGAAATAAACCTTCCCCTAGGAGCTAGGGAACCACTCTCCCACTCAATAACCAGTTCACCCGGGAACTTAAAGACAACCTTACGGATCTAAAAGTCTAAGGATGCGTAGCAAGTGTGTAACCAATCCATCCTTATAATAATATAAGAATCCACTATATCTAGCTCAACCAAATCCACCAAAGTCTGCCTACTACCAACAGATATCACACATCCCCAATAGACCATTTTAGCAATAACAAAGTCACCTACTAAGGTAGAAATAGCAAAAGGATCTGAAATAACCTTGGGATCAAAACCAAAACATACAGCCATATATAGGGTCACATAAGAGAGTGTATACCCAAGATAAAGCAAGCAATACACCTCACGAGAAAAGAGTTGTAACATACCAGTCACAACATCAGGAGATTTCTTAAACTCCTATCGAGATGCAAGAGCATATAACCTATTTTGGCCAACACGGATGCTAGAAACAAGAGCAGACATTGAAGCAACACTGTTAGGTACAGGAGCAAAAGATGAAGAAATTAGAGCTTTGGCCGCTCTCGAAGCACCCTTACCAATCGGACAGTTTCGGAGCATATGGCCTGGTTGACCATATTTAAATATTTGTCCCTCCTTTTATCATAAAATCCCCAATTAAGACGACCATAAAATAGACAAGTAGGGCATGAAGAAGCTGACAGTGCCCTGCTTGCCTAAGATTGGGCACCTTGTGCCCAAAAATATTACCACCCTATTGGCGCCTATCACCTAAAGGCTTCGTGTAAGGAACACTAGATGAAGAGAAGGAATCAAAACTCCCCCACTTTTTTTTTTCCAGTCTTCACTATCTTAACTACCCTGCTGTTGCCCACCATCTTGTTCAGTAAACCTGAACTTCTTACTCTGATTTTCCTCGAACTCCACCTATTTTTTTTGTTTCTCCACCTATTGCATGTGAACCACCAAACTAGACATATCCATGTCTTTGATCAGCAACACAGTCTTTCTTTTAAGGATCAATTCTCGAGATAGTCTAGAAGAAAACTTTCTCATCCTTGCCTTCATATCAGGGACCAATTTTAGAGCATACCTTATTAACTGCTAAAATTTCAAAGCAGATTCCTTGACTGATATTTTCCTTTGTCTCAGATTGATGAATTCCTCTACCTTGGCTTCCCTCAGCTTCTATGGAAAGAAGCAATCCAAAAAAGCATTTGAGAAAGTATCCTAGAAGGATAACTCCTTATCCAATAAACCATATGTATCTTCCTCCATCTTTACACTAGTAAAAGTAGGAGGATTTATCTTCATAAACTGGCCAACCCTTATGGCCTTAGCAGATGAAATAGTAGATGCATCCTACTTAGCCTGAGCAACAACCATCTGAGCAATAGTATGAATTAATTAATAAAATTCTGCATTCGTTACCTCACCCTAAAGAGGACTAGTAGAAATCGGTGAAACTCCAAAACTATCAGGGTCTGGATCCTTAGACCGAGTATGGATCCCCTATATGCCTTCCACGTTATCCTCAGATAGGATAAAAGAGTTTCATTGTATTCTAGATCATCGAGGCATGATATGTAAAGCAAACAAACTAGGATTAGAAAGGACCTTAGATCTTGCAGCTTGAAATAGAATACCAAGAAAGTAAAACTTTCCTAAATACCTTATAGCCTCTCCATTATGAGTGTGGGACACTACACATTATTAAAAGAGACTCTAGTAGACACAACTTTGTGGATTCATAATTGACTATGAACCTAAAGCTCTGATACAAACTTGACATGGCCCAAACTAGGCCCTTATCGTAATGGGTATCCTAAGTCCAATCGAGACTGGAGAGCACCCCCATTACCCAAACCAACTATCCTACGCATATCCTGAGTCGAATGAATTCCAAATATATAACAAGATAGCATTATTGAATAATCAAAACCTCTGGGATAGGTCTATATCTGTGATCACCCAAATAAGTCTAACCGTTTGATACCAAACTAATAACCAATACCAACCAAACCATAATCCAGAACCATAGCCATATGAGTTCTATAATAATTATATATAATCCCCAAATAAAAGAGGTTGGAATAGTGAGAAATTTAGTCCAACTATATGAGCCCCAATACCAATGTCAATACCAAGGCTGACACTAATACTGATCCTACCCATACCAACCTATAGCAGTTCCATAAAAGCCTCTAAGCAAAAGAAAACCAATATCCGGTTGGGACATACCCCTAACTATAGCCAAAACCAATATCCATAAAATAATCAAAGTATATGAGAATGTCCATCACATAAAATGAAGCCTTCCAAAAAGATGGAAGCTCACCAGTTCAATCCAAAAGCTGATCTCAAAGTTTGATCACTATGTAGGAGGAGTAGAATGACTGATTCCTGCATCGCGAGTGGATACACCACCCGAAGATGGGTTACCGGGTGAATGCTAGCATGGACTCAAGATAAGGATAAAAAAAATGCCATCTAGTAAAACAAAGTAAACTATCCATATACATAAAAACCATACATATATATATATATATAACTATGCCGGGAAAGGAAACTGAATTTAGCATGCCTTAAAAATAATTTACCTGGGTATGTGTATCTTAACCATCTAAAACCACCCATAAGCTATATGGGTCCAGTGTAACCCCCTAAATGGGCCCCTATGTATGTAGCCACATGAATAAGAAATACCATAAGAGTAAGGGATATCCAAGTGCCCTCACTATCCATGATACATATGTACAATGTACTTAGAGAATTCTCGTGTACCTCATAGTATAATATATGGTCTCCATGACCAACCCTTCATGTCTGAAAATATAAGTTTCTTATGTTTGTTCATTGAAGTTCCACCTTCATGGTTAGGTATCACACCCTACCATTATTATCTAATTAAAATCATTTCTAACCAACCAATCCATTATTCCATTTATTATTAACCAAGACTATTAATAGTGGTATCATCATACCAAATATTACTTGTAGTATTGACCACAACACGACCTTAAGAGGTTAAGGGATTCTCGTGTACCCATATACAAAGTTAACTTGGGGGAGTTCTATGTACCCCACAAGTGTTCCATTATTATGTTTTCTTGGGGGAGTCCCATGTACCCTATAAGTTGTTCATTAACATGTTTACGTGGGGTCGTACCCCACAAAGAGTTTAATTAACCACAATCATGACCACCAAACCATTCCATTTAACCATTCCAAACCACTTAAACCATTTATACAATTTAGGGTTCTATTACCAAACCATACCATGCAATAGTTTCATTAACAAGTCCAACAACATAGTAAAAGCATTTTCATAAGCATTTTATCAAATATATTGGGGCATAGTATTTTTAAAACTAAAATATAATACCAATTAACCATTCCCATATAACCAAGTAACCAAACCACCATTAAAACATGTAAATACATAATTAAAATGTGGGAAAACCATAACCAAGAAATTATAACAAAAAACCCCAAATTATATTTAAAAACCCAAACCCATATAACAATTATGCCATGAAAACAATTTACAAAATATGCCTTTAGTTTGATCTAATAATGAGGGAAGGAGTACATGCCTTAAATTGAGTAGATGATGGAGAGAAATCACTAACCCCAACCCCAAATTAATCCTTAAGATGATACCCTAGATTCTTTTGCCCAAGAACTATAGAGAGGATTAAAGTATGTTTTCTAAGTGTTAATAAATAGAATAATAGGGCAAATAACCTCCCAAGCATGTTAAAAGTCATGGGGCCTTATTAGTTTAAGTTGGGAAATTTGCAGATAGCCCTCACTTAAACTGCATAAAATTTTCATCAAGGGATACAACTAACCATAGCAATCATACCCTCTAGTATGAGTGGTACCTGCCACTCATACCCTAGGACTCCCCCTTGGACCCAGCACTGTCCAAGGTATGACTTATCTAAACCAATTCGTACCCAAAGCACACAACCCATACCACTGAAAAAATAGAATCATAAGTGGTTTGAACACTGTCCACCATATGAGTCCATGGTATGACTCATGCACTAGTTTATGGCTTATGGTGAGACACCCGTACTCAGATCTAATTTAGTCTACTAAGTCTAAGTTTAAGTGAAGGAAATACCCCAACCAAATGAGCCGTATCCAACCATACGACCCATATCAACCCAAGTCGTACCCATTCCAGAAATAATATTCAACTCACTATCAATCACTATTAAATATTTGATAAACCCCTACCACTTGTACCCAAATGTGTGAATCATTCCCCCTAGTCGTAATTTGTCCAAAAACCAGAAATCTAGGAAATTTTCTAAGGGTCCCAAACTCAGGGTGATTCATTCCATCAGCTTTGAAATATTGATTTTAGGCTAGAAGGACCTTTGGTTTGGGTCCTAAGGCTTTTGAACTCATTTTGGGCTATTGGTTAAAAATTAATAAAATAACCCTAAGGTATAGGTCTCACTTTTTGTCAAAACAACCTTGAATAGGAATTTTGACTGTGTCGTTGAGTCCATAATATTGAATTTGATAGGGTAACATGGTTTATTTTCATTTAAGATTCTAAATGAATCACAAGAGGTTGGTGGAATTATAGCTAGTGTACTCGACTCATACATCCGCCAAAGTGTCTCTTTGATCTCTTTTGCAGAGGCTGCTTTAGTAACTAGCCGATTGCTTTAGTGACCATGGATTTACTATCCAAGTTTCCTAAGTGGGGGTTGGTCAACTAAAAAACATGTTACTTAAGCGGTAGCCTATTTTCTTTAGCGGAAGGCTAGGACACGGGTACCACTTTAGCGGTGCTTGGATGCTTTAGCAGTGACAACTTAAGCTGTTAAGTAGCTGCTTAGCTGGCATTTAAAAGACCATTAAATCCCTATTTTACCCATTTTCTTTCTATTTTTTACAAGTCTCAAGATCTTAGGGCCTAAAGAGTGTAAAAATAGGGAGAGTATTAGTTGGGAGATTTTGTGGGTGTTTGTGAGCAAGGATTACTCATCTATTCATTGAATTTTGATAAGTTTCCATTTAATTCTTTGTTAATTCCTCAATGTATTCCCAAAATCCCTAGGATTCTTACTAAGTAGATTGTGGTATCATTTGTGCTCGAAATTTATACATTCTTGAGGGTAAATATTTCTTGAGCATTATATGTTGACGATTTTAAAGGTGTTATTTTGCAATCGGGCCCCGCATGGGATTTTGATTTAATTTTAAACGCAAAGCATAAAAATGCAATATTGGGTATAGTTTCTCATACTGATGAATAAATTACTATTTTAATAGAGTGACATCATGCAAAATCTTCTTTAAAGAGGAAACTGATGATTTAACAGACTTCATCAAACTTTTTTTTATATCCAGATAGGCTAGGCTTACCTTTCTCCTAGATTGGACTATATTATAGTGTATATATGATATTACACTAGATGTGGGTTTGTAATTAGGACTTGGAGTTGCATTTAGTGTGAAATAGATTATTTAGCCTATTAAGGGACCTTAGTTAGACTTATTTAACTTAGCTACTCATTCTTAAGTAGAATTGTTATCTTAGGACTTAAGGAGATGTATTCAATTTCTTGTAGTGATATTTGATACTTTAGCCTAGTTTGATGTAATATTTGCCTTAACATGAATTATTGGGGTTAGAAGTGGGTCCCCACCCCACCTTATGCCAAGATTACTATTAGCTACTTGTAGACTCTATAGGCATGTTACTTCATCCTATTACATTCTTCTACCAGAGAAGGTTTTACTTATGATTGTTTTTTTAGATTGGTGTTGGGAAGATGGTTAATTTTGATTTAAGTCCGGCGATTTATGATATTAAGTCTGGTTCAATTATTGTATTATTCATGATATTAGTTTTGTCACAAGTCTAACATTCATGATACTCGTTTAGATTTAAATTTGATATTAAGAGGTTGTTTATGACAGTTATGAACCTAGTTTGATTCCTATGATTATGGTATAGAAGAATCCATAATTGTGAGTTTGAGATAGGATTAACTAGCATAATTAAAAATATCGCTTTTCGTTGATTGCACCCTTTGGGCCTCTGGGGCCCTTGTTGGGTTAATTATTTTATTTACACCTTCTGGCTTACGGAGGCCAATCTGTAGAGGTTGTTATGTTTTTCTTTAATATTATAATTTTTTATTATTTATTTTCAGTATTTGGAGAACTATTCTAGGTTTTCTCTCTTCTCCTAACTTAGCTTACTTACCTTGCATTTTATTATATATATATATATATATTATGATTTAGCTAAGTCGACCGATGATGCCTATTGATTACTCATGAATTTGGTATTCATTCTACATTTTTGTACATTTTTTATTCTAATTTAAGTAGTAGTTGCTACTACTGACGCTGTTATTATGCTGGTCAAAGTTCGGAGATAGGGTGAGCTCTCAGAGTTAGAGTTGGCCTTTTCTCTATTTTTGGTATTTTGGATAGTCTTTCTATTTTTGAGACTAATGTATGTTTGACTAATATAGTACTCATATTCTTTTTATTAGAGGCTCTTCTATTGACTCTACTAGCTCATGGAATGTTGCTAATCATCTTTTATTTATATTCCATTATGACATTATTATCCTTATGTCTGTAGATTGTAATTATATTACTTCCTTTTTGTGAAATTCATTCCATGTTCCACCAACTAGCTCGTTTCTTATAGCTTCGGGCTATGGTTTATCTTACCTACAGGTGAGATAAAGTAGGTGCCGTTATGACTCGTGAAATTGGGATATGAAAAATTGGTATCAGAGTTATAGGTTTACTAGTATTGATGGTACAAGAGCAAGTTTCTAGTATAGTTCTATAGATTAGAATGATGATGTCCGTTTCTTATCTTTGGGATACTATAAGATATTCTTAGAAGATCTTTACTTATTTTACTCATTTTGTGCTAAGTGTCTGAGTTGGTTTCTAATATTTATTTGTTTTACACCTTCACAAATGGCTATAATAAATGCAACTACTATATGAGATAAGGACCTCGAGTCTGCAATTAGGGATCCTTCTATAGAACCTGGATGACCTTATGGTCGGGGGCGGATAAGAGATATAGCCTCAACTAGAAATTATGATAGAGAGCCTTCACCAGAACCTATTCTTTCTCCCGCACTAGAGATTCCTCCACCCCAGCTATTGGTGGGCAAGGGGATATCCTAGGCTCCACCGGGGTTTATTTCTTTATTGCTGCTCAAGGATGCATTGGTTCAACTCTTGGGATTAGTAGGTTTTGCGCTATTTGATATTACTTAGTCTACAGATTAGAGTGGTATAGAAGAAGAGGTGCAACTTATAGTTACAGCTCCCAGAGTTGAGATCCCTCCAAAACTGGTGGTTGCTAAACCGATAGTTTCCAAGCCTGCTATATCTTTTGAGGAGCAAAATATGTTGGGTAGATTCATGAGATTGACTTTCCCTAGGTTCTTAGGGCATTGGGCATGGATTATTATGAATTCTTAGTGGCTTGTGAGGATAGGCTCCATAATTTAAGCCTAGTAGAGACTTGTGGTGTCGACTACACTACCTTTTAGTTAGATTTGGAAGCTTGACATTATTGGACAGGTTATGATGATTCCAGGATAGATGGATCTTCCCCATTGATATTGATTCAATTCTCTAAGGTTTTCTTGGAGAATTATATGCCTCATAGAATTACAAAATCATCTAAGAGATTATATTTTTGATTGGAGAAAAGTTCTGCACCCTTTTTGGAGTTTGAGTCTTGATTTTATGAGTTATCTAGGTATGCCACATATATCTTATTGACAGAGTATGAGAAAATTTAGTATTTTATTTGGGAATTAAGTCTTCCTCTTTGCATGGCTACATTAAGTTTGGTTGTTGCTGCCAACTCTTTTATTAAGGTTTCTAATCATGCCTAGATTATGGATTAGATGTATTATGAGGCCCAATGGTGTAATGATAAGAGGTCGCGATACCATGGTAGTTTTAGTGAGAGTCAGAGTAGCTCACAGTTCATAAGAAATAATTCTCAAGGTGGTACCCTCCTCACCAGTCTTGTCAGCATTAGGGTTAATATAGTAGGCCCCTTGATACCGCACTTTACATTAATGATGGAGGTTAGTCTAGCTACAGTGATCATCCTGAGCATAATAGTATCCAGCCTCCAGGAGGTTTATCTTTTCAGTATTCTAGTCGAGGTAGTTATTTTGGGTCAGTTGGATCTTCTAGTTATAATGCATCACCCAGGGTGTGTTATGAGTGTGGGGCCTTCAACCATTTTTCTAAAGAGTGTCCCAGGCATGGAGTGGTTGTTTCTTCTACTTAGAGCATTCGATCGATTAGAGCAGTGCTACCTTCAGCTAGGGGCGGTATACAGGGTCATCGAGGGTGGTCTCATGGTACTTGTAGAGGTCCTCAGAAAGGTAGGATAAAAGACCAGTCATGCACCTAATCAGGTGGTAGTTAAGGTCATTTATATGTTATACTTGGTAGACCAGAGGTAGAGTCCTTGAATGCTATCAATATGATATGATTTTAATATACCATTAGTTGGTTTTTGATTTATTTGATCCGAGATCCACTTATTCTTATGTATTTGATCATTATGCACCATAGTCAGAGTTATTTTGGAATTCTTTATCTATGCCGTTATGTCTATATACTTACGTGGGTGATTCTTTAGTAGTGGATTAGGTTTATAGATCTTGTGTTATGACTATTTAAGAGCTAAATACTCAGGATGATCTTATTATGTTAGATTTGGTGGATTTCGATGTGATTTTAGGCATGGACTGATTATCCCCTTATCATCCGATATCAAATTATTTTTCAAGAGACCATTACCTTAGTCATGTCCGTCATACCCTCAATTATGTGGCAGGGATCTTTTAGATGCGAGACGATGGGGGATAATTTCTTCTATTTGGGATAAGAGACTTATATGAAGGGGTTGGGTGTTATATCTTGCTTATTTTTGTGATGTTAATTGTAGAGTCCTTGTCTTTACTCTGTTCAAATAGTCCATGATTTTCCTGATGTTTATCTTACTGATCTACCTAGTCTTCTTCTTAAGCATGATATTAAGTTTATTATTTATTTTGATCTTGTACTCGACCTATTTCTTTGGCATCTTACTATATGGTCCTGCCGAGCTTAAGGAGCTAAGTTATTAGCTCCAGGACTTTCTGGGTAATGGTTTTGTTAGATTGAGTATGTTTCCTTAGGGTTCTCCTATCTTGTTTGTTAAGCAGAAAGATGGTTAATTGTGTATGTGTATTGCTTACTTGTAGCGGAATGAGACGATGGTGAAGAATAGGTATCCTATGCCTCGCATTAAAGATTTATTTGACTGGATTCAAAAAGCAACAGTGTTATTTAAGACTGACTTGAGGTTCAGTTATTATCAGTTAAGGATTCGGGCTGAGGACATCCCAAAGACAACCTTTAGGACTCACTACGACAATTATGAGTTCCTATTGATGTCTTTTGGATAGACTAATGCCCCAACCATATTCATTAATTTGATGAATCATATGTTCATACCGTATTTGGACTCCTCCGTGATTGCATTCATTGATTATATTCTTGTATATTCAAGATGTAGAGAGGAGCATATGCAGAATCTGAGGATTATGCTATAGTGTTTGAGAATAGGCTTTTTGTGAAATTCTCTAAGTGTGAGTTCTAACTCAACTCGATTGCATTCCTAGGACATTTGGTGTCTAAGGATCGGATTAAGGCAGACCTAGAAAAGATAGAGGATATTCATGATTGGAATAGGCTGATACCTCCATCTAAGGTTAATAGATCCATTAGTTCGAAAGTTACTACAGGAGACTCATTTAGGGTTTTGCTTCTATTGCAACATCGAGGTCCAGATTAACTTGAAAGAAGGTTTCTTTTCTATGGTCCTAGGAGTGTGAGTCTAGCTTTCATAAGTTCAAGAGTTTTCTCACCTAAACTCCTATATTATCCCTTTCTATTGAGGGTGAGGAATTCATCGTGTATTGTGATGCTTTCTGTGTTGGTTTGGGTTGTATATTGATGCAGTAGGACCGAGTTATTACTTATGCATCGAGGCAGCTGAAGGTGTAAAAGAATAAGTACCCCACTCATGATTTGGAGTTAACGGTGATAATATTTGCGCTTAAGATTTGGAGGCATTATTTATATGGAGTGCATTGTGATTTCTACATAGATCATTGTAGTATTCAATATCTTATGACCTAGAGAGAGCTTAATTTTAGGCAACTTAGATAGATAGAGGTTTTAAAGGATTATGACTTCTCTATTCTATATCATTCAGGTAAGACAAATATTGTAGCAGATACCCTGAGTTGGAAGGCAGTGAGTATGGGTATCTTAGCATCTATTTTAGTTTATAAGCGACCATTGACATCAGACTTCTAGTCCTGTGCCAACTTGACTGTGCGACTTGATAATTCTAACCCCTAGAGGATTCTTGCTAGCGTTGAGACGAGGTCTACCTTATTCAAGAAGATTCAAAGTCATCAATTTGAGGATATGAGATTTTGTATCATTCGTGATTAGGTGTTGAGTAGTTAGTTTAGGAAGGCTACCATATATTCTTAGGGTTATCTAAGGACGATGACTACATTATTGTTTCAAATATTGGAGACTTAATTCAATTGATATTGCATGAGGTTCACAGCTCTAGATATTCTATTCACCCTAGGAAAACAAAGATGTATAGGGATTTGAGTCAAAACTATTAGCCGAGTGGTGTAAAGAGGGATGTGGCAGACTTTATAGCTTATTTTTTATATTGTCAGGAGGTGAAGGCCAAGAATAGAGGCCTGGTGTCATGATTCAAAGATTTCCATTTCTCAAGTAGAAGTGGGAGCGGATCACTATGGACTTTGTTAGTGGGTTGTGTTACACTTCCTATGGTTCTGATAGTATTTGGGTCATTGTAGATCGGTTTACCAAATTGGCACACTTTATTTCTATTCAGATGTGTCCTTCAGTGTCGAGAGGTTAGCCTATATCTATGTTCATGAGATAGTTCTCCTAAATGTTGTTCCCATAAACAACATCGCAGGTCGGGGATGCATATTAACTTCTATTCTTTGGAGAGCTTCTCAGGATGAGTTGGGTATTCAGATAGATCTTAGCACCACTTTTCACCTTTAGATAGTTGGGCAGTTGAAGTGGACTATTCACATTCTAAAGGGTATGCTCCAAGCATGTGTAATGGATTTAGAGGCTAGTGGGAGTAGTTTTGCCTTTGTAGAGTTCGTATAAAATACTAGCTACGATTTGAGTATTAAGATGGCACCATTTGAGGTAATTTATGGTCGGCATTATCGATCTCTGATAGGTTGGTTCAATACTTACAAGGTTAGATCTCATGGTATTGATTTGCTTCTGGAGTTATTGGATAGAGTCAGGGTGATTCAGGATAGACTTAGGGCAACTCAGAGTAGGTTGAAGTTTTATACAAATCATAGACTTTATGACTTGAGATTTAGAGTTAGAGACTGGCTATTCCTTTGAGTATCACCTATGAAGGTGTGATGGGGTTAGGGAGGAAAGGAAAGCTCAGCCCCAGATCTATTGAACCTTCAGACATCCTTCACTCAGTTAGAGATGTGTCTTATGAGTTAGCCTTGCCCTCAAATTTTTTTACTCTTAATCTAATTTTCTATGTTTCTATGCTATGACATTACATTTCTGATGCATCATGTTCTTCAGTAGGGCTTGGTTCAGTTTGATGAGAGATTGACCTTCGTAGGCGATTTGATTCTCATATTAGATTGGGATGTCCAGTGGTTGCGATCTAGGGAAACCAGAAGTTATGGTTTAGTAGAGACACCACCCAGTAGAGGAGGCTACTTAGGAGATCGAGAGCAATGTCCGAGCTCAATATCCTCACCCATTCAAGCCTTCAGGTAATTACTAACCCTTTACTTTTAAGGTTGAATGTTCTTTTAGTAGTGGATATTGTATGACCCTGCTAGTTATTTTTTGCATTTCCATTCATTTTCTCTATTTAGAGCTTCCCTATTACTACCTAAAGTCATTTATGACTTGTTGGAGATGACAATTCAAATCTTGGGTAGTTCAATTATTTTTTAGACCCAATTTTCTGTTTTGAAGTCTTTGTTGGTAAGAATTAGCTATCGAATGAAGTTTTCAGTTTAAAGGCCTCGTATGCCAATTTTGAATGTTCCATTAGCTTTTAGGGGGACCTTTAGTTCGGGTCCTGAGGCTTCCAAACTCATTTTTGGCTATTGGTTAAAATTTTATAAAATGGCCCTTTGGTGTGGGGCCCAGTTTTTATAAAAATGACCTCAGATGGAAATTTTGACTAAGCCATTGAGTCCAGAATTTCAAATTTGATAGGGTAACATAGTTTATTTGCATCTACGAGATTTTGGATGAATTTTGAGGGGACAGTGGAAACTTGGAAAAAATTCTAAGTTTCAACTGGTGCACTCAACTCGTGCATCCTCTAAAATGGCTCTTTGGTTGCTGTAGCATAGGCCACTTTGGTGGCTAGTTGGTTACTATAGTGGCCTGGCTTGACCAGTCGAGTCGCTTAAGTGGGGGTTGGTCCACTAAAGTGGATGTTGCTTAAGCAAAAACCCTTCTGATTTAGCGGGATCTAAGCCAGTGGGTACCGATTTAGTGGTGCTTGGCCGCTTTAGAAGTGACTGCTTAAGCGGCACCTGGGAGGCCATAAATCCCCCTTTTGTCTAATTTTCTCCTTATTTTTCATAAGTCTGAAGAGCTTAGAGACCTAGAGAGTGTTGAAAACTGGGAGAGTGTTCATTGGGAGATTCTGGGGTATTTGTGAGCATGGATTACGCGCCTTCTTATCGAATCTTGGTAAGGTTCCGTTAAATTCTTGGTTAATTCTTTAATTTATTCCCCAAATCCCTAGGATTCTTGTAGTGTGGATTGTGGTATCGTTGGGTCTCAGAATTTTCCAATCTTGAGGATAAATGTTCCTTGAGCATTAAGGGACGTGTTTATGATTTTGAAGGTGAGATTTTGCAAGTTGGCCCTACATGGGATTTTGACTTAATTTTGAAACTGAAGCATAAAAATGCAATATGGGTCCGTTACTTTTGTATTTATAAGTAGATTACTATTTTGATAGCATGACATCATGTAGAAGCTTCTTGAAAGGGGAAATCAATGATTTAGCAGACTTCATTAGACTTTCTTCAGTGTTCAGGTTGGCTAGGTTTACCCTTCTCCTTGATTAGGCTACTTTGTAGTATATATATGATATTGTCCTAGATGTGGGTATGGAATTAGGACATGGAGTTATATTTAGCGTGAATTGGATTATTTATCCGACTAAGGGACCATAATTAGGATCAATCAACTTAGCTACTCATTCTTAAGTAAAATTGCTATCTTAGGACTTAATGAGACGTATTTAACTTCTTGTAGTGAGATTTGATACTTTAGCCTTGTTTAGAGTGGAATTTGTCTTAGCACGGGCTATAGGGGTTAAAAGTGGTCCCATCTGGCTCACCTTACGCCAATATTACTATTAGCTCCTTGTAAACACTATAGGCATATCACGTCATCCTATTTATATTCTTGTGCCTAAGAAGGTTTTACTCATGTCAACTTATTTTAGATTGGGGTTGGGGAGATGGTTAGTTCTGATTCAAGTTTGGTGATTTATTATATTAAGACTAGGTCAATTCTGGCATTATTCATGATATTAGTTTTTGTTTAAGTCCGACATTCATAATACTAGTTTCGGTTGAAGTTCAGCATTGAGAGGTTGATTATGATGGTTATGGAATTGTTTCAAGTCTGGTTAGTATGATATGGAAGGATCCACTTATAATTTTGAGACATTGTTTTTTGGACAATAAACAATTTTATTTCACCAAATGAGTATTTATGAAATCAAAATAGGGACAAAACCCCTATTTTCTCAAAGTTTTAAAAGCAAACAAACTAGTTCTTAGACCTCTCTTAACAAGTAGGGATTCCAAACCAGTAATAGGCAGTAGGACTAGACAATTTCCAGTAACATTTAATCCTATATCTGAACTAATCTATCTTTATCATAGTTCTACAACAAGTTGTTGGAGAATCAACTCCCATTTTCTATACATTTGACCTTGATTGTGGATATGTATAACTATTTCCCTACACATTTTTTCCTCCTCATATACTTTCTTGAAATCGATATTATTTCTGTCCCTCCAGATGATACTAACCATTATTGCAGCGATACTGCATATGATAGAACCACTGGTTGATTTCCCTCTAGCATGTTTTGCAACCTACTCTATCTTATGAGTCCAAAAACCTATTCTCCTTTACATACCTAGACATTTCAACAACCTCAACAACAAGTTTTTGGTGAGATTGCATTCAAATAATAAAGGATCACGAGTTTCATCAGTAATCCCACTGTATACACAAGTTTTAGGCACATGAATTCCAAACTTTTTCTCAATAGTAGACAATTTATAAAGTAGTGTAGGATAAAGAATTAATTTGTGCCTTGGGTGCACAAAATGATTTAGAATGATTTGTTTCCAAGGGACTTTTGGCAACAAGGGGTTGAGAGCATCATATAGATTCTAGATTGTGAATTTTGATCCTGTTACATATGCATTCAGCCTTGCCTACATGTCACCTTGTAGTCCAGGAGATACCATTATATGCTATCTTGTATCTATGATTTTACTAATTGCCCAAGTGTTATATTTCGGACATTCACAGGACTCAATAGTGCCAGTCTTCAAATAGTAGGCATGGACCCATTTTATTCACATGCTATCTTTCTTTTCTGCCATTGCCCAGAGTTGTTTAGTGATGGAAGCTTTGTTGCACAAGTAGATATTCAAGACATTTAAACCCCCTAAAAACTTAGGTAGGCAGATTTTTTCCCAAGCTACAAGTGCAATTTTTGATGTCAAAATAACCCCTATCCACAAAAACACTCTACATAGTCCTACTATTAGCTTTATGATCCTATTTGGCAACAAAAAATCTGTGCCCAGTAATTTAGAGTACCAAAGACTATAGATTTAATCATCTGCAATCTTCCTGCATATGATAGTAGTTTTGCACTCTAGTAAAGTCATTCTGTTAACTATTTTATCAACCAGTGGCATACATTGGTCAATAGTGAATTGTTTTGATGAGAGGGGGACCCCTAGATATTTGAAGGGTAACCCCTTCTATATATCCCAAGTAATCAAGAATTATCCGTTTTATCTGTGGTTGAGTTCCATAAAAGTAGATTGAGGTCTTTTCTATGTTATCCTAAAGCCTTGTGACTCTTAAAAATCTTTGGAAGGCCTACTGGATCAATGTTACTGATCTGATTTCAACTTAGAAAACAAAAGTAAGTCATCTGCAAAACATATATGTTTGACTCCAAGATTCTTTCATCTTGGGTGATATTGTAAACCCTTTTCTTGATCTAGACATTGTAACTCTCTATCCAGGTATTCTATGACTATAATAAACAGGTAAGATGACATGAGGTCACCTGGCCTTATACCTTTTTTTTTCTTTAAAAGGGTTTAGTAAGTTCCCCATTCAATACTAAAGAGTAAGAGACAGAGCAGACACATTCCACTACCCACTTATAAATGTCAAAGGGAAGCCCAACTCAGCTAGCGTGCTCTTAAGAAAACACCATTCTATGGAGTAAGAGGCATTCCTAAGGTCAGCTTTTAGTACACATCTTGGTGACAACCCTTTCCTTGGGTATAATTTAAACAACTCATGATGGAATAAAATGTTATCTATCATGTTTCTTCCCTAAATGAAAGCAGATTTTGAGGGTCCTATGAGAGTGCCTATTACTTTTTTATCCTCTTGGTTAGGATTTTAGTAATCAACTTATAAAAGGCAGTGCAACAGGCAATAGGTTTGAAGTCCTTAACCATGGATGGATTGGAATATTTGGGAATCATACTCACAACAGTATAATTATATTCTCTCAGTAGTTTACCTAATTTAAAAAACTCCCTTACTTCTATTAAGACATTATCATTGACGATGTTCAATTGGATTGAACCCATCTATCCCAGGATCTTTGTATACTGGCATACTCTTTAGTGCATGCAAAATATCCTGATCAGTGACTTCTTGTATGAGCTCAAGTTTCTGAGGGTGTGACATACAAGGGCCAGTCTTAATCATCTCAAAATTTGGGTATGGTATCTTAGTTGTAGAAGTTCCCATTAGACCAGTAAAAAAATCAATGAACTTTCTCAATAAGGTTGGGATCAATAATTTTATGATCTGCATTGTCATAAATGGAGGTTATGTTACTTCTATTTTTTCTAATATTGAATTGTGCATGGAAGTACTTTGAATTTGCATCCCCATATTTGATCTATGTTGCTTTGGATTTCTGCCTTCGTACTTTCTCCTCTACCGAATTCCAGTGCTGAAACTCCTTTAGTAACTCCACCTCATACAAAATCAACACTTGGTTCATAGAATCTGAGGTAAGCCTAGTCTGTGTAATGTCTAGCTCAGCTCTGGTTTGTTGAATCATATATAGGTTGCAAAGTACGTATTCAACCCCTGCAAATCACATTTTAGAGCTTTTAGTTTTTGATTTAGCTTGTAAATATAAGTACCTCAGAATTTTTTCCTCCATGAGGATGCCACAATCTCATGGAACTTCTATTGCTCCATTACAGTAATATAAAGCTTAAATGGCTTTGGTCTTATTATTTGTTGGACATTGCAATGTATAACAATTGGGGAGTGGTCAGATACTCCCAAAGGGAGGAAGTCAGCCTCCACATTTCCATAATTTTACTGCCATTGGTAGTTCCCTAGGGCCCAGTCCATCTTGGAGTATGCCATGTGATCCTGCTGTTGTCTATTAAAAAAAATATGTAATAACAACCTTTTTCCCTCACAGAAGTTAAGTTAAGATGGTATAAAAAGTCCCTGAAGTACAGAAGTCCTTACAAGGTGACTGGACATCAAATTTTATCATCACATCATAATACAACATTGAAATATCCACTAAGGATCCATGATTCCTGAATTGACCCACCCAATATTCTAAGATTATTCTATATCTCTGTTCCTCCAGCATATTATTTTTTGCATACACTATAGTGAATAAGCTGAGAAGCTGTCAGAAGCATCACTCACATAGCAATCCATGAATTGCTCCTTTACTAGAAGTAAAGAAACATTCACAGTATGCTGTTACAGTAACCAAATTCTACCATTTAGGTCAATAGGGTAGTTACAATATGTGCTCCATCTACTCACCATCTTCTTCAATATATTTACATCTTTTTTTTCTTTTAATCTAGTTTCCAAACAACCAGATATATCAATTTTATGCTTTTCCATAAAGAGTCTCACCTCTTTATGTTTCAGGGGTTGATTTAAACCCTTGATATTCTATGTAGATAAGATCATATCTTGGGGGCCTCTGTAGGCATTCCTGGATGTCTATCATCTTCATGAATTTGTATTAGAGGGGCAAAAGAGTTTGCTCTACTCTTGCTGGTACTAACTTGTCTTGTATTGCAAACCCCACTAGTCTAAACTTGCAGTGAACTTGGCATTACTATCTTGTCTTTGTTTGAGTCTTTTGGGAAAGAAATAGGAGGATCATGTGGTTCAGCTTTCTTTTGGACATCATCTTTTTGATGCCACTTTTTCTTTTAGGGTCTCTTTTTGATACAATTCAAATGGCCTCCTTAGCTTTTAATGCCATCATTCGAAGTCAGTACGTGGGGCATCAAGCTTTGGTCACATTAAGGAAATAGGATACTACATGGAGGGGTCGATTTGAGTACACCAAAGAGCAATCCCACATGTGAAAGATTGCTTGGAGCATTGAAAATTTTGGACTCATGGTTTTGGGCCTTCATTAAGGATATTTTGGTTACTTAGCCTTGTCCAAGTAACACTCCATGGCCACCCCTTTTCATTTAGGGTATTGTGGTCATTTTGTTATGTAATAAGTTAGACTAAGAATAAGTTCTATTAGTTCATTTGCTATTTAGTTTATGAAAGACAAAAGATTGAAAGACTTGAAATCCTCTCTCTTGAGAGTAGAACACCTTAGTATAGTCTTAGTTAGGACTTGTAAAAGTCATCCTTAGTATAGGGCTTGGAAAAGCCAATATTGTTCTTTGCTTAGAAATAGTGGATCCTGAGGTGAGTCGATTACCTTGGCGGTCACCGTAAGAGTGTGGTTTTGATTATTACATTCATTAGGGGTTAATGTTGGAATATACCTGGTTCTTAATCTTGTAATAATCTTGGTCTCACTATCTATCCTTTAATATTTTGCAAATCTATGTGTTTTTATGTTTATCATCTTGTATCCCTTTGTCTTGATTGTTCTTCACACGTTTTGTGGGCTGTTTTGGCATCTTGGTGGATTGATTTGTATTATTTTTTATCAAAGCATGGCTTTATCTTGTTCCCACAAGATCAATCTTGGGCTCGTAAACTTGAAAATAAAAAAAAAGTGTTAGAAAATTGAAAAATTAAAAAGATGTAAATCTGTCCATTTTTTTGTGTGCTTGGCCGAAATTGTGTTGTTGTTGTTGTTGTTGTTTTGACCGAGATTTTTGTCTAAATCTAGGTTTGTTTTGATTGTCTCAGTTTTTTCTAAGTTTTAGTTTTGTCTTCACTAATACCCTTGAGTCTAGATCCAAGTTGAGCTTGAACATTGTTGTTGGTATTGTTGTTACAGTTTCAAGAACTTGAACATTGTTGGTGTTGTTGTGTGGACCAAAACTTAAAGGTGGTTTGAGCTCGTGTTGATGGTATTTTTTTCTGGTTTTTAAGTTTGAAAAAGGTGTTTTGATTGTTGGAGGTTCAACGTGAGGCTAGGTTTTCAAACTTCTATTGAAAGTTCTTGTTGTTCTAGACTATCTTCATGTCTAGTTGTAAAAAAGCTCTTCAATAGTGTTGTTTGATCCAAAATCCAAGTGGATAGAAGTGAGGCCTTTGTTAGTCTTTAAAACAAATCCCAAAAACCTACCAAAAGGGAAGGGGGACAAAAATATCTACAAAAACTTGGTACTAAAAGAGGGAAAAAACACTTTTCTAGGTGTCCAAAAGAGGAAAGGGCGACCAACCCTTCAAAAAGGTGTCTTGCCCAAAAGGTCTAAGACAAGTCAAACCTTTTTGAATGTGAAAAAGGGCTCCAATCTTGATATTTTTCTTCCCTAAGGCCGAAATACACTTCTTCAAGAATTGAAAATTGAACCAAAATTTCAAAGTTGAAAAAAATAAGAACCTTTCAAAAACCGCAACCAATCCTAGACCGCCACATCACCAATTTTTGTACAATATCGAAACTTAGGGCTCAAAATCTTGGATTCTTAGTTTCTTATTGTTGATTCTTAGTTTCATTTTTGTTTATTCTTATAATAATTGGCAACTAGTAAATACCTACTAAGTTGTAAATTAATTTTTGAATACGTTTCTTTCGTGTCTTCGTTATTTGTGTGCTTTTCTCATTTGTAACTCATAGTAACTTCTTTATTTCAAGGTTATAAGTGAATTTTTTTTGTGTCTTGAGTCAATCAAAACAAGAATCCATTTCGGCCGCCAAGTAGGATTGACATCTTATTGACTACCGAAGTATAAGAAACTTTCAATATTGCCGCTCCAATTATGAGAATCACAAAGGTGAGTGTATCGAGTGTTGGTAAGGAGATTTTTGTTTTATTTTGTTTGCTGTTGTATTTTTTTTGTTTTGTTAGGTACCATGTCTGCACATAATTTCAAGGCCACGCGTGATCGCATCTATGACGATCTTGAAGATATGAAATAACACATTGAAATTATCCGCCAATTGTTACCCAAACTCTTCCCTCAAATCTAATTGTCCAAACAACTTGCGATAAGAGCTTTTTGAAGGAATTTGCTGCCCAATCTTGTGATGGACTTTCACACCAAGGTAAAGACGAACAATGAACGTCAAGGTAAAATAGCTAACCCTTACACTTTTGTGCATGCGAATGATAATTGTGTGGCTAGTATCTCATTGAGTGTGAGTTATAGCTTGCCTATATGTGAGTTTATTGTTTTTTTTTCCACTTGATGATGGTGTACTTATTGTGAGTGTGGATACACTAGTTGATCCTATTGATGGACGAATCGAATCTTTTTGTAAAATCGATTTATGTCTACCTAGTGTTGAAACCATTGTGTTAAATGAAAGTAATCATCTTGTGAAATTTATGTTGATCAACTTTTGTGTGAAAATTTCCCACCACTTGAGGATGTTTGTGATGTGATTAATGAATCTTAAGTGTGTGACGATGTTGAAAATATTGATCAAAGGAATAGGAGTGAACTCGAGAGCTATTCTTGGGATAATCTTGCACTTGAAATCTCTTTGAAACTTAATATTGATCTTTTAGAGAGTGATGAACGTGTTTGTTCCAAATCTTACCGTGAAATACATCATGCTTTCTGAAGGTATAATGTCTTGTTTGAAGATGATATAACCACTCCTAATGAACCTAGTGGTGGAAATAATGGTATAGCTTGCCTTAGAATCTATAGCCGATATGCTAACCCACTATGGTGTGGCAACATTCTTCCTAAAGATCGAAATCTCTTCTTGGAAGATGAGAATACTCTTAAGGATAAGGGATGTGTGGCTTTGGAAAATACTTCTCCTTCTACTTTGTGTGACTTTATTGTTGAGAGTACTCATAGTGATGATTGTGAAACTAGTAGTGAGTACACACATGAGGGCACCTTAGTAGAAGTTGACTTGAGTGATACCTTTCTCCACTTTCAATTTTCTCTGGATAATATGTATGCTATTGCAGAGAGTATGCCATTTATTTTGGGTGGAGACCACGGGAAAGGGGAGTGTTGTCTAGATCTGTGTCTATGGCCACTCTTCCCATTTGACCCCGGTGCCAAATATAGAATTGGTGATGATGGTGCACCCAAATTAATGCTTAGTTTACATGACAAGCAAAGTATCATTTTTTGGGAATTCTATAGCCAAATCCTTTGTGTATTTTTCATTAATTATGTAATATTTAGTTCAAAGGATCCTTGGTTATATTCTAACTATGTGCAACCTTGGCATACTGAGGTGATTTGTTGTGCTTAACCTAACCCTCATGCCATGAGGAGTTTGTATTTGTATTTTCTTTCTTTGATTTTCCAAGGTTTGGATTCGAGGTTGAATCCTTTTCAAGAAGGTGAGGATGATACAATTCAAATGGCCTCCTTAGCTTTCAATGACATCATTCGAAGTCAGTACGTGAGGCATCAAGCTTTGGTCACATTAAGGAAATGGGATCCTACATGGAGGGGCCGATTTGAGTATACTAAAGAGCAATCCCACACGTGAAAGATTGCTTGGAGCATTGAAGATTGAGGACTCACGGTTTGGGGGATTCATTAAGGACATTTGGGTTACTTAGCCTTGTCCAAGTAACACTCCATGGCCACCCCTTTTCATTAAGGGTACTGTGGTTATTTTGTTATGTAATAAGTTAGACTATAAATAAGTTCTATTAGTTCATTTGCTAGTTAGTTTATGAAAGATGAAATATTGAAACACTTGAAATCCTCTCTCTCTTGAGAGTAGAACACCTTAGTATAGTCTTAGTTAGGACATGGAAAAGTCATCCTTAGTATAGGTCTTGAAAAAGCCAATATTGTTCTTTGCTTGAAAATAGTGGATCTTGAGGTGAGTCGATTACCTTGGCGGTCACCGTAAGAGTGTAGTTTTGATTATTACATTCATTAGGGGTTAATGTTGAAATATACTTGGTTCTTAATCTTGTAATAACCTTGGTCTCACTATCTATCCTTTCATTATTTTGCAAATCAGTGTGTTTTTGTGTTTGTCATCTTGTATCCCTTTGTGTTGTTTGGTCTTCTCACGTTTTGTGGACTGTTTTGGCATCTTGGTGGACTGATTTATATCACTTTCTTCTTATTTTTCTTCTTTTTTTATTTTGCACTTCCTTGAACTACTCTTCATCATTTTCTATAGTTTCTTTTGTGAATCAATAATTTTCAGTGACATAGATAAACTTCAAGAAGTTACCGCAGTACTTTGGTGTCCATTCATATTCCGTAGGTTATTGGAAAATGCCAGTAGGGGTGACCATTTGTATTGTGTCTATTAGGGGTTGTGCTATATCAGTTTCCACTATCACTCGAGCAAATAATATTCTATTCATGTTTAAAGTAAATTGGTTTGTGTTCTTGGGTTTGCCTATGGCACTTGTTACTTTACTCAGTGCTACATATGACTAGTACCCAACTGGTAGTCCAGGGAAAGTAACCCATAATGAGATGGTGGTGATATAGTCTGGGTTAAACTCAAAATCGATATCCCTTGCTTGTACAATAATAAGTTTGTTATGAATGGTGTAAGTCCCACCTATTAACACCTTATCACATTCTTCAACAGATTCAAATCAAAAGATAAAATACCCTTGACCGTGACTCAACATTTCAGGTTTTGCAGCATAATTCCAGGCATACATAATATAAGCCTCAATGGATTTTAGATATGGGGTATCACCTATTTCATAGCCTATAAGTCTATAGTTCTAGTACTCTGCTTGACGACATATATCTTCCTTAACGATACTCACATCAATCTTACATTACTTCGTAGTCAAATTCTACTTTTTTATCCTCTTTCCCACAACAACCCCCACTGTCTACCCCTGCCCGACCCTACCTCCTACCCCAACCCCCAATTTTTTGTAAAAAAATTTAAATATTAAAATTTTTTCTACCTCCCTAACCATATCCAACCTACCCACCTCAACCCCATCCTATCCCACCCCTATCCCCTCCCCAATTTTTTTTTCAAATCAACTTATATATTTTTTTTAAAAAATTTTGCACCCTCCTCTCTCCTCCCTCCCCCCCCCAATATTTTATAAAGAAAATGAATTTTAAAAAAAATAATTTTTTTCAATAAGAAATAAAAAAATATTTTGCTCGCCCCCAAACCCAACCCCAACCACTCCAGTCCACCTCACCCTTATCCCCTAGTTTTATTTTTCTTAAAAAAGATTAAATTTTTGTATTGCAATTAGGAATTTTATGTATAGGTGGGTGATCTCTACGCTGAAATTTATACTCATATTTTACCCACTTTATCTATATTTGTATGAGCTTTTAAAATGAATTAGAAGTCCATATATACCTATTTAAAATATAAGTGATCCAACTCAATAAATATGGATTAAATGTATCTCTTTCACTAATATGGGTTGAAATTTCATCCCCTAGACCGACATTTTTGGTTCAGAGGTTTCCAGGTATATTTCCACATTCAGGCACACTTTATGATTTCATTATCGGCGGTTTCTCTGTGTTTGCATCCATCATAACTTTGGGGGGCTCGATTGGATTATTCTTTTTATGTTTGCACCTACTAGGTTTATTAGGATCAAGTTAGGTTGTAGTTAGACTGTATTTTCTTGTTTGATTTTTTTTAGGTACCATTTATTCTTTTTAGATTAGCATTTTTGATATATCCCCTATCTTTGTTTACTTTCTAGTATTTTATTATACTTTTATTGTAATTTAGATCAGTGGGTCAATGAGGCCTAATGAGTACCCTTTGTTTTTGGCTCAGTCGGCCAATGAGGCCTAATGAGTACCCTTTTTTTGACACTAATGCTACTAACATCTTTTTTTTTTAATGTAGATCCGAGTATGAGCTACCACCACTGGTGCTTTATTCAGGCTTGTTTTTTGGGATTAAGAGATAGGATAAGCTTTTAGAGTTGAAGCTGATCCTTTCTCTTTCTTGTATTTTTGGACAGTTTTTTTTATCAATACTATTGTATATTGGATACTATTAATAATATTTTTTGAATTTAGTGGCTTTTGTACCTACCATACCAGGTCGTGGGATACTCTTCTAGCATATTTCCTTCTTTTCCTTGTCTTCTAGTGCTTTATTGTTATTGATGCTTTTTAGTTTTTTGTCTGTATGTTAAATTTAATATTTTTTAATCTTCCACTACTTAGCCCATTACATACTAATTCGGGCTATGATTTGTCTTACCTACTGGTGGGTTAAAGTAGGTGCCATAATGATCTTGAAAAATCTAGTCATGATAAATTTGTGTTAGAGTATAGGTTCACTAGTGTTGTTACTATAAGAGCAAATGTCTAGTAGAGTCCCGTTGATTGATATGATGGTGTCTATTTCTTATCTTCAGGAGGATATGAGACATTCTTAGCAAAATATCACTTTCTTTATTCATTTCATACGATGAGTCTGTGTTGGTTTCTAAGTTCTCATTTGTTTCATTCTTTCATAGATGTCTAGGACACAATATACGATACCAGAGATGGATTACCCGAGTGTGTATCTTGGTCACCTATTAAAGACCGTGGTCGACTCATAAGCCAAGGCCAGATTAGAGCTATATTCCCATCTTGGGGACAAGATAGTTAGCCATTACTAAATTCTGCTATTTCTCCCGAGCCAGAGGTATCCCCAGAGGTTTAGTAGCATCTGCCATTAGTGGGCCAAGTGGAAGCCTAGGCCTCATTAAGATTTATATCTTCCTCAATTCTTAGAGATGTCTTACTTCAGTTATTGGGACTAGTAGGTGATACACCATTTGATAGTGCTCAATCAGTGGACCCGATCGATACTATTGTAGGAGTGCAACCAGTAGCTGTGACTCCTATAGTAGAGGTTCCTCTAGCATTGGTAGTTCAGAAGCCAATAGTGGCTCAACTAGTTAGTATAGTTGAAGAGTAGAAAATATAGGGCCAATTTGTAAGATTGACTCTATCTAAGTTTGTAGGGCCCTTAGTTGAAGTTGTTTTTAAGTTTTCGACTAGTTGCGAAGAAAGGCTGTGTAATTTTGGACTATTTCAACTGTGTGGAGTGGATTTTAAAGCTTATCATTTAGACACAACAACTAGATATTGGTGGTTGGGTTATCTTGATTCTAGGCTAATTGGATATCTACCTATGCTGGGACCCATTTTTTTAAGGCTTTCATATGGAAGTTCATGCCTCGTAGCATGTGTGACACCTCATAGATGAGTTTACTATGGTGAGTATGAGGTGGGTTTTCACTAGCTACCTAGACATGATAACATGATTCTGCCTATAAAGTACAAGAGGATTTAATATTTTGTTAGAAAGTTGAGAATACTGCTCCATAAGGCTACTCAGGGCTTGGTGACTTTAGGGAAGTATTTTATTGATATTATTGATCATGATTACACTATAAGGGAGAGGGATCAAGGCCTAAGGGGCAGTGATAACAGGCTATATCTCTAGGGAAATTTTAATGAGAGCTAGAATAGTCACATTTTAGAGGTAAAGGATTTAAGGAGACATACCCCTAATGTAAGTATTATCAGAACTAGGATCAGTCTAGTAGACTTATTTAGGTAGGACTAAAGATTTCCTTTAGGGGTTAGCCCAATTATAGTAATTGTAGTGGATAGAGAGGTGGTTAGTCTTCTAGGGTACTCAGTCAAGGTCTTTAGGTTGAGTTAGCCATTTTGGGGCGATCGGATCTTCTAGACAAAGTATAGTGCCTGGGTAATGTTATGGTTGTAGTGTCCTTGTACGTTTCTCCTAAGAGTGTACCCAATATGGGATGATTTAGCTTGCATCTTAAATCATTCAATTGATTATATTAGTGCTGCCTCCAACTATAGGAGATGAACAAGGTCACAGAGGTGGTCCCGAGGATACTAGAAAAAGTCCTCATGTAGGCAGGATAGATGTCGGTCAGGTACCATGTCTAGAGATGGATATGGTTATTTGTATATTGTACTTGGTAGGGAAAATGTGGAGTCTTCAAATGCTATTATTATAGGTATGATTTTAATATTCCATCACCTAGCTGTTGCTTTATTTGATTTGAGATCCACTATTTCTATGTTTCTGTTTATTGTGCACTACAGTTAGAGTTGTCATAGGATCCTTTATCTATGTTATTTTATGTAGCCACTCCTGTGGGTGATTCCTTAGTAGTTGATCTAGTTTATTAATCATGTATTATGACCGTTTGAGAGTTTGATACTTAGGCTGCCCCTATTATGCTAGACATGATGGACTTTGATATGAATCTAGGTATGGATTGGTTATCCCCCTATTATGTTGAAATGCCCTGGGTTTTGGAACTTTAGAAAGTTTCTTGGATTTTTGATTTTTGGTTAAGACACGACTAAGGGTATAGGCTGGATGTTGGGGTACGGTTGATAAGGTTTTATCGCACACTAGCCAGTGATGGTTAGTGGGTTAGATTAATTCTGAAATGGGTACGACTTGAGTTGGTATGAGTTGTATGGTGGTTGATGGGTTGTATGGTTGGGTTTTCCTACACTTAATCTGAGATTTAGTAAAGTAACTTAGATCTAAGTACGAGTGGCTCACCATGGGTGGTAAGATAGGGTACGAGTCATATTGTCCCACTCATGTGTTGGACAGTGTCAACTCCTCTTGGTTCTATAATGAGTATAAGTTAAGGGTACAAGTCTTATCCTTAGATACAATTTGGCTTGTATGATCATATGTTGACTAGTGTAGGGGTATAATGGAGGTCTAGAGTATGAGTAGAGGAAACCACTTATATTGTAGGGTACGACTGGTATGGTGGAGTCGTACCTACCCGTGGGGATTTTATCCTGTTAAGTTGGGGGTAATCTGGACATTTCCTATGTTAACATATCATGAACCCACAACTTATAACTCTATTGGGACATCATATATCCTGTTATTCTAATCTTTAACACTTATAAACTCTCTCTAATTCTCTCTAATGCTCTCGGTTAAAGGAAGGCTAGGGTTTATCTAGAGGAGCAATTTGGGGCTTGTTTGGGTGATTTCTCTCCATCATCTTCATAAACAAAGTCATGTACTTTTCCCTCATTGTTAGTTCCAAATAAAGGCATGTTTTATACAATGTTTTCATGGCATGATTATTATATGATTTTGGGATTTTCAAATATATGTTGGGGGTTTTGGTATTAAATGCCTTGTCATAGTTTTCCTATATTTTAATTATGTATTTTCATTCCTTAATGGTGGTTTGGACAATTGATTGCATGTGAATGGTTAATTGTTAATTGCAATTGGTTTTGGAACACTATGCCCCAAACATGTTTGATAAAATGCCTATGAAAATATTCTTACTATATTATGGATTTTTAATGGAACTATTGCATGGTATGGTTTGGTGATGGAACCTTAAATGGCATAAATGGTTTAAATAGTTTTGAATCATTAAATGGTAAGGTATGGTTGTCATGGTTATGGTTAATTAAACGTCCTTGTGGGGTACAAAGGAATCCCCCAAGTAAACATGTTAATGAACAACTTGTGGGGTACATGGGATTCCCCAAAGAAAACATAATAATGGAACACTTGTAGGGTACACGGGATTACCCCAAGTTAATTTATTAATGTAGTTTATGGTTACATGGGAATCCCTTTACATAAAAAGTTTGGCTAAGGACATATCTTGCAAGCTATAGTTGGTATGACGATACCACTACTTCTAGCCTTGGTTAATAATAATGGCATTATGGTTTGGTTGGATAGTAATGGTTTTAATTTGGAAATAATGGCGGGGTGTGATAGCTAACCGTGAAGGTACAAGTCTAATAGATGGACATTGGAAAATCATGTTTGCCGACATGAGGGTTTTTCATAGTGACCATATATGATACTACGAGGTACATAGGAATCTTCTAAGTACACTGTACTTATATATCATGGAGAGCGAAGGGTACTTGGGAATCCCCTACTCTTTTGGTATTTCCAGTTTGTGTATCTATACGTATCGGGGCCCGTTCAGGGGGTTACACTGGAACAATATAGCCCATGGGTGATTCTAGGATGGTCAAGCTACACATACCTAGGTTAATGGTTTTAAAGGCATGCTAAACTCATTTCTCTTTCAAGGCATGGTCATATAAATGTGTATGGTTTGTATGCATATTATTGGTTTACTTGGTTTTTATTATATAGCATTATTTTATCCTTATATTGAGTTCATCCTTGCGTTCACCCGATAACTCATCTTCAGGCGGCTTTATCCCCACGAGATGCAGGAACCAACCATTCTACTCTTTCTACTTAGTGACCGAATTTGGAATCAACTATTGGACTGAAGTAGCGATCTTTCATATTTTGGATAGATCTATTTTATATCATGGATGACTTTACATACTTTAGTTATTTTATAGATATTGGTTTTCGCTATAGTTGGGGCATGTACCAACCGAATATTGTTTATCTTTTGGTTAGAGGCTTGTATAACTACTATGGGTTGGAATAAGTGGAATCAGTATTGGTGTCAGCCTTTGTATTGGCATTTGTATAAGGGGTAACATCGCTGGACTGAATTTATGATTGTTCCATCCTCTTTTGTTTTGGATTATATATTTATTTTGGAATTTATTTCGTTCATTGTTTGGTTCAGTAATAGTTATGGGTTGGATAATGTCAGACTTATTTTGGTTGGTCATAGTTGTAGACCAATCCCAGAGTCTAAGGTTATGCTTACACGCTATTTTGTTATACGTTAAAAATTCATCCAACTTAGGGTATGCATATTTGGAGGTTAGATTGGGTAATGATGTGGTCCCCATTCCTGGTTGGACTTGGGACACCTATTATGACAAGGCCCTGGTTTGGGTTATGTCAAGTTGGTGTCATTGCTGTTGGTTCATGGGAAATTGGGAGTCCACAAGACATGTCGAGTAGAGTCTCTTTTAAGGTTGTGTTGCTTGCCACACCCATAAGGGAGAGACTACAAGGCATTTAGGAATGTTTCACTTTATTAGTATTATATTTTTAAGCTTGGAGTCAAAGTCCTAGAATCTTCTCTAACCCTAGTTTGTTTACTTTTTGGATCATACCTCAGTGATCTGAGATACGAGGTAACTCTTATTTCCCAACTGGGGATAATGTTGTAGGGATACATACTATTCAGATGATCCCTATTTGGTCTAGTGGTCCAGCACTTGATATTTTTAGAGTCCCACTGATTACTTCTAGTCCTCCTTAGTATGAGTTACCTAATAAGGATTTTTGTTAGTCGATTCATGTTATTGCTCAGCTAGTTGCTTCTCCGGCTGAGCAAGATGTATCTAGTGTTTAATCTACTGAGGCAAAAAGGGTTTGCCAGTTTATGAAGATAAATCTTCCTACTTTTACTTGTGTGAAGGTGGAGGAGGATCCTCAGGGTTTCTTAGATGAAATAGATAACTTTTTTAGGGTAATGTTGGCCATGAATGAGGAAGGGTTAAATTTTGTTGCTTACCAGCTTAAAGATATGACGTACCAATGATATGAGGAATGGGATAGGGTAAGAGGTGATGTTGAAGAGTCGACTTTATAGGAGACTTTCTCTAATGCTTTTCTGGACATCTTCTTTCGTTAGGAGTTGATAAAAGCTAAGGATAAGGAATTTGTCAATTTAAGATAAGGGAAAATATCTATCAAGGAATATGACTTAAAATTTAATTAGCTGTCAAGGTAATGCTTTGGAATTGGTGTTTGATATAAGGGCTAGGATGAGAAAGTTCACTTCTAAACTATCTCAGGATTTTATCCTTGAAAGCAAGACTGCATTGCTGATCAAGGATATGGACATTTCTAGGTTAGTAGTTCATATGAAATATGTAAAGAAGGAAAAAAAAAAGCAGGATGAGTTTAGGGAAAGGCAGGGTAAGAAGTTGGATGAGTTCAGGTAAGTAGGGCTCAGTCAACCTTATCATGCCCTCCTTATCAGTTTGGTGGTAGGTTGCATAAGGATTTCTGTGATGAGGGAAAGGACAAGTCTTTTAAATATGGCCAGCAAGGCCATATGCTTTGAAATTTTCCAGTTAGTAAGGGTGCTTTGGGAGAGAGTGAGTCTTCGGTTACTTCATCTTCTGCTCCCATACTAAAGGGTGCTTCTTCTGTATCTATTTCTACTTCAGGTATTGGTGCAGGTCAAAATTGGTTATGTGCTCTTACTACTCAGCAGGAATATGAGGCATTACCTAATATCATTACTAGAATGTGACAACTCTTTTATTGTGACATGTATTATTTGCTTTATCTATGGTCCACTCTCTCTTATATGAACCCATTTAGGACTGTGTATTTTGGTTTTTATCCAGAGGTTATTTTAGATCCTTTTTCTATTTCTACCCAGGTAGGTGACTCTGTGGTTGCTAAAAGAGTCTATAGGGGGTGTGTGGTATCTGTTGGTAGTAGGAAGACTTTGGTGGATTGTTTTGAACTTGATATGGTGGATTTTTATGTTAATTTGGGGATGGAGTTTCTACACTCTTGTTATACGTCCTTAGATTGTCGGACCCGTAAGGTTGTCTTTAGGTTCCTTGGTGAACCAGTTATTGAGTGAGAGGGTGATTCTCTATCTCCTAAGGATAGGTTTATTTCTTATCTTAGAGCTCATAAATTAATCACTAAAAGGTGTCTCTATCATCTGGTCTAGGTGAAATATTCTAACTCGGAAGGTCCTTCTTTACATTCAGTCCCGATGGTGAATAAGTTTCCTGAGGTCTTTCTGAATGATCTTCCCGGTGTTCCTCTGAATAAGGAGATTGAGTTTGGTATTGATTTGGCTCTAAATACTAATCTAATATCTATTCCTCCTTATAAAATGGTTTCGACTGAGTTGCAGGAACTTAAGGAACAACTTAAGGATCTTTCAGATAAGGTTTTCATCTATCCTAGTGTGTCTCCTTGGTGTGCACCAGTTTTATTTGTTCATTAGAAGTATAGTTCACTTCAAATATGCATTGACTATAGGAAGTTAAATAAGGTAACATTTAAGAACAAGTTTCTTCTTCTAAGGATAGATAACTTGTTTAATCAGTTGCAAGGTGCCAAATTTTATTCTAAGATAGATCTTTGGTCTAGGTATCATAAACTTAAGATCAGGGAAGAGGATATCCCTAATATGACTTTTCGTACTCGGTATGGGTACTTTGAGTTACTGGTGATATCAGTCGGTTTGACTAATGCCCCGACAATATTTATGGATTTGATGAATAGGGGTTTTAAGAATTTTCTGGATCTTTTTGTCATTGTGTTCATTGATGACATCTTGGTGTATTCTAAGAGTAAGATGGATCATGCTAATCACCTCTACGTGGTGTTACAGACCTTGAAAGATCAATAGTTATATGCCAAATTCTCCAAGTGTTAGTTTTTGTTGAACACTATGACTTTTATTGGTCATATTATTTCTAATGTGAGGATCATGGTGGATCCGCAAAAGGTGGCTGTGGTTAAGAGGTGGCCTAGACCCACGACTCCAATCGACATTTAAAGCTTCTTCGGTGTGGATGGATATTATTGGAGATTTGTAGAAGGTTTCTCGATGATAACTGCCCCATTAACTAAGTTGATTCAGAAGAAGGTAAAGTTTTCTTAGTCGAATACTGCTGAGGTGAGTTTTGAGAAGCTTAAGAATTAGCTAACTTCGACTTTGGTTTTGACATTTCCTAAAGGTAATGAGTGGTTTATGGTTTATTGTGATGCATCCCGAGTTGGACTTGGTTGTGTTTTGATACATCTTTGGAAGGTGATAGCCTATTCTTCCAGGCAGTTGAAGGTGAATGAGAGGAATTATTCTACTCATGATTTGGAGTTTTTAACGGTGGTTTTTCCTTTGAAAATTTGGTGTCATTATTTGTATGGAGTGCTCGTGGACATTTTTACTTATTATAAGAGTATTCAATATGAGTTCACTCAGAAGGAGCTAAATCTCAGGCAAAGTAGATGGTTGGAGCTTCTTAAGGACTATGATATGAGTCTTCATTACCGCCCAGGTAAAATAACGTAGTTGTTGATGCTCTTAATAAGTTATCAATGGGGAGTTTATCTCATGTTAATAAGGAAATGCAAAAATTAATGAAGGATATTTACCACTAAGCTAATCTTGGAGTTCGTCTCTTGGACTCCAATGATGGTGGTATGATGGTACAAAAAGTTGTTCGGTCGTATCTTGTTGAAGAGATCAAGGAGAAGGAAATGCTAGATCCTATCTTGATGAAAACCAAGAGTGATATTGGTGGGCAAAGGGTGATGGTGTTTAAGATTAGTGGTGATGGTACCTTGAGGTACCAAGGACGATTATGTGTTCTGACATCGATGGTTTGCGACAAAGGGTTTTGGCTGAGGCATATAAATTGCACTACGTTGTTCATATCTGTTTGACAAAAATGTATCATTATATTAAGGAGATATATTGGTGGAATGACATGAAAAGGGATGTGGATGATTTTGTGGCCAAATGTATGGTGTGCCAAAAAAGTCAAAGTTAGGCACATGAGGCCTGGTGGGTTGTATCAAGAAATTGTTAGGCACATGAGGCCTGGTGGGTTGTATCAAGAAATTGAGTTACCTGAACAGAAAAGAGAGGTAATCAAGATGGATTCATTTACCGATCTTCCTCAGTCTCGAAACTAATTTGATTTGGTTTGGGTAATCATGGATAGGATAACAAAGTCCAATCACTTCTTGCCAGTGTGGGCTAACTTTTCAGTTGAGGAATATACGTGGTTGTATCTTTATGAGATTGTAAAGCTGCATTGGGTACCTATCTCAATTATTTCTGATCGTGGTATGCAAATTTCATTTCAGTTCTGGTGGTCTTTTTAAAAGGGGTTGGGTACCAAGGTTAGTTTGGGTACTGCTTTTTATCTGCAGATGAATGGGCAAGCAGAGAGTACTATTCAGACATTAGAGGACATGCATCATGCATTTGTGACTAATTATGGTGTTAATTAGGTTGAGCATCTATATTTGGTAGAGTTTGCTTACAACAATAGCTATCATTATGGCATTGGGATGGCCCCTTCTAAGGCATTGTATAGTACAAGGTGTAGATCTTCTATTGGGTGGTTTGAGCTTGGTGAGGTGGATATGTTCTATCTGGATTTGGTTAATCAGGCTATTAAAAATATGAAGGTGATTCGGGATATGTTTAAGGCTACCCAAAGTCATATGCGGATGTGAGATGTAGAGACTTGGAGTTTGAGGTTGGGGATAAGGTGTTCCTAAAGGTATCTCCCATTAAGGGAGTAATCAAGTTCGTTAAAAAGGGAAAGCTCAGTCCCTGATATGTTGGTCCTTATTTGGTTGTGCAAAGGGTTGGTAATGTGGCATATAAATTAGAGTTTCCTTCTAGTATGAGCTCCATTCATCAGGCATTTCATGTATCTATGTTGATAAAGTGTCTTGGTGACCCTTCTTCAATGGTTCCTTTGTATGATTTTGATATCTCGAATTCTATGGCTTACAAAGAGGTCCTGGTTAAGACATTAGATCGATAGGTTTGCTGGTTATGAACCAAGGATATGGCCTCGGTTAAGGTTCTATGGTGGAACCGCAAGGTGGAAGAAGTTACATAGGAAGCGGAAGCGGACATGAAGTCCAAATATTTGCATCTGTTTTTTGCTATAGATATTCATGTGGAAGTTATGTGTTCTTGATCATATCCTTATTTTCTAACTTAGTTAAGGGTTAGAATTGATCCTTGCATCTTTTTTTCTAACTTGGTTAAAGATTGGATTAATATTTGATAATGCAAATGAATCGTTCTTGTGTTTGACCTATCTTTTCAGTCATTCAGGGATGAATGATCCTAGTGGGGGAGACTAAAACACCCTGAGTTTTGGAACCTTACAAAATTTTTTGGATTTCTGGTTTCTGGTCAAGATACGACTAGGGGTACAAGTCGTATGCTGGGGGTACAGTTGGTAATGTTTAGTACTACACTAACTAATGATGGGTGGTGGGTTAAATTAGATTCTAGAATAGGTATGACTTAGGTTTGTATGAGTCGTATGATGTTGATGGGTCATATGGTTAGGTTTCCCTACACTTAATTTGAGGCTTAATAAAGTAACTTTGATATGAGTACGAGTATCTCATCGTGGGTCATGAGTTTGGGTATGAGTTGTATTGTCCTACTCATGTGTTGGACAATGTCAACTCCCCTTGGTTTTGTTATGGGTACGAGTTAAGGGTAGAATTCCTATCTTTAGATATGGTTTGCCTTGCATGATTGTATGTTGGCCAGTGTGGGGGTATAATGGAGGTCTAGGGTATGAGTTAGGTACTACTCATATTGGAGGGTATGACTGGTATGGTGGAGTCGTACCCACATGCGGAGATTTTATGTAGTTAAGTTGGGGGTAATCTGGATATTTCCCCTCTTAACCTATCATGACCCTATGTCTTATAAATCTATTGGGACATCATTTACCCTATTATTCTAATCTTAAATACTTAGAAACTCTCTCTAATTCTTTCTAAGGCTCTTGGGTAAAGAAAGGCTAGGGTTTTATGTAGATGAGAAATTTGGAATTTGTTTGGGTGATTTTACTCCATCATCGTTGTAAACTAAGGCATGTACTCCTTCCTCATTGTTAGTTCCAACTAAAGGATTGTTTTATTCAATGTTTTCATATATGATCATTGTATGGTTTTGGGGTTCTCAAATATAAGTAGCGTTTCGGTATTAAATGCTTGGTTATTGTTTTCCCATATTTTAATTATGGCTTTGCATACTTTAATGGTGGTTTGGACAATAGGTTTCTTGGGAATGGTTAATTGGTAATTGGAATTGGTTTTGGAAACACTATGCCCCCAACCTGTTTGATAAAATGCCTATATTATTGGATTTTTAATGGAACTATTTCATAGTATGGTTTGGTAATGGAACACTAAATGGAAGAAATGGTTTAAATAGTTAAATGGTAAGGTATGGTGGTCATGGTTATGGTTAATTAAACATCCTTGTGAGGTACAAGGGAATCCTCCAAGTAAACTTGTTAATGAACAACTTATGGGGTATATGGGATTCCTAGAAGCAAACATAATAATGGAACACTTGTGGGGTACACAAGATTCCCCCAAGTTAATTTGATAATGTAATTTATGGTTACATGGGAATCCTTTTACATAATTAGGTTGCTAAGGACATTTCTTGCAAGCTATAGTCGGTATGACGACACCACTACTTATAGCCTTGGTTAATAATAATGGCATAATGGTTTAGTTGTATAGTAATGGTATTAATTGGGCAATAATGGCGGTGAGTGATAGCTAACCGTGAAGGACCGTGTCCAATAGATGGAAATTGAAAATTCATGTTTGCCGACATGAGGATTTGTCATAATGACCATATATGATACTATGAGGTACATAGGAATCCTCTAAGTACACTGTACATATGTAACATGGAGAGCGAAGGGTACTTGGGAATCCCCTACTCTTCTGTTATCTCTTGTTCGTGTTACTAAACGTATTGGGTCCCGTTTATGGGGTTACACTGGACCCATATATCCCGTGGGTGGTTCTTAGACGGCCATGCTACAGATACCTAGGTTAGTGGTTTTAACAGAATGCTAAACCCAATCTCCTTTCTCGGCATGGTTATATATATATATGTATGGTTTGTGTGCATATGGTTGGTTTACTTAGTTTTTACTAGAAGACATTATTTTATTCTTATCCTAAGTTCATGCTAGCTTTCACCCGCTAATCCATCTTCGGGTAGCTGTATCCCCACGCGACTCAAGAACCGGCCATTTTAATCTTCCATCATAGTAACCGGATTCGATATTAGCTATTGGATTGAAGTGGTGAGCTTCCATATTCTGAAAGTCTCTATTTCATATCATTGATGTCTTTACATACTTTGGTTATTTTATGGATATTGGTTTTGGCTATTGTTGGGGGCGTGTCCCAATAGGATATTATTTTTCTTTTGGTTAGAGGCTTGTGTGACTACTATGGGTTAGAATGGGCAGGATCGGTATTGGTGCTAGCCTTAGTATTGACACTGGTATAGGTTCTGATAACATTGAACTGAAATTATGATCGTTCTATCTTCTTTTATTTTGAATTATATATTTATATTGAAATTCATTTAATTCACGGTTTGGCTTGGTAATGGTTATGGGTTGGATAATGGATGGTCAGAATTATTTGGCTTGGTCATAGTTGTAGATCTATCCCAGAGTCTTAGGTAATGCTTACATGCTATCTTGTTCTACATTCAAAATTCATCCATCCCAGGGTATGCATATTTTGAGGTTGGGTTGAGTACTGGGGGTGGTCCCTAGTCCTAGTTGGACTTGGGATTCCCATTACGACAAAGCTCTAGTCGGGTTGAGTCATATGTAGTCTTAGATTATTTAGCTAAGGCTGTTACCTTTTCCATGCTTGGAATACCCCTAGTTGGATGGCAAGGTTCTTTTATCCATGAACCAACAAGGATTATTTCTTATGCTTGGGCTAGGAGACTAATCTCAAGAGGTTGCGAGTCTTATCTTGCTTATGTTCGAGACGTTGGTGTGGAGATTCCTTCACTTAATTCTATCCCTTTCCTCATGAGTTTTCTAATGTTTTCCTAACCTACCTACTTGGTCTTCTTTCTGGGCATATTATTAAGTTTGCTTTTGATCTTAAACTGGACACCTGGCCTATCTCTATGGCACCTTACCGTATTCTCCTACCAAACTTAAGGATCTAAATACTCATTTGTAGGATCTTTTGGGTAAGCGTTTTATTATGTCACGACCCAAACCAGGGCCTAGCCGTTATGGGTATAACAAGTCCACCATGAGCCGGAGACTTCCCCCATCGCCTAACCTCATGAGCACAAAATAATAATGATTCAAAAGCCAAATGAATAGTAATAAGAGGATGAATAAAATAACTCAAAGAAGATTAAGAGTCAACAATAGTAACCAACCAACCTACATCTGTCCATACTAGCCTCTAAAACCAGAATAGTAACTAGGTCGGGACATAACCCCGACTATGACCCAAAAAGAATCCAAAAATATTGAGTCAATAAGAAATAATAATGAAATGATAAGGCCTTCCAAAGGATAGAGGATCACCACATCACAACAACTCAATAGACGTGCTAATCTACCTAATATTGCACAGGAGCAACAAAAATATCTTCGGACCCTACATCATGAAATTATGGAGCATCCTAGTACGACCAGTGGGATAAGCACTGGAATGTAACTCAAAAAATATGATAAAATAATGTTATGTTAAAAATTAGTCTAAACCACATACACACATTTATATATATATATATATATATATATAAGATGCCAAGATAGGGTAAGGGTCATGAACATAAGAGTTTTAAAACCATTAACCTATACTATGTAGCTCGATTTGTTCTAAGGACACCCATGGGCTATATGGGTTCAGCTCCCCCTGCTGAAAGGGATTGAATGCCTATTAGTCTCAGGAACAAGGAAAATCTTAGGAAGGGACAATCCCTCCTAGGATCCAACCATTCCAATATATATATATATAATGTGTGAACTACGTATATGGTCATAAAGACCCCCCACACTAGAAAATATGGTTTCCAGTATTGGTCCCCCAGAGACCTCTATATTCATGGCGAGCTACTGATATTGCCCAAAACTACACTTCAATTAGAAGTATAATCTAGTTGATTGTAAATCTAATATCCCAACAAGGTTGGGGTCGATCCCACAGGGAAAATGTGAATACGTGCTTTCCTTGATGTAATCCACGAGTAGTATAGGAATGTAAATTAGGGGTTTTGTTATCAATCATAAATAGTAACCAAGTCTTGAGTGCTTTTGACTTGTAATTAATATGAGATGAAATCTAGGTTTGTGTCCCCCCTGGCTTCTCAATTGCTCAAATTTCTTATGATCAACCCCATTATTCTGTTGTTCTTCATGCAAAGCCTACAAGATAAGTCTTATCAAATGCTAGGTAAGCTCGAAGATAAATTTCACCCTTTACTAGGTAAGTCTCAGGTTGTTTCCTTGTTGCCCCTTTCTACGGCCTCAGTTAAACTTGCCGGAGTAGGATCAAGTGATAAGATGAGATACGGCAACTAAAAGGTGGAGGTAGAAATCCTAAATAACTGCCTTAATCTTCTTTTCCTAATCACAAGATCCTTGGTCATCGAATGGATGCTAATACAAGCTATTTTAAGCATTTGCAGCTGCTATGAGATTAATTATTGCAAAGAAGAATTAAGATACATGCAGAAAACCTAGAAAAATTAAGTCTCACACTTTCTCTATGTAGATAATCCACCAGGGTTCCCATAACCCTAACTAAGGAGATTAGCTGCTCATGTTTGTACAAGAAATCATGATTATCAATGAAGAATACACAAAATCAATTGCACAAGAATAAGATGAAAAAACTCCAAAATCTATAATTGTATAAACCCTAAAATCTCAAGAATAACTGTGAAAGTATTGTAATAATATGTAAAAACATGTAAAGGAACATTCAAGAGTGTAACCTAATAAGATAAACCCTACGGTATTTATAGTATCTCAAAATAACATAAAAATCCTATTAAAAATAGGAAAGGTAAAGTTAAGTTGGCAGTTGGTACGACTCGGTCTTTACTTATATCATCTCAATACGAGTCGTACCTTACCTTATCATATTCATTCCAGTGTCCGGTCTTCCTATGGATTCAACTTTCTATTCAGCATACGACTTCTCTTTATGAGTCATATTTGAGTGTACGACTTATGTCCACAAATTTTATCCACCTTAGAATTCAGTCTTTCCCAGCTTTGAACACTTGTTTGTATACGACAAATATGTACGAGTCATGCTTAGACTTCTGACTTGTATTCCTTTGACACTTCAACTGCTGGATGGTAGCTTAGGTTCTGATTTACTTTTGACTTTCGTCTATGACTCGTATCCAGTCTTACGGCTGGGATACTTGAGTTGTATCTTACTTGGCTCTTTCATTTGGCTTTTTGTTCATCTATTCATATGATTCAGCCTACGAGTCATACCAAATGGTTACAACTCAAGAGATGACTTGTATACTGATAAAAGTTGGTCTTTTTAAGTATTTTTCTTCTCTTTTTGTTCAAATATAGTTGCAGACCCATTTTACCTTCAATTCACATCAAAGTGCATCATATCCAACAGAATTTCCTAAGTTCACACATAAATTCATAGTTTTAACCATCGAAAGTGTCGTGTTTCCATGCCATATCAACTATCTCAACTTGGACTTTTGCATGTCTTCAGGCAAACAAAACCAAAAAACTATGTTATAGTATAGATCCAATGGTTAAATAGGAAGATCTCAAGCAACCCATGGTAGTGATTTTGAATTAACTTTCAATCTTTTGGTTCCCCTCTTAACTCTAATTTTCAAGACTCAGTTATGTATATCAATTCAGCATGCGTGGAAACATGAGGAAATTAGACAATGGCATTACATTCACAATAGACACTTGGGCATAGATATAGTTTACATTCATAAAAAAATCTAGCAACTTAGTAGCATAACCTATGTGCGCTCACCGTCAAATAAATCCTAATCACTCTTTAGATAGATAAAACAATCTACTAAGGGATATAACGAATGACTCTCTCACTCATAAAGAAGTATCGCCGATGCACACAGAATACCATAGGCTTCCCCTTATGCTCTTTTCTTAAGTTGTTAGATAGTCATAGAAGGATCACTATAGGAATTTATTTAGCTTGTAATGTAGGCTTGGGTCTGGTATGATATCTTTTGAGATTTATTTATTGACTAAGCCTCCTAAATACTACGCCTTTCTCGGGGTCTAGGTATTTCCCACTCTTTCATTTGTTTCCACCCTTATCTCTCCCTTTTTCCTTTAAGAACATTCAAATTGGGCTAGGTATAGTTTTCTAGCACTTATTTTTTGTTATTCTTTTCTTTTGATATACATTGCACTTATCTTTTTTTTCACCACACCTACCCGTTTTTCTAATATGTTTCTTCTACCTATTTTCTTCATACTTGATTTCCTCTTGCGCACCCCTATAGTAGCAACCATAAACTTAGGCAATTTTCCTGAGTTGAGGTGCACAACTTTCACAGAAGAACTAGGGCAAAAATAGGTTCATTGTAAGTTAAACGGGAAGGTGATAGGTCTAACAAGAAAAATTGTTCTATAAAGGCTCAAATATTTGGATCAAAGGGATTTATGCTTTTGGTTAGGAAATTTTGGGCTTAAATGGACTCATAGAATAAGGGATTATGATCATCTTCTACCTAGCTATCTTAGACCTAGGTATAAGAAACCTAGAAAGTTCTAGATTCTAACACAACCAGGAACTCAATAAACCTTACACACACTTACATAGTGTTACATTACTAAGTACTAGTTATCCAACTATGCAACTGTTTTGTCCCTAGCTGTTCTATTCCTAATTCTAATGCCATTATTAGATTCACAACAGTCTTAGACAAGTATATAGATCACGCGATTATTTAAACATTATTTTTTGAGGGGGCCCAACCGATTTAAACAACACAACTTTTCACAATAGAATTTCAGATCTACAGTGTTTCACCATCATAAAAAAATCCAAACAAAATATTTTCAATACAACTGATTTATTTTGTCAAAATCCTCAAATCATAATCAAATAAAAAATATCCACATCCATAGGGCACTTTCTACTCGTTATCTCAGCTGCCCGTATCAAACCTGCAAGCCTTAACAGACTTTTATTTTAACAATATCTGTCAGCTACTCCCAGACTTTTTGAAATAACCCTTATCCCCATCTAAAGATCATCGTACTGTCCCTAGTGCTGCAAAATAAATATAAAGTAAGGATAAGGTTCATACCTAGGCGCTCAAGGTGCTAACACATCACATCATAACATAGGCCCTCAGGTCGAGTCCCACTCTCATCAGCTACTATCTAAATAATAGGGACTGAATCAGCAGATAGGGGCACAACATTAACTCCCTCGACAAAAACAATTGGAGCTCTCGATCCACCAGCTCCAGCAGCCATCTCACAAACCATTATCTTGGGGTCCCACTTATCCTTAATACTATCCGCTCTGGTTCTCTTCTCAGCTTTATGCTCTTCTTTCTTCTTTCTCTTCTTCTATTTTCTCTCTTATTTGGTCTCTTTAACCTGAATGTCTATCGGTTTTGCCCAAATACTCAGCACCTTGACTATAGGAATCACAGACTCTATACCTGGCTTAGCAACCACCAGCCTCTCATACAGTTTGGCAACCATCTTCTAAATTTCAACAATCTCAGCCCTGACATTAGCAATATTGGGTGTCTTTCCACTACCTAAATGTCGAGTAATTCTCAACTCAAATTCATCTATGCGCCCTTGTACTCACCTATCCTGTGCCTCAAACTGCCAGTCCATCTAAGTTCTTACTCAACTTTCCATATGACTTACCTTCGTAGTCAGTATAGCTAACTGGGTCACTGCTGTAGTCCAATTACTGTCATGATACCTGGAGGCATACCCTATGTCCTAGGTGGAATAGACTGAACTGGTGGTAGGGCACTTGAGGTGCCCACTGCATCTAAGTGTGCATCCTCTATATGTACATCTATCTCGGTAGCCTCAGCTATTGCAGGGGCATTCATTTAATCTTCTTATAGGAATAGTCCTATCATAACATCTACTACCTCTTTCATAGCTAGGTTAAGAGGTTGGCCGCATCTCAAATCAAACTGATGTCAAACATCCTCCGAGCCACAATCAACTCGCTAATCACAAAGAGCTCTATAACTCCCGTTGTCGAGAAAATCTTAGTGATCATACAGGGGTAGGCCAGTATTTCCTACTGACTCCCAACTGCCCTATCTCCCAGTACTTGGGCCAAGAACTCACCAACATTGAATGCGTACCCGACTGTGAAGCTAGCTACCATAAAAGCATGAACCAGGTTGAGAACATCGTCTCCTACAGTAGAACACAATCGGTGTTGGGCTAGTATCCACCAAACCTTACCCTCAAAGTTAAGGGTGCCCTTTTTTGTCTGCTGTGAATCTCTAATACCACCTTTAATCCAAGTAGCATGCACACCATTCAAAGCCATCCGCTCAGTAATCCATCTAAACGTTACTATTTTATCTTTAAAACCCATTATTCATTTAGTTATCTTTCTCATATCTGCCATTCTGTAGTCTTTCTCTACTATGTTTATCGAAGCTTAATATTCCAACTTATACAAGAACCTTCTGATAGTGCAGGAAGAGATGTTAACTTGAACTCCTCATATCATGAGGGATGTGATAGGCTCTCCACCTTTCTATAGTTGAACCTGTGGATATTGCCTCTGTATCTCACCCTTGTAGACTGCATAGAATTCACGGAATAGAACTTAACTGTATCTTCTGGATGCTCTCATCATCCACCCAAATCCATAATTCCTAAAGCTCTCTTTAAACCCAGGTAATTCATCCATCCCCATAGTAGTCATTCTCTTCTTTAGATATAACACCCTTTTTATCTTACCACTCAGTAGATAGAAAAACCTCATGTTAAGAATCTCATGTATATCGAGGCAACTACATGGTTCAATGATGGGCACCAGAGTAGTGTCATGCGAGTGGGGGGTCTTGTTTTTCTATCAGGCTAGCATCAACCTCAAGACCCTGAGCTTCTTCAGATGTAGCCTCTATTGAGCTATATTCCTCTTAATCATAATCGTTGTCATCAGTCGAATGTGGTGTATGAGGCAGAGAAATAATCATATTCTTCCTCCTTGGATATTTTGAAGGTGGTGAATTTGACTCTTGGGGAACCACTTTCGTTCACTTAGCTTTATTAGGTGCTTTCCTTTTCTTAGAAACTTTCTTTTTCGAGGTTCTATCATACCTTTCTCCATTGTTTTTAGATATGGTGTCGTATTCGTACTCACTGGATTCTACGCTTTCCACTGGTGCTTGCTTGTTCACCTTTTTAGCACTTTGTTTGGAGTCATGATTCCTACCACTACACTATTATTAGTAACTAAGAAAAGAAAAGAAAAGCAAAAATTTAAAACTAAAGTTCAATGTGCCCTATCTAGTTTAGGTACAAGCGGTGGGTACTGGTTGTAACCACCAGGTATGAATCGTATATCCGATTCGTATGTTTGACAGTGCATGACCTTTGTTCACTAGTTATCTTACGACTCCTTCTTACCAGCCGTACTGTACGGGTACAACTTGCAACCAACAGTTGTAAACAAATTAGAAATAGTTATTTAATTTAAATTCTTTCCAGGTGGGTATGACTAACGAGTGTATGATTTGTATTTTCTGGATACGACTCATATGGTTGAGTCGTATCCATTCCAAACTTTGAACTTGTTAAACTTTCATGTTGTAAGTGGGTACGAGTCCTATTACGACTCTCGTACTGGTGGGTATGAGTCATAAGAGGTCTCGTATCTACTGCAACATAGAAGTCCAAATTCAAAGTTTGACTCAATACAAATTCCTAAAATACCGACTACTATATTAAGCTCTTTGCATTATTTCAACACACACAAACATATCAAAATCCACTTCCAAACCCTAGTTCTACCCCTTTTTTCAATTTTCAACAAAAATACCTAAACTATAGCAACAACAAATCAATAAATATAGAAATTATACTCAAACCAAGTTTACAATATCATATGCTACTCATTTCAACTTACAACTTATCAAAAATATGGTTAGAAACTTACTTGGTGAGTGAAGAATGTGAGTTCACGATTTTGGATTCTACTTCTTCCAAATTCAAGTTTAAATCAAAAAATCTGCGATTGGAAATGTCGGTTGCTAAATTTAGTTGAAAAAACTTTGTTTTTGAAGATTGATGTTTGAAATTTTGGGTAAAGAATGTTTCGGGTACGAGTTGATGTATCTAATGCCCGATCGGGTTCCCTTCCTTTTCTTTTGATTAAGGTATTGGGCCGAGTTAACCCGAGAATTGACCTAGTAAGCTTAGGTATGAGTGGTATATTCAACTCATACCTAGGCTTACGGGTCATTTCTTTGACTCGCATATCCTGGGTAGTTACCTGTGTTCTGAGCTGGGTACGACTCTTATTCATGAATCGTTCCAAAGGGGTACGAATCGTATTGAGTATCATATTCATTCTAGAAACTAATGCCTGATTCTGATTTTTCTCCCAAGTTAATATGACTCCTACTGATGAGTTGCACCGTATAGATACGACCCGTAAAGAGTTCGTATGATTACTTTTTCACCTTCTTTGGATTTTATCTGCATTCCTTAGTCTTGCACATTGAACCCACACATTAACCTATAAATGAAATAAGTAAAAATACATAGGTTGCCTCCCAAGAAATGCTTGATTTAACATCGTGACATGACATTGATTACTCAGACTTTATCAAGGTCAATATCAGATACTTTATTCACCACTTTTGTATTTCCCATATAGTGCTTTACTCTTTCTTTATTTACCTTGAATGGACGATCACCATTAATATGTAGTTCTAAAGCACCGTAGGGAAAAACTCTTGTTAATGTGAATTGACCATGCCACCTTAACCTTAACTTACATGGAAATAAATGTAGCTTGGAGTTATAAAGTAGCACCTAGTCACCCTTTTTAAATACCCATTTACCAATCATTTAGTGGTGATCGAACTTCATCTTCTCCTTGTAAAGTGCTGAACTTTCATTTGCCCAGAGCCGAAATGCATCCAACTCGTTGATGTTATTCAACCTTGATTTTGCTGCATCCTTCCACTATAAGTTCAGCTTCTTTAATGCCTATAGTGCCTTATGATCAAGTTCAATTGGTAAATGGCAAGCTTTGCCATACACCAACTGATAAGATGAAGTACCTATGAGTGTCTTGTAAGCTATGCGGTAAATCCATAATGCGTCATCTAACATTCTTGCCCAATCAGTGTTATTAGCATTCACAGTCTTCGCTAATATGGACTTGATTTCTCTATTGTTCAACTTGTACATTAGTCCGCGGATGATAGGGTATTTCCACCTTGTGTTTTACTCCATATTTTTCACACAAAGTCTTGAATAGATGATTGCAAAAATGTGACCCTCCATCACTAATAATATCATGTGGAATACCGAATCGATAAAAGGCCTTCTTTCTCAAAAATAGGGTGACACTTCTTGCTTCATATTTAGGCAGCACAATTGGTTCCACCCACTTTGAAACATAGTTAACAACCACAAGTATGTACTTTATTCCACACGAACTCATGAAAGGTCCGATGAAATCTATACACCATACATCAAACACTTCTAATTCTAAAATAGTGGTCAAAGGTAATTCATGTCTTCAAGAAATAGTACCTTATCGCTGACATTGATCATAAGGAATAGCATAGTCATTAGCATATTTGTTTATGGTCGGCCAATAGTAGCCACATTATAGGATCTTATGAGTTGTGTGAGCCCCTCCATGATGACCCCTAACTGGCGATGAATAACAAGCTTCAAGTATGCTCATCATCTGTATCTCAGGTATGCACCTGCGAATGATTCCATCTGCACAAATCTTAACTATGCAAGGTTCATCCTAGAAAATTTTTCTTATCTCGTGCATGAACTTCTTCCTTTGCTAATATAAAAGATCCTCTGGGACTAGATCACTTTTAAAGTAATTTACATAATCTGCAAACCATGGAATTAAATCTTGGGAAGATTCCAAGATCTATTCATCTAGAAAATTGTCATCAATCTCCAGCCCATTCTCAACCTTCTGCATAGCTTTCTCCTCTAGTTTAGATAAGTGATCTGCAATTTGATTTTGTGCCTTTTCTATCTTTCACCTCAAAATCAAATTTTTGTAATAGTGATATCCAACAGATAAGCCTCAGCTTTGTATATTTCTTAGCCATTAATTACTGCAATGCCGTATGATCTGTGTGCATAATCACCTTTGTCCCAATCAAGTAAGATCAAAACTTTTTAAAGGCAAAAACCACTGCCAATAACTCTCGCTCCGTCACGGTATAGTTCTTTTGAGCTGGATTTAGTTCCTTACTAGCATAGTAGATAGGATGATGGATCTTTTATTTTTGTTGTCCTAATACAACCCCTAACGCCAATCCACTAGCGTCACACATAATCTTAAAAGGTGAAGACAAATCGGGAGACACAATGATTGGAGTAGACACCAACTTCTCTTTCAAACTTCCAATAGCCTTGTTACATGCATCATCAAAATTAAATTTTACCTCCTTCTCAAGAAGCTTGCAAGGAGGACTAGAAATCTTCGAGAAGTCCTGATAAATCACCTATAAGAACCTGTATGCCCTAGAAAACTCTGAATTTCCTTCATAGAATTTCGGGTAAGGAAATTTTTCAATCACATCATTCTTCACACAGTTAACCTCTATGCCTCTTTTTGAAATTTTGTGCTTAAGAATAATTACTTCTTTGACTATGAAATGGTACTTTTCCCAATTAAGAATCAAGTTGTATTCTTCACACCTTTGTAGTGCATTTGCCTAATGCCTTAGGTAATCTTCAAAAGACTCACCAAAAACTGAAAAATCATACATAAAAACTTCAATAGTGTCATCGACCAGATTAGAAAAAATAGACATCATACATCTCTGAAATGTTGTTGGGGCATTGCACAGCCCAAATCACATGCACTTGAATGCAAAGGTCCCATAGGGACAAGTAAAAGTAGTCATGTCTTGGTCCTCAGGTTCAGTAGTTATCTAATTATAGCCTGAGTACCTATCAAGAAAATAATACAATCCTCTCCCTGCTAACCTGTCTAATATCTGATCCATGAAAGGCATAAGAAAATTGTCCTTTTAAGTCCATGCATTCAATTTTCTATAATCCATGCACACTCTTCATCTAGTAACTAGCCTCGTAGGCACTAGGTCATTCTTTTCCTTAGGAACCATAGTAATTCCACATTTTGAGACACATTATACCAAAACAACCCACTTGCTATCAGTAATGGGATACACTACACCATTATCCAATAACTTGGTTATTTTTTTTTCACCACCTCCTATATAGAAGGATCAAGTCAATACTGATGTTTAATAGATTGAGCACAATTTGGGTTAAGTTGTATTTTGTGAGTTTAAAAACGAGGTGAAATGCCCACAATATCTTAATGGACCATCCAATGACCCTTTTGAGTCTCTGCAATACTGGAAATAATGCTTCTACTTCTGACTATCTCAGATCAGCTACAATAATAATCGGTAAAGTGTTCTTGGCACCCCAAAAATGCATACCGCAAGTGAGATGGGAGGGCGAGCAGGTGGAGTAGTTTGATTCTTTAAATCTAGATCAAGCTTCTTTGGCGCATAATTATAACCATTCCTATGCAATGCACCCTCTTACTCCTCATACTCCTCGATACCTGTAGAGTCAAAATTCATGATCATAGTTATAAGAGCTTCGACACCTAGCCTCTCTTTAATAGGAAAAACCACATTAGAACCATTATCCCATAGAGTTCCTGCATCAACTTCATGGAATTAATCTATTTCCTCATCATTTATATCAATCATAGATACCACTCTCAATTCACTATTCAGCTTTATAAATTTGCATTCATAAATGTCACCTGTTCATCATTGAGTCGCAGTATTAGATGTACTTTCTTTAGATCAATAATCATCCTACCAATAGCCAATAATGGTCATCCCAAAATAATCGAGACCTGAAAGTCCACTTCACAATATAATATAATAAATTCAACTAGAAATATGAAAGATAACACTTTTATCAAAACATGATAAAGGATACAAACAAGCTTCTTCACTATTCTATCTACCATTACTAGTTTTATGGTAGTTGGTTTGGGATCTTTTAACCCTGACTATTTGAATACGATAAAGGGTATGAGTTTGATGTTAGATCTCAAGTCACATAATGCTCGAGTGAAGTTGAAAGACCCAATAGTGCAAGGTATTGTGAAAGTGCCAGGGTCCTTTTTCTGTTTTACCAAAGATCTAGTTACTAAAACACTGCAACGCTGAATATTGTCGATTGGATCATAACTGACTGACCTTTTCTTGGTGATCAAAACCTTCATGAATTTTCCATATCCTGGCATCTGCTTCAATTCCTCTACAAATGGTATGTTGACAGTCAATTATTTTAACATAAAAAACATTTATGATACTTACCTTATTATTGTTTATTTCTCGATCTTTGCAGATAGGAGGAAGGGGTCTTGGAATGGGCTTCAGCACATACTCTATAATCTTCTCTTCTCCTTTATTTTGATTTGTTTTGCTCCTTACATCAATCTGCTCATCATCCTTCTTTACATAAATAGTAGTTATATGCGGATCTATAGTAACCTTACTACTCTGAGTGGTAATTGCATGGTACTGACTATCATTTCTGGGATTTACCACTATATTGCTTGGAAGAGTGACAAGTTGTCTCTAATTCATTGTGGCTGACATATGACCAAAATACTACTCCAACTTCTTGATTTATGTGGTATATGACTCAAATTTCTGGTTCAATCTAGACAAATCTGCTTTGACATCCTTCAAGCAGTTCTCTTAAATTTCTTGCACTTTTACCAGCTTGGCCAAAAGTGCCTCCATTCTGGAATCTATATCTCGACTACCTGGAGGAATATATTTGTCATTCTTCTCCTTATCAGCCATCCTTACACTGCCAATCACCATCTCTATCTGTACTCCTATCTCTCTATCTATCATTATAATAGTTCTGACCTTGATTCCCTTTCTCTTGGGCTTAGAAATCTACCAATCTACGATCAAGATACTTTGCCTCTTCTTCAGATTTGATCTAAAATAGTTTGGAGGTAGAGCTCTTTGCCACAACTGCATTAACCTTCTCAGCACTCATTGATGCAAATTATTTTGTAAGCAACCTAATATCTGTACGAAGCTACGCAACCTCTAGTGCTACCATGTCATTCATTTCTCCATAATTATTTATTTCTCCAATAACATATGTACCACCACTGTATTATGAATGTTAGGTATTCCATCCTGTGTTGGTAACCGCAATATCATCTACCATTTCCTGTGCATCTTCCCAAAAAAGATGCATAAATTCTTCTGGTAAAATAGTATCTATCATAGCTCTTAATCTATCATTCAATGATTGATAGAAGATCTCAAACAAGTTAGATCCTCTGATTTTATGATTTGGTACCATGTATGCTCAGCTTCTTCTAGAATTGAAATCAAGCCTCATACATAGACTCTGCAGGTAGCCATCTAAAATTATAAATTTCATCCTTCAGCTATAACATCCATGCAGGAGGGAAGAATCTGCTCAGAAATTATGCCTTCAACTCATGCCAAGTAGTGATAGATCTTTTTGTAAGTTTCCCTATCCATAATGATGCTTCACTTGTCAAAGAAAATGGAAACAACCTCAATCTCAATGCTTCCTGATTAACCCTTTTAATATTATAATTTGTGCAGATCACGAGAAAATTTGTAAGGTGTATGTTTGCATCATCCTTAGCTTTTCCAAAAAATACACCATTCAGATTAAATAGCTGGATCATACCACTAGTGATATCAAACTTCACATTTGGGGTTAAAGTAGGAGGAACAATGCACCTAGAATCAGAAGGCTCAATATAACCAGATCTTTATAATCTTTCTCACATGGGTCTAAGTGTTGATATGCCAGAATAAATGGAGCCCTGCCTCTCTGAACTCGATGATCAACAACTTGTTTTAGCCATACTAGTCCTCCTTGTTGAGCAACTATCTCCTTTACAGCAACTCTTGCTTTCTCGGCTTCTCTATGTCCATGATCCAACAATTGTTGTCTGTAAGTCTGCAATATTCTGTGGTTCTAATGGAGCACATGAGAGTTCCGTATTTGGATCTACTGGACGGTGATCTTGAGCCCCTTCATGAATTTGTCCTCACATCATTCGCAGAGTTTGAAGGATTCTTTCTGTTTCTGGATCAAACGGGAGAAAGGGATTGCTTCTACTCCCAGTACTTTGAATACACAAGCATATGCCAAATCAAAAATAGAAATTAAAAACCCGCAAACTTCACCAATTTAATTCACTACTAAACCATCTTACCCGGCAACGATGCTAAAATTTGATGCCGCCTAAAACTACACTCCAATTAAAAGTATAATGTGGTCGATTGCAAATATAATAACCTAACAAGGTTGGGGTCTACCACCCTGGGAAATTGTGAAAAATTTCTTTCCTTGATGTAATCCACGAGCAGTATAGGAACGTAAATAGGGGGATTTTATTATCAATCAAAAATAGTAAGCAAGTCTTGAGTGCTTTTAAGTTGTAATCTCTATGATATGAAAGCTAGGTTTATGTTCCCCCTGGCTTCTCAACTGCGCAAACTTCTCATGATCAACCCAACTGTTCTATTGTTCTATATGCAAAGCCTACAAGAAAAGTCTTACAACTGCCGGGTAAGCTCGAATATAAATTTCACCCTTTACCGAGTAAGTCTCATGGTGTTGCCTTGTTGCCCCTTACTACGGCCTCAGTTAAACTTGTCGGGGTAGGATCAAGTGATAAGATGAGATTCAGGGACTAAATGGTGGAGGTAGAAATCCCAAATAATTGTCTTAATCTTTTTTTCCCTATTGCAAACTCCTTGGTTATCGAATGGATATGAATACAGACTATCTTAAGCATCTGTAGCTGCTATGAGATTAATTATTGTGAATATGAATTAAGATACATGCAAAAACCCTATAACAATTAAGTCTCACACTTCGTCTAAGTAACTAATCCGCCAGGGTTCCCATAACCCTAGCTAAGAAGATTAACTGCTCATGTTTGTGCAACAAACCATGATTATGAATAAAGAATACATAAAATCAATTGTACAAGAATAAGATGAATAAACTCAAAAATCTGTAATTGAATAAACCTTAAAATCTCGAGAATAATTGTGAATGTATTTTAATAATATGTAAAAGCATTTAAAGGAACGTTCAAGAGTGTAACCTAGTTAAAGATAAACCCTACGGTATTTGTAGTATCTTAAAATAACATAAAAATCCTATTAAAAATGGGAAAGGTAAAGTTAAGTCGGCAGTCGGTATGACTCAGTATTCACTTGTATCGACTCAATACGAGTCGTACCCTACCTTATCGTATCCATTACAGTGTCTGGTCTTCCCAAGGCTTCAACTTTCTGTTCAACATATGACTTCTCTTAACGAGTCATACCTGACTTTATGACTCGTGTCCTCAAATCGTATCCACGTAGGACTTCAGTCTTTCCCAGCTTTGAACACTGGTTTGTATACGATATACATATACGAGTAATACTTAGACTTCCAACTCGTATTCCTTTGTCACTTAGAATCCTGGATGGTAGCTTAGGTTCTATTATGCTTACTACTTTTGTATACCACTCCTGTACTGGCTTACAACTGGGTTATTTGAGTCATATCTTTCTCATACTTGGCTCCTTCATTTGGCTTTTGGTTCTGATATTTATATGATTCAGCATATGAGTCAAATCGAATGGTTACGACTTAAGAGCTGACCCGTATACTAATCAGAGTTGGTCTGTTTTCAAGTCTCTTCCTTCTCTTTTCGTTTAAATACTGTTGTAGACCTGTTTACCTACAATTCACACCAAAGTGCATCATATCAAACAAAATATCCTAAGTTCACTCATAAATTTGTAGTTTTAAGCATCGAAAGTGTCATGTTTTCAAGCCACATCAGCTACACAACCCCTTTTAAGCTAAAATTAAAACCATTTAACACATAATTAACCATTTACCCGGGAGTCATTAATTAAGGTATTTACCACTTGGTATCGTCATACCAATATGCTTGCATGCTATATTAAACATGCCAAATACATTCAAAAAATCATTTTAGACTCCCAAGTTCCATTAAAATCGAAACCATGGACACAAAGGCCATCCAGATCGATTTAAATAACCATTTATCCATTATACAATGCATTGGGTCAAAAACAAGTTAAACCATGCATTTTCCATATAAAAATCAAATTTACAAAGTGTCTTAAGGTTCTTGCAATTCCAAGCCAAATGCATCCAATTTGGGAAACCCATTTTCCCATTCAAACTATTTAAAAAATATACTAATTCAGTCCCAAAAACATAAATTTAAAGCATGAATAATTAATTCAAAACATGGGTCAAGTAATTCAACCATTAACAACCAAAACTCCTCAACCCTATTTCAAAACCCCTAATTCAAATCACATGAGAATCCATTCAATTCATGCCATAATGTCAAATCAGAGATTAGAGAAAAGAAATATGCCTGAAACACAAAAAAATTTGAAGCTAATTTGATATTTGGAGCCTAGATGATTGATTCTCTATGAAACCCTTAATCTTTCTTGGTTGGAGAGTTAAAGATAAATAAAATAGAGTTTAATCATTAAAAACTGAAAGAAAATGGTCCATTTTATGTTTATAAGTCGTGGAAAGGGTGAAAAGACCAAAAGCCCCTCACCCCAAGTGAAAAAATAAAAATGGATGAAATTTACACCTTAGCATGGCACGCCCTTATCGTAGAGGTTATCCTTCGTTCCACGCTGTTATCATGGAGGCTAACCTCCTTGGAATGGTGATATCGCAGAGGCACACTACCTTGGAGTTCCAAAATAGCCCAAACCCTTTACAAAAATTCTAAAACTTTTCCAAACTAACATTTTAACACTGTTAAACATAATTCAAGTCAAAAATTGATATTATGAACATAGGAGGGTTAAAAATAAAATGATCAAAATTTTAAGGGTCTTATATTCCCCCCCCCCCTAGGATCATTCATCCCCATATGATGAGTTAGGACACATTTAGCACAAAAATAACTAGAACACACCAAAATGAATTGAATAATTTGTTACAAAAGGAAAACAAAACTAATACCTTATGAAGTTCCATCCAACTCGAGGAACAAAAGCGGATATTTGGCCTTCATACCTTCCTCAGCTTCCCATGTAGCCCCTTCTACATTTTGATTTCTCCAAAGGACTTTTACTGAAGCCACATCCTTGGTACTCATGCTACAAACTTGCATATAATATCTCAGTCTAGAATTCCACGTAAGTCAAGGAACCTGTAGCACCAACATACTCAATAGGAACTATCAAGAAAGGATCACCCATACACTTCTTCTATATGGACACATGAAGTACAGGATGAATAGAACCTAAAATTGCGGGCTAATCCAACTCATAAGTAGCATTCCCAATTCTTCTCAAAATATGATATGGTACAACATAATGGAGACTGAGCTTCCCCTTCTTATAAAATATCATGACTCTTTTCATAGGAGAAACCTTTAAGAATACCCAATCATTCACTTTGAACTCCAATTCTCTTTGCCTCACATCTGCATAATAATTTTGGAAAATTTGGGAAGTATTAGGTCTTTCTCTAATCACCTTTACTTTATCCATGGCTTGGTGAACCAAGTAAGGCCAAACAACCTAGTCTCACCAACCTTAAGCCATCCGATAAGAGATCTACACCTTCTATAAAAAAGAGCCTTACAAGGAGCTATCTGAATACTAGAATGATAACTACTATTATATGCAAACTCAATAAGAGACAAGTGATCAACCCAGTTCCATTTAAAATCACTCAGATAGGCTCTTAGCATGTTCTCAAAAGTATGAATAGTTTGCTCTGCTTTTCCATCTATATTAGTATAGAAAGCAGTGCTAAGGTTCACCTGTGTACACAAACCTTTCTGAAAAGAACACCTTAAGTAAGATGAGAACTGTGTACCTCGGTCTGAAAAAATGGACACCGGTGCACCATGCAACTTTACAATCTCCTGAATGAATAACTTCACATAATCCTCTCCTTAGTAGTTAGTACTCACAGACAAGTGGTGAGTAGACATAGTTATTTAATCTATAATGACCCAAATCGAATCATACTGGTTCAGACATTGCGGATGACTCGTAATGAAATCCATATTAATAATCTCCCACTTTCACATAGTCAATTCTATCTCTTGAGACATAACATCAGGCATTAAGTGCTCAACCTTAACTTGCTGATAAACCTTACACTTAGCCATAAAATTTTCTGGATGAATTCTATACCTGAACTCATGATCCTCTAACAAGATCCTTTCCCACTGCCTATCAATATTAGGATCACACAACCTACCTTGGTACCTTAGAATACAAGCTCCCTTAATCTCAAAAGCTAGAACCTTCCGTGGACCCACATCATCCTTGATCTGCATAAGTATGGGATCCAAAGCCCATTTCTCCTTCAACCTAGCACCAAGAGATGATTTGACCACTTCTCAAACAATCACTCCTCCATCGACAGAGTCTAAGAGATAGACGCTTAACTTATCCTACATATGAATATCCTTTACTAATCCTATCTTCTCCTCATACATATGAGATCCCATTGACAACCTGCTAAATGTATCAACAACCATATTAGCTTTACTTGGATGTTAGTAAAGGCACATGTCATAATCCTTAAGTAATTCGAGCCACTGCCTCTGCCTAAGATTCAACTCCTTTTGAGTAAACATATACTGCAGGCTCTTATGATATGAATAGATACCCACTTGTACCCCATACAAATAATGGTGTCAAATTTTCAATGCAACAACCATAATTGCTAACTCTAAATTGTGATTCGGATAATTCATCTCATAAACCTTAATATACTAGAAGCATAGGCTACAATTATATCACACTGCCTCAAAATACAACTAGTCCTATATGGGGCACATCACAAAAAACAATTAAACCATCAGTACCATTGGGCAGGGTCAAAACTAGCACAAAAGTCAACTTATTCTTTAACTTCTCAAACCTACCCTCACAAGCACCGAACCATAAAAACTTAACTTTCCTTTGAGTGAACTTTATAAACGGATTAGCAATAGTAGATAAAATCTCCATAAATCTCCTATAATACACAACCAAACCTAAGAAGCTCCTAATATCGATTGGAGTCATGGGTCTAGGCGATTTCTTAACTGCTTTAACTTTCTACAGATCTTTCTTGATCTCATCACTTGAAAGAACATGCCCAAGAAAAGTAATAGCATTCAGCCAAATCTCATACTTAGAAAATATAGCATACAACTTTTGATCCTTAAGAGTCTGCACCCAATTTGGAGGTGATTGGCATAATCCTTCTCACTCTTAGAGCACACCAAAATATCATCAATGAAGAATATCATAAGCAAATCTAGAAACTAACTAAAAATTTCAATTCCTAAGATCCATGAATGCATCTGGAGAATTACTCAACCCAAATAACATAACCAAAAACACATAGTGACCATACCGGGTTCTTAAAGTAGTCTTAGGAATATTAAGCTTCCTAATTTTCAACTAATGATAACCAAAACAAATATCAATTTTAGAAAAACATCTTGCACCCTCAAGTTGTTTGAAAATATCATCAATCCTAGGAAGAGAATACTTATTCTTCACTATCACTTTATTGTTTTGACGATAGTGTATTCACATTCAAAGAGTCCCATCCTTCTTACCTATGTAAAGAACAAAAGCACCCCATATAGAAACATTGGGATGAATAAATCCATTATCAAGAATATCTTTCAATTGCTCCTTAAGATCCTTTAATTTATCCAAAGCCATCGTATAAGGAGGAATGGATATAGGACAAGTATCCGATAGAATATCAATCCCGTAATCTATTTTCCTATCGGTACGAATTCTAGGAAAGTCATCGGGAAACACTTTGAGAAATTCACAGACTACAATGACAGACTGCAAAGAAGGACCTTTAGAATTAGAATCTTTACCCAAACCAAATGATACAAACACCCTTTTAAAATCAATTTATAAGCTCTAAGATAAGAGATGAATCTCCCTTCGGGAACTAAGGAACTCCCATCCCATTCTAATACCAGTTCATTAGGAAATTAAAAACTGAACTTTTGGGTCCTATAATATAGGGATGCATGGCATGAATGGAGATAATCCATCCCCAATATAACATCAAAATCCACCATATCAAGCTCCATCAAATTTATTAATGTCTCCCTATGAAATATGGACACCACACAACCCCTATAGATTTGTTCTAGCAACTATACAATCACCCACTGTAGTAGACACAAAAAAGGGGTCAAAAATACTTTTAGAACCAAAACCAAAATGCATAGCCACATAAGAGTTCATATAAAAAAGGGAGAATATAGATCAAGAAAATAATAAACATCATTGGGAAAGAGCTATAATATACTAGTAACAATATCAGGGGATTCCTCAAATTCTTAATGAGTAGCAAGTGTGTAGAGATAATTCCATCCTGTGTCGGTATCAGAAGTAGCACTCTAAGGTGCAGGAGCTGAAGATGTGGCAACCAAAACTTTATTAGCTCCAATGCCAACCCTGGCTCAAGGATGATATCACTGCACATGGCCAACCTGACCATAATTATAACACCAATTCCTCCCCTTCTCACAATAACCATGATGCAGCTACCAACCAAAATAATAAGGAGAATAAGGTAGGGTCGACTGAGCTCCACTAGCGTGGGACAGGGCACCCTATTCTTCAGGACTACTGCTTGCCTAAAAATAATGATCGACCAAAGGCTTAGGAAAAGGAGCACAAGCAGATGAGTTAGAATTTCCCCAATTCTTATTTTTGGTCCAATGTTTACCATCTTTCACTTAATACTACTAACCCTCACCCTGCTCTAAAAACCTAAACTTCTCATTCTACCTCTCTCCAATCTTTGCCTATTTTTTTCATCCTCTACCTGTTGTATATAAACCATAAGTCTAGAGATATCCATATTGTTGTTCAACATTACAGCCTAAAAATCCAATACCAAGTCATTGGAAAACACAGAAGCAAACTTTCTCATTTTAGATTGTTGGCTAGACACCAGTTTCAGAGTATAATGAGGCATTTACTAAAATTTCAAGGCATACTCCTTGACACTTATCTTACCCTACTTCAGATTAACAATTTCCTCAGCCTTAGCTTCCCTCAACTCTTAAGGAAAGAAGTGATCAAGAAAGGTAGCCAAAAACTTATCCCATAATACCTTTTCTCAAATCTTGAGAAAAAGAAGTGATCAAGAAAGGCACCCAAAAACTCATCCCATAATGCCAACTCTGCATCATCACCTCTCAACTACTCCCACTTCTCAACCACTGATAAGTTACATCTTTCAACTGATATATAGCAAAGTCTACACCTTTAAAATTGATAGTATGAATCACTCTAAAAATCCTCTCTATCTCATCCACAAACTCTTAAGGATCCTTCTTAACCTTAAAGACTATAAAGGTTGAGGTATTCAACCTCATGAATTGGCTAACCCGATTAACCTCAGATGAAGAAGCAATAAAACCAACATGATTTAATTAATTAGATTGAGATGTTATCAATTGAGTAAGCAAATAAATAGACCGGCAAAACTCTGTATCACTATGAGGATGCTAATTATAAGTATCACCACCTCGAGAAGCCAAGAGAGGAGTAGCAGGGACAGGTGGAACTCTACGTATGGTGACATTTTTAGCAGCAGGGACCCTAAATTGGGTTTGTACTCTATAAATAGGGCGAGTCCCCTCCATATTGTCCTTTTGTAGGACAAAGTTCCACACAGAGTTTTTACCAACATAAGATCTTCGAGAAGGCATGATCTAAACTGCGAGAAAGCTAGGACTTAGAGAAGTTTCATAGCACTAGACTCTACAATTTTTTCATAACACTAGACTCCAAAATAACCCCAAACCCTTTTTGAAAATTTCAAAACTTTCCTAAATTACCCTTTTAACATCCCTAAAGATAATTCAAGTCAAAAATAAATATTATGAATATGGGAGGATTAAAAATAAAATAATCATAATTTAAAGACCTTACACATTAGATCGAGTGTATCTCGTTAGGTTGTTCCTATTCTATTCATAAAGAAAAATGATGGTTCTATGTATATATGTATGACTGCATAAAATTGAAAAACGTTATAGTAAAAAATAGTTATCCTATGCCTCAGATTGATGATTTATCTGGCCAACTTTAGGGTGCCATAATGTCCTCTATTATTGACTTAAGACCCAGTTACAATCAGTTGATAATTCAAAAGAGGACATCATAAGACAATCTTGAGGACTCATTGTCACTATTATGAGTTCTTGGTAATGATTTTTAGGTTGACCAGTGCCCCAACAATGTTCATGGACTTGATAAATCCTATTTTTAGGCCTTATTTTGACTCTTCATGGTCATTTCCATTGATGATATTCTTGTTTTTTTGATCATTAGGGAGGAGAACGAGTAATAGGAGGATAGTGCTCCAAACTTTGAGCGATCATATACATTTTGACAAGATCTCAAAGTGTGAGATTTCCCTAAAGTTAGTGACATTACTAGGACATTCATGTCTAAGGAAGGGAAATGGTAGATCCGTCAAAGATTAAGGCTATTCATAATTGGGACAAACCTATATGTTTGACCAAGGTTCACAACTTCATTTGTTTTCCAAGTTACTACAGGTGGTTCATCAAGGGATTTTACACTATTGAAGAATCTATGACTATATTGACAATAAAGAAAGTTTTATTTTAGCGACCAAAAACATATGAGTTATGCTTTCAAAAGTTCAAGGACTTGCTCACTTCAGCTCCTATTTTGACTCTTCCAGTTGAGAGCGGGGGATTTACTATTTATTATAATGCTTTGGGTATTAGTTTAGGTTGTGTTCGAATATAGTGGGGATGAGTTATTGCATATGCATTAAGAAAGATGAAGGTGTGTGAATGACACGAACCCACTCATGATTTGGAGTTGGCGATGGTAGTTTTAACACTTAAGATTTTGAGACATTACTTGTATGGTATTTGTTGTGAGATATTTAATAATCATTATAGTCTTTAGTATATTATAACTCAAAGGGAGTTTAAGTCAAGATAACTCAGGTGTATTGTGTCACTGAAGGACTATGGGATCTCTATTCTATATATCAGGCAAGACAAATATAGTAGAGAACGCCTTGAGCTGAAAGGCAGTGAGTATGGGTAGCATGGCATTTATTCTTTCTTAGAGTGGCCATTGGCTTTGGACATTCAATCTTTATCAAATATGATGGTTTGACTTGATATATCATTCCCCAAGAGGATTTTTCCAATGTTGAGGCTAGGTGTACTTTGTTTGAGTAGGCTTGATATCATCAGTTTGAGGATAGTAAACTTTGTGGCATTTGTAACCAAGGGATGAGGGGTGAATCCATAGGATTACCTTTGATTCTAAGAGAATATTTAGTTTTAATAGTCGTGTTTGTCTTATGAGGGTTTGAGAATTGATTTGATCTATTCTTGAGAAGTCTCATAGCTATAGATATACTATACCTCTTCACTACTCGTACAGGCTTGACGGAGTTAAGCTATATTGAGAGAATCGTTTTATCTAAATCAATCAAGAATGTATTAACTAGATAAATTCACTTATTTCACACAATTCTTCTAGTCATGCCTTTTTATTTTTACTTTTTATATTCCTATATGCAATGATGGATATAGAGTACTTAGGAGTAAAATTCTAAGACTATGGAACCAACACTTCTATACACCATGGAATAACTAAGATGTCTAGAGATTTGAGGCAATATTATTGGTGGAATTGTATTGAAAAATGATATGGAAAACTTTGTGGCTCATTGTTTGTGTTATCAACAGATTAAGGCCAAGCACTAGAAACTTGATGGTTTGGTTTAGAGATTACCCATTCTTAATCAAAGTGGGAGCCAATTACTATGAACTTTATGAGTTCATTGCCTTGCACTTCTCGTGGTTCTGATAGCATTTGGGTCATCATAGACTGGTTGACGAATTGACTCATTTCATTCACATTAATATTGTTTTAAGTAACAAGAGGTTTGCCCATATTTATGTCTGAGAGATCGTTTGGCTCCTTGGATTACCCATATTTATTATTTTAAGTAGAGGCTCAATGTTCACTTTAAGCTTCTGGTGGAAGTTATAGAAGGGGTTGGGTACTCGGGCTGATTTTAGCACCACTTCCACCCTTAGATCATTGGTCAATCGAAGTGGACTATTGAAGGTTAGAAAGAGATACTCTGAGTGCCTGTCATGGACTTTAGAGGTCAGTGAGATCAATATTTCACATTGGTGGAGTTTGCTAATAATAATAGTTACAGTTTGAGTATTGAGATGGCACTATTTGAGATATTGCTATTTCTAATTAGTTGGTGTGAGAATTCTGAGCTTAGCCCTATGGTACTAATTTGCTTCATGAATCTTTAGATAAATTTTGTATGATTCAAGATAGGATACATGCAACTTAGAGTAGGCAGGAGATTTATGCCAATTGTAGGCTTCACATTTTGAAGTTTCGGGTGGGTGATTGGGTTTTTCTTCGAGTATCTCCCATAAAGGCCGTGATGATATTTTAAAATATGGTTAGCATAATACCCCGTATTTTCATGCTATAATTCAAACCGGCATTCCTACATCTATAAACTCTAATCCCACGAGTTATATTTGAATTGATGAGTCATGATCATTATCCTAGTCAGAATAGTGCTTACAAGGTGAAAAATATTCATAGGAAGCACTTAGAGAAAAGTCAAGTTGAGAACACTTTTATCGATTAAGTTTTTGTATTTGATCCTACAAGGGTCAACTTAAAACAAGTGTGTCTCCTAGAATATATTAATTCAGGTGTCCTACTATATATCAAATGAAATGTCTTTGAGTCTTCTTTCCAATGAACTTGGTTTTACCTTAATCCAATATTAAAGTGGAAATTTATAATAATTTTACCTCAGTATGTCCATCTGTCATTAAGGTGACGATTGAGGTGATAAGCCTTCAACTAAGTGACGACTTATCAGCCAAGTCGTCAGCCTTCACCAGAATATTATCAATTTCAGCTACAAAGTGATGAATTATGGTGATAATTCATCAACTAAGTGACGACTTATCAGCCAAGTTGTCACCTATAACCATCTCATCTACAAAAGTGATGACTTGAGTTGATAAGCCATCAACTAGTTGATAAGTGATAAACTCAAGTCATCAACTAAAAATTTTTGCACTGCTTACTTAGTTTTAGTAGGGGTATTTTGGTCTTTTCCTCACCTCAAACCCTACCCTTCCCATGACTTAAAGCATCATAAGGCTTTATTTTACCTCATATTCAATTACTTAGCACATTATTTCTTATCCACTCTCAAGAATAACAAGATTAGGGTTTCTCCCCATGAATATGAAACTCAAACTTTCCTCCCCCAAGAATCTAAGAAATTCAATCCTCCTCTTCAAGAAAAACCAAGAAACTAAGTTCCCTAGTCCAAGAAGTTCAAGAAAACATTCAAGATTATATCCAAATCTTTCAAGGTCAAGTTTTCTCTAGTAAATCAAGTCTATTAAGGTATGTGGGGTTATGAAAAAGTATACTTCTTTCATACTTGTGTCCAAGACTAGTTTTTGAAGTTGCATTTACTTGAATTTCAATCTAGGGTTCACACCCAAATATCATTATTAAGGTTTATGAAGTTACAATTGATTTAAGTGTTGAATTACAGAGCTGTTTTTATACATTCATGGGTGTGACTTGATTTTATATATGTTGAGGATTGAATTTCATTGTCTTGACTAGAATAGTAAAAGTATTTTAAGATTATTTCTTTTGAGCATGAATTCTATTATGATTTGACATGATTTTCAAGATTGGGTTATAAGTGTAAGTTTAGCCCTTTATATTTCAAGGAAGATGATGTTTGAGCATTCTTTGACAAGTGTATATTCAGATTACAAGATTTGATCTTTTGACCATTGGCTATGATATGGAATCCACACAGATTGGTTTTAAATAGAGTTTAAAATAAATAGTTGCATAATTGGTTTTTATTATAAACCTTTATGCTAGTTTTAAAGTGGATTTCCTTCAGAATGAGCATATAAATAAAGGGAGTAGTATTTAGCAATGAGTTGGGTATGTGTCTCAGTTCATATGCCCTAGAACTATGAGCTAACATAGGTAAAGATTTAGAGTATTACCATTTATATAGATGCAAATAAAGATTATGATCACTTAAGATAAGGTTATACTCCTTGGAAAGAGTATGAAACATCTCCCCAACATGAGGTTTTCCCCTTAGAGAAACAAGACATTGGACTCCATGATAGCTCACATGATTTATGTCTGTCAGAAGAACCTCCCTAAGTCCTAAAATAGAATAACAGATACCTATGAGATTTTCATCTTTCAGTTTACATATGATAAAGTTGAGTCCTTTTACACTTATCCAACGTGATTTTAACACAGACTTGACTTTAGTCCTACTTATTCCACTATTAGAAAGAGTAAAAGTACAGCTTTTAGAACTAAGTGTTATGGCACACAAGATTTATACTATATGCTTTATTATTCATGATTCATGATTTTCTGCTTTAAGTTATTCAAGCCAATGAGTCATTTACACTTATAATGCATTCTTTACAAGTTATATGCAAAATTAGTTATAGTTTTACTTATGCATTCAACCCTACATGATCGGTACATTCCAAAAGTACTGATTCCCATATATGTCTATGTGCTACATTATTTAATAATGTAGGTACTAGCAGTAGTACACTATTATAATCAGATAGTTACAACTTCCAGTCAGCAGGCGATGAGCCCTTTTGATTCAAGGGTTCGAGTCAATCATAGTTTGAGTAGCATTTTAATCTCATTATCCAGATGTATTGATTTTGTATAGTTGGGGGTCATGTCCCGACTACCTGTAGTCAATACTAGTAGAGGCTTCACAGACAATCGGTAGAAGCTGATATATTTGATTCAAATATTGTTTTCTATAATCAGAGTTGTAATCATTTCAATATAATTTTTTACTGATCATATTCAAAAATTATTTATCTTCCGTATTATTCTTTCATACTTATGTATTTATTTTAGTTGCTTTTGAGTTATGCCATTAGAAAGGGTTAGCTTGGGATCACTTGTGGTCTTAACCATCGTGTGACGACTAAGGAGTTGTCTTGGGTCGTTACAAATTTGGTATCAGAGTACAGAGTTCAAGTGTCCTAGGGTGTCTGTGAAGCCATGTCTAGTAGAGTCTTACGGAAAAGTATAGAGACATCTGTACTTTTCTCTTAGAGTACAAGGCATTTAAGAAATATTTCTCTTCTTTAGGCTCTAGATTATGCTGTAAAGTTATTCTCTCAGAAAATTCTATTGATTCATGTGTTACTCCATAATCTCTATCTATAATATATTCTTGATATAACATGATTTTTTTGTTCTAACTCCTCCCAAAGAGGATGCTTTCAGGTTTACTATCAGAAATTTTAGAAGTCACACAAGGGGCCTGAGAGGAGCTCTCTAGTGTGTTATAAGTTTCTTAAGTTGAAAGTTATGTCCTCATCCTTATGAATTATTCATTTAAGAAAGAATGAGATAGGTATTCACATTTCTCATAAACTTTTAATATAGATAGTACCCGTAAGAAGATATAGTATGAACCTAGATTGTTAAATATAGTTTGCATTCTAGGGATATTGCAACCTAAAGTGTTATGATTCATAAGTAGTAGAACCTTTTTATTGTAAGAAGTATGGTTATAGAAGTATAGGGACAAGAAAAGTGGGAATGATGATTGATAGAAGGGATAGATATAAACTTATGCATGCTTTTGAATTTGTGTTAAGGTGATAAGTCCTTGGGTGTCAGCTTAGGGGTAATGAATATGGTACAAATTCCTTGGTAAAGGGTAGAGAAAGAGTTATTAGTTAAGGTGAATTGTTTCTAGCTAGAAGTAGAAAAAGGAGTTATTGATGGTAATTATTGTGTTAGAAAAGTATAGGTTATTAATGAAAATATTTGGTGGCTGAGTATTGTTAATATAGGCTTTCCCGCATGGTTATGAAAAAAGTTTGTTGAGTTTTGTAGAGCTAGGGGTATAATTTAGATATATGAATGGATAAGTACTAGAGATGTATGGAAGAGGGACGTGCTTATGGACTTTAATTCAATAGACTATAAGATTATGATAAAATATTAAAGTTATTATGAGGTTCTAGTGGGCTAGAATTTCTTGATGTTTTATTTTATAACTTCCAGACAAGAATAACATGTAAGGCTGGGTTGTTAATCTTGCCTAGAACTCGATACTAAGTTGAACAGTTGATGATCCTAAAGGTAGGATTAATGATTGATTAGTTGGTGATTATAGTTATATGGAAGTGATATAGTAGGCTTGATCAGTATATACAAGAGTTTAAATTTATGTATTCGTATTTAAGTATAATATAGTGGGTATGATGTATAGGTGTGTCCAAGGTGATATGGGGTTGCATTGTTTTCTAAGGTTATTAAGTGTTGTGTGTTGTTAATAGTTCCCTTGAGTTGCTAAGTGGGAGAAGGCTAATTATATAGCACATTGTATTCTTAATAGCTAAGTTAAGTAGTTATGGATAGATGGTGTTGAGTCTTTTAAGTATGATTTTGATTATTATGGTTTTGGAAAAAAATAGTTTTGAGATGCGATCTTAGTAGGTTATGATTCTGTGTTTCGTGAGGCAAGTATGTTTGTCGAGTTAATAAATGTAAGTCAATGATGATGACTATTGAATCTAAGGGAAGTTAAGGGTGGTATATACTAAGAGAGTAAACAAAATGAAGTTAGCATGGTTCATTAAAGGTTTGGGGATATCCGTAGTAAGTGTTAGAATCTAAGTTTGAATCTTTGAAGATTGAGCTAATAAAAATAAGAGTTGAAGCTCTAGATGGTGTGAACTCAGGGTATGGTGATACTAATGAAGATTCTGAGCTAGTAAGTTATCAAATTATTATATGATGACTATTCGGCTATAGAAAGATAGAGTTGTATCTCAAAAGGAAGTATTAGTAGAGGGTTTCACACTTTCACATATAGTGTTTCAGGGTAAGTTTATCATTTATGTGTATTGTTATACTCGAGACTCTAGATTAAAGTGATTGCAATTTTGATTAGAGTTTAGTAAAGGGTTCCACAGACTTAGAATAATGGATTAAAGCAAGAAGGGAGATGATAAAACAAGGAACCAAGTCAGGCCCCCATATTCGAGTAGTAATGTTAATATGTTGTAGAACAACAGTAAGGAAGGATGATGCCATACCTATCCTCATCTCAGTATTAAATTTTTTACTTTAGTTATCACATATCTACTCACTCCTTAATATCAACTCCGTGATAACAATTCATATTTATGCACCTTATAGAAAAATCATGTATGCTTCCAATTCCCAGTATAAGTAGTTCCAATTCACTCAACAGTCGGAATCACATTCCATAAATTATGAACTCTAAAATTCAAGTCATGCAGCTCATGACTCATGTACTCATGCTTTACAGTATATTTAGTTCCAGTACTCATACAACATTATTAATGATTAGCGAAATTCAAATTTATATCATGTACGCCCTCACTTTAGATATCTTTAATGAATCCATGCCTTTGATATTCTATTCCTCATGCCTCAGTAAGTGTCAAAGTTATGTCTAGTATTCTCCCATGCTTTAGGTCTTTATGCGTTAGCCTTCAATGATCTCTTCCTATGTTAAGCTAGTGGTAATGATAATGTATAAGAAATGATTTATATAAGAAGGAGTTGATGACCCTCATTAAGGAAGATTACTTATGATTTTCTATCTAAAGCTAGAGGATGAAGGAATACTGAGGTTAATATTTGGTGTATGTCAAATTTAGTTTAGAATTCTTGGTATGTCTTCTTAAGAATAGTGCAAGAAAGTTGTTATTGATAGAGGTTAAGAGAATATGAGAAGTATGCCTTTATGAGTGTTTGCCTTGAAGTTCATATGTGGTTATAATGATAGACTAGAATGTCATGTTGGGATGTAAGTGGATGAATGCAATATGCGCTAGTGAATCCATAGTAAGAGTTCAGGATTAGTCATTGAAGTTGTAAGGCATTTTATGCGTAGGGTGTGAGCTCTAAAAGATACATAGAAGATTGAATCATGTGGTTTAGACTAGTATTATGGTGTGGTGTGTTGTACCTTGTGATTTTGAGTTAGGTTTAATCATGGTGAGAGAATTTAGTTCAGTCTGGACTTTAGTAGATGGATTTATCAATGCCCATCTGAGAATTATAAGTTGAATCAAATGAGTATAGTATTTAAGGGGAATTGTATAGTTGAGAGAGTATTTGTGAAGTGATGCTAAGCTTGAAAATAAGAAGTTGCATTGCCTAAGGCCTAGTAATTCTATCCTATCTTTTGGTTTATATGTCTATGTTCCATGCTATAGATTTGTATCAATGTTGTGATTCCTTATTTGGATGTCTTGTTCAGATCATGCCCAAATTCTTTGCTCCATAATATTATTAGAATTTCTTAAAAGAGTGATAAAGAAATATTCCATTTGAGTATGAGCAGTAAGCATGAACCAGTCCTTATAGCCTGTAATCCAGTTTAGCTATCAGGAAGATAAGCTCCAATAGATTTACAACTTTCCATCTAGTCATACTACCAAAAGTTTCCTGAGTATGGCCCTTCCATAAGCAAAAATGTTCCCATTCATGATAATTACAAATTTAGCTTAGTTCATGCATTATGCATCACTTTCAGATTCAGATATTAAGTCATGACTCAGTGCATAAGTGTTCAGTGCATGATCTCAATTTTCCAACTATTCCATCTCAGACATTGTAATACCTTTGTACGACCTTGGTCTCATTACCTCATGATTCGTGCTTATATAATGTACTTGGTGATGCCATGATACCCCTTTTTCCTCTGATTCTTATACGTGTCTTGTTGAGGGATAATTCCTAAATGAGAAATTGGATACTTTATTCCATCCTTAGTAACTCTTGGAGATTTTAATGTATTATTTATCACTTAGCAGTTCTATATAAATGATTGTATCATTGAAATTTCACTTGAGTTCCAAAATCCCAACATAAATCAGTTCCTTATAGTCAGTAGAGTCATGTCAGCTCAAAAATCAACTTCTTGATAGGCCATTTGAGATACTTTAGGCATTAAAGAGGTAGCTTATGCATTAGACTTTCTCCTAGACTTTTCACCTGTTTATCTAATCTTCTATGTATCTATGTTGCGATGATACATTCTAAATAAGACTCGTATACTTCATTGGGACTTCTTTAAGTTGGATAAGAGTTTTCCCTTTATGGATGATATAACTTTTATAATAGCCAAGGTTGTCAGGAGGTTATGTTATAAAGATATTTTAGTGGTTAAGGTTCAATAGAGGCACATTATGATCGAAAAGGATATCAGGGAGATCAAGAGTGAGATCTTGGCATTATATCCATACTTATTTGAGTCTTCAGTTACATCTTGGTACTTTACTTTCACAAACAAAAGTCTAGTGGTGGATATTACAATTTCATTTTAGTACTTTTTTGACATTTAGAGCTTATCCATGTCACCCTAAGTCATTTATGATTTGCTTGGATTGTTAGTTCAGTCATCAAGCAGTTTGTTTGGTTTTTAGAGGAAATTCCCTATTTTGGAGGTTTTGCTATTAAAAATTAGGTATCAAACCAAAACTTTAGTTGCATGGTTCTGGATGCCAATTTTGACAGTTCCATTAGCTCCAAAATGTCAATTTTAGGCTAGTGGTACCTTTGGTTCGGGTCCCAAGTCATTTGGACTCATTTAAGGCTATTGGGTAGAATTTAGTTAAAATGATTCTTTAGTTGTGGGACCCACATTCAATCAAAATAACCTTTATTGAAAATTTAGAATGACGATATTGAGTTTGAAATATCAAATTTCATAGGGCAGCATAGTTTGTTTGCATTCAAGGGATTTTGGATAAATCTTGACAATTTGATCGAAAACAAGGCAAATTGTACATTTTGTTGGTGCTAAGCATCAGCTGGTGCCACCACTTAAGTGGCCGATTAGTCTTTAAATCAATTTCTGCTTAAGCAGCCATGGGGTTTCCTTAGTGGCCAATCGGTGTCCTATAAGACCCCATAAAGTCCTAGTCAATTCAGTCCCACATAGCGTACCAAAAGAGGTCCCCAACTTAGAAAATTTCAGCCAAAAATTTCAGCCAAGTGTTGACACTTAGTCTCATTTTTGTCCTTGATATTTCAATGGCATTATTTACAGTCTTTCTAGATTGTCAATTTTTAAATTGATTTATGATCAGGGATACCAATAGGTCATGGATGAGCTTCAAAATTTTTGAGTATCATTTGAGTCATATTTTCCAGACCAAAATAGCAAGCTAATGCGATATCGTCGCATTGCATTGACATGATGCGATGCGTCGGCTATCGCGTCGACACCATCTATGCGGTGTGTCACCTGCCATGTCGCTAGGCATATTTTGCTCATTAAATTCCAAATTTACAATGGCATTTAGGTCCTTTTCCATTCGCCCAATACATCAAAAACACGAAATTAAACCTCCCCAAGGGCAAAATTCACTCACTATCTCACAAACACTCTCAAGAACAAAGCCATAGTTTCACTAAGTTCAAGTCCAAGTCCTAAGAATTCACCACAATTCTCATAAAGTCAACAATCAAGGTATGTTAGGTGTTCATTCTTGGGTTTCCTTCCACCCTTGGAGTACAAGAACCTTTTTTAAAACTATAAGTTTTCAAATTCATGATCTACATGCGTAAATTGGGTTGTATTCATATTTGTGTTGTTGTATGGGTTTCAATTCAAGATTTAATTATAAGTTTCACAAACATAAGATAGCATGTATGTTGATTGATGTAATTCCCATGTCAAAACCCTTGAAAATGTGAGTTTAAGTTGTAGTCATGATGCTTATGTGTTGTTCATTATCATGTGCATTAATTATGCTCCCCAGGTGTTTTACAGAATATCTATGTGAATTGAAAAGTGTAATCATGACATGTTAGCATGTGTTCTAATTCATGTACAAGTTCATGACTCCCAAGTGTTTGACAAAATGTCTCAGTGAATGAATTGTGAACAATTGACTATTCCTATGCTTTCAAGGTTTTCTATGTTTTATTATTGATGCTATCGAGTCTTAGGGCTATTTATTACCCAAAATCTATCTGTTTACTTAGTTGCAGTAGTTATAGAATAGTCCCAGTAAAGGTCAAGAATAGTAGTGCTCAGTTAGTTAATAGAACTCAGTGAACTCAGTCCTGTTCAGTCAGTCAATACGATCAGTGTCAGTTCATTCAAGATTAGTACAGTCTAGTAATCATTTCAGTTTCAATTTAGTTGGGAGTAGGATTCAGCACCGAGTGAACCAAGGGATGGGGGCATTTCTGGCAGCAGAGGGTTTGACCCTTAGTAGCAGTCCCTGTGTTATAAAACTACGTAGTCAGTGTAGGGTAAGTCGTCCTCCTGCCAGACTAGGGTTGACACAATCATATATATAATTCATGAGTCTTCCCTCTAGATCAGGGTTGACCCGGCATTGTTAGTATCCCATGGCAAGGTGCTAACACGCTTCCAAATGGGACACAGTTTAGACCCTAAATCAGTTAATATCAGGGTATGTCGGTTAGATGAACACTCCCTTAGTTATAGTTTTAATCTTAGCATTCAGTAAAGAACTCAGATAGTTCTACAAAACCATAGCTATAAGTTAGCAATTACTCACCCATTAGAATTCAGTACTTAGCTTCAGTATAATCTCTGACACACGATCTATAACGATATGCACAATATTGAATGTTCAGTAGTTACAATTTTGAATGTACTATCATCCAGTTACTTCATGATGTTCATTTAGTCAGTTACCAGCTTATGCATATGAACCTACGTATATCAGCCTTACCTCATTTAGCATACTAGTACATTCCAAGTACTGGTGCATACTCTTTCTTTGCATTATGATATCTTATATCATAAGTTCGAATGCTTAGGTTCTTGACCGTAGATAGCATATTAGGATATCAACAACAGTTATAGTGGTGAGGACTTATAATTCGAGGATAAAGTTTATTTATTTTAGTATTTCAGCAGTTCAATAGTTATTTCAGTCGAAGTTAGCTAGGGTTTGTTGTCATGATCCAAATCAGGGTCTTGGCCGTGACGAGCATTCTAAACTATGAAGTCCCAAAACACCCCTATCTATATGGTAATCATACATAATTCATATGATAAAAGAAATGCATAAGATTCACAATACTACAGAAACATGGCCAACCTGAATGTGATCATAACACTGAAAACTGAAATCCAAGATATACCTAAATAATAATGTCTGACTCAGTTTGCAAAATCTCTACTATGGACTAAACAAACTGTATGAAAATTAGGATAAGGCCCCCAGTTTACCAAAACAGAACTAAAGATAATTATCTGAAATAACCAGGCATTCTGGATCATAGAAGGCTCACCACTGCACAATCTGATCTGCAATCTAAAATATCTACTAATTATCTGGACCCCTAGACTGTGCCTCAGAAACCGAAGGAAGGGCAGAGGGGGTCAGCACAAAAGTACTGTCACGCGAAGCAATCCAAAATAGAGTTCTTGAACATATATATAAAATAGATGAAAGCAATTTTTCATCAATTGTCATGCATAAAATAGTTTCTGGAAACGCATGAGCATCATTCGAGTAATCATAAATCATTCTTGTCAAAACAGTTTCTGATCTTTGTATTACTTCTGAGTTAGGTGGCACTCCCCTACATTTTTTGATATTCCACGGGCTATATAGAATCTGCCATTGACTCGGTAGGGAAGCCTCCAATCCGAGTGTGCTGTAAGGGTTGGAGTCTCTGATTCTAATACACCATACGACACTAGGCCAGCGTAATATAAGATATACCTAGATCAGCAAATCACGGTTTCGGGCAATGACTATCTGGACTAATGCCTTCTTCGGATAACCACCTAACATCTCTTTCTGCCCAATTTTTAACCATTTCTAATCATGTAACATTCTAATCACAAAATATGTAAATATGATTTCAAACATGCATTCTATTCTGTTCTGAATTTATCATGGCATTTTCTGAGTTGGTGTCATCACACCAAGACTTGCAAGTTTTATTTCTGAGCCATAATGCAATAAGCATGATCTTTCATGAAAATATAGTTTCAGACCACCCAAAACAAGTAATTTGCATAAAAGATTTCATGTTCCGAAAACTGAAGTCATAACCATGCAAAAACTCTCATCAAACATAGGGTGGTCACGTTCTTTTGGAAAAATCATGCACTCTTTCATTATATGAATATTCAACATTCACAACCCTCTCTTTCGTATTCAAAAATCATATTCAAAATATACCAAAAGCCAAAGTATTTCATATCATGCTCTTCAAAACGCACTCAAAACAATTTATATGATACGAAGATGAGAAAACTCATAACAAGAGAGGGATTCATTATAATTCATGCTCTTAATTGAATAAACATTCTTGAAAACATACGTACATATATACATAATTTCAAATCAATTTAGGGGAAAGGCCTAAGGACCAAAACAATACCGTCAAAACTTCTAAAACATGATTATATTCATAAACTTCAAAACCCCATTCTTAAAACATGATTTCTACGCCCATGAAATTTTAGAAAAAATCTCGCGTACCTCGAATTAGGAAGACAATAGGTGCTTATTGAAGCCTATGACCTAGGGATTCCAAATATGCAATCAACTTCAAAATATATGGTTGAATCTTGAACTACTTGGGTTTTTATTTTGAAAACCTAGAGAGGATTTTTGATGATTTTGAGGAAAATAGGGTTAAGTTGCTCAAACATACCCTAAATCCTTTGTTTGAAATGTTTTAAAGGTTAGAGAAAAGTCAAAATTACCCTTAATGAATCCTAAACGGAACTGAAAAATCCAATTTCGGGTGCCACTGCAATGCGCCACAATCGCGGTGGTCCACTAGAATTTGACGAGTGGGAAATTGGGTACCTCCGTGATGCACCACCATCGTGGAGCCCCACTGGAATTTGATGATTGACAATTTGACCCTCTCCGTCATGCGCTAGACACTAAAATGATGATGTTTGTGATTAGAACTATAAATTATTCATAACTTCTTCACCGAGGGTCCGTTTTGGATGAATCTTATATCGTTGGAAAGCTAATTCAGTGATCTACGTAATGAAAGGTTGAAATATAGGAAATTCCATATGAAAATTAATTTAGATCATTTTAGAAGCTAATGCTTAGACTTTCTATGGATGAAATTTTAGCTAAGAAGACATCGGGGTGTTACAATATCCCCCCTTGGGATCATTCATCCCCGAATGATGATGTGGAAATCAGACAAGCATGATTTCAGGCAAGCAAAGGCATAGAAAGAAAAGGACAAAAATTGTACCTTCCATCACTTCATTCACCGGATCAAATAAATTTGGGTATCTATCTCTCATATCATCTTCTGATTCCCAAGTTGCTTCTTTGCCTTTCTAATTTATCCATAACACTTTAATCAAAGCAGTTTATTTGCTTCTCAACTTTCAAACTTGGCGATCCAAAATTGCTACCGGCTCTTTTTCATAGGACAAGGAGTCTGTCACCTTGATTTCTTCGAGGGGTACTACTAACGAATGATCTCCAATGCATTTCTTCAGCATGGATATACGAAATACCAAATGTACAGAACCCAAACTTGCAGGTAACTCTAATTCATACACAACTCCACCTATTCTTCTCACAATCTGGTATGATCCTATATACCAAGGAATCAGCTTACCCTTCTTCCCGAATCATATAACTCCCTTTATGGTGAAACCTTAAGAAATACCCAATCTTCAACCTCAAACTCTAACTCTCTCCTCCTAACATTGGCGTAGGATTTTTGATGCCCCTGAGCTATTTTAAGTCGTTCTCTAATAAGCTTCACATCTTTCATCGCCTGATAAACAAGATCAGGCCCAAACATCTGTATCTCACCCACTTCATACCAACCTATTGGTAACCTACATCTTCTCCCATACAATTCCTTAAATGGCGCCATCGTAATACTAGAATAGAAACTGTTATTATACGTGAACTCTATCAATGGAAAGTGCTCCACCCAACTATATTTAAAATCAATCACACAGGCCCTCAACATAGCCTCAAGGGTCTGAAAGTGCGCTCAACTTACTATCAGTCTGAGGGTGGAATGTTGTACTTAGGTTTACTTGGGTACCTAAGCCTTTTTGAAGAGATTTCTAAAACTGAGAAGAAAACTGCGTACCTCGATCGGATATGATAGACACAGGTGCCCCATGCAAATAAACTATTTCTGCGATGAACAGCTTAGCATAATCCTCTCCCGAATAGTTAGTCCTGACAGGCAGAAAGTGTGCTGACTTGGTCAGCCTATCTATAATTACCCATATAGAATCATACTGGTTTCGAGACTTCGAAAGTCCTATAATGAATTCTATATTGATCATCTCCCGCTTCCATAAAGGCAATGCTATATCTTGAGAAGTACCTCCTGGCCTCATGTGTTCCACCTTGACTTGCTGACAATTCAACCACTTGGCAACATACTTAGCCACATCACGCTTCATATTATTCCACCAATAAATAGTTTTCAAATCAAGATAAATTTTTATAAAGCTTGGGTGAACAACATACCTCGATGTGTGAGCCTCACAAAGGATTCTTTCCCATAGCCCATCTACATAAGGCACACACAATCTACCCTGATATCTCAAAATACCATCGCTACCAATCTGAAATGACATTACTTTATGTTGACCCACATCTCTCTTAATCTGCATCAAGATAGGATCTTCGGCCTGCTTTTCTTTAACTTCGGCAGAAAGGGATGATTTAGCTATCTCATGAATAACCACTCCTCCATTTTCAGAATATAAGAGTCGTACTCCCAGATTTGCAAGGCGGTAAATATACTTCACAATCTCTCTCCTTCTCTCTTTAACATAAGAAAGGCTTCCCATAGACAACCTACTGAGAGCGTTGGCTACAACGTTTGCCTTGCCCAAATGGTAATGCAGGCTCATATCATAGTCTTTTAAAAGCTCCATCCAACACCTCTGCCTGAGGTTCAATTCTTTCTGCGAGAAAACATACTGCAAACTTTTTTGGTCAGTATAAATATCAACATGCATTCCATAGAGATAATGCCTCCAGATTCTAAGTGCAAGCACCACGGCTTCTAACTCCAAATCATGAGTGGGGTGGTTTCGCTCATGCACCTTTAACTGCCTAGATGCATAAGCTACCACTATACCATGCTGCATCAGAACACAATCAAGTCCCACACAGGATGCATCACAATATACCACAAAACCATCTATCTCCTCGGGAAGAGTCAAAATAGGAGCAGTAGTCAGCTTGTCCTTCAACTTCTCAAAACTATTTTCACATAAGTCAGACCATACAAACTTCACCTTTTTCTGAGTCAATTTAGTGAGCGGAGCAGCAATGGAGGACAAAACTCTCTATGAACCTTTTGTAATAACCCGCCATACCCAAGAAGCTCCAAATGTCGATTGGAGTCGCAGGTTTTGGCCATTTTCTTACAGCTTTAACTTTTTGGGGATCCACTCTAATACTGTCACTAGACACAATATGACCCAAGAACACAATGGCATTAAGACATAATTCACATTTGGAGAATTTTGCATACAATCTATGATCTTTAAGAGTTTGAAGAATAATTCAGAGGTGAGTGGCATGATCCCCCTCATTTTTGGAATAAATCAAGATTTCATCAATGAATATTATCACAAACAGATCCAGGAAATGATGGAAAACCCTATTCATTAGGTCCATGAAAGCTACAGGGGCATTAGTCAATCCGAAGGACATGACTAAGAATTCAAAATGACCGTATCTGGTTTAAAAAGCTATTTTGGGAATATCTGACTCTCTAACCTTCAAATGATAGTATCCCGAATGAAGGTTTATCTTTGAAAAACATCTAGCACCCTAAAGATGGTCAAAAAGATCATCAATCCTAGGAAGAGAATACTTATTTTTAATCGTAACATTATTTAGATGACGGTAGTCTATGCACATATATGGGAACCGTCTTTCTTTCGCATGAAGAGTGTAGGCACACCCTAAGGTGACACACTGGGGTGTATAAAACCTTTATCTAGAAGATCTACTAGCTGTTCCTTCAACTCTTTTAGTTTTGTAAGAGCCATTCTATATGGCAGAATAGAGATAGGGTAGGTATTTAGCAACACATTAATACCAAACTCTATCTCCCTATCAGGTGGTATTCCTGGGAGATCATATAGAAAGACTTATGGAAATTCATTTACTACAGGGACAGACTGAAGAGGAAGACCCTAGGCATTAGAGTCCTTAACTTGGATAAGGTGATACAAACAACCTTTAGAAATGAGTCTCCGGGCCCTGAGATAGGATATAAAGTGCCCTTTAGGTGCTAAAGAATTTCCCTCCCATTCTATCACTACCTCATTCGGGAAAGAAAAAATGACTCTTCTAGTCCTACAATTTAACGTGGCATAGCATGAACGGAGCCAATCCATCCCTAAGATAGCATCAAAAGCAATCATATTGAGTTCTATGAGGTCTGCCATAATATCCCGGCTAAGAATAGATAGCACACAATTTTTATATACCCTCCCAGCCACAACAAAATCACCCACCAGAGTGGAAATAGCGAAAGGTTCAAAAATCATATTGGGCTCAAACCCAAAACCAATAGCCACATAAGGGGTCACATAGGATAGGGTAGACTCCGGGTCAAGTAACACATAAACATCATGGGAAAAAATTTGTAACATACCGGTGACAATGTCTGGAGAAACTTCCGCCTCCTAGCGGTTGGTCAAAGCATATAACCAGTTGCAGTCGCTCCTGGTAGTTGATGTGGCACCCTTTTGAGGTGGGGCTGGTCCTGAAGAATTTTTTTGAGACTTTGCACCACCAACATTCTTCCTAGAAGATGGACAGTCCCTATGAATGTGACCCGGTTGATGACATGAATAACATACAAATGCGCCCAACTGACATCTCCCTGGATGGTTTCTACCACAAGTCTCACACCTTGAAAAAGTACGATACTGCTGAGCCACACTACCCTGTGACTGAGTATCCGATACTCTGGATCTATGATGAGTCTGGAAACTTTGAGATCGTCTGTCTGCTGGTGGTCTGGGCATTGGGGCACTGGCAGCAGACTGTGCATTACCCCAATTTTTCTTCTTCTGCCATTTATTTCCCCACTTACCGGTTTGAGGCTGAATGTAACCCTGGTTGGCAGATCTGGCTCTTTTTGCCTGTCTTTCTTTCTCCCTAGCTTCAGAAATCTTTTCTTTCTTCTCCTCTAGCTGTTGCATGTGAACTGTCAGCCTAGGAAAGTCCAACTCATTTTTCAGCATAGCTCCCTGACACTCAAGCACCGGATCATCTGAAAGACCGAAAGCAAACTTCCTTATTCGGGCCCTCATACTACTCATCATCCCCAGAGCATAACGGGCTAGCTGATTAAATTTTAAAGTGTACTCCTGTATGCTCATCTTACCTTCCTTGAGGTTTATGAACTCATTTTCTTTAGCTTCCCTCAGCTACAGAGAAAAGAACCTATCAAGTAAAGCTTCTACAAACTCATCCCAAACTCTGGGCTCGGCACTGGCACCCTTTCCATCCTCTCACTCATTGTACCATTGGTTTGCTACATCCTTCAGCTGGTAGGCTGCCAACTCAACACCTTCAATCTGATCCACATTTATCACTTTGAAAATTTTCTCCATTTCATCTATGAATTCCTGTGGATCGTCTTCTACCTTGATGCCAGTAAACTTGGGTGGGTTTATTCTCATGAACTGTCCCACCTTAGTAGCCTCTGACATCACTGATATAGACCTAATATCTTTCAATCGTTGAGCCTAACTAGCCACCAACTGTGCTAGCATATGATTTACTATTTGAATTTGGCATTCGAAATATCCCTCTGAGCAGTCAGGGGATAGTTAACATTAGTCCATGGAGCCCAAGGTGGACTGGTCAGGACTGGAGGGACTCCCAGAGTAGGGACAGCGTCTAGAATGGGAGTTCTATTATGTGTCCTCATCCCATGAGTGGGACGGACTTCATCATTCTAAGCACTCTGATTAGTATTGTGACGATGAGGCATGACTATTATTTCTGTAAGACAAAAGATCACTGATTAGGAACAGACTTGACTCTGAAGTATGAACTAAATCACAAGGAAGGTAAATATTTCCTAAACTCCTAGTAGCCTCCTGCTTATAAGTTTTGAGCTCTACATACCCATAAGTAAGACTCTACCAGTTGCAATTTTGCAGACACCCTAGGACCATGAACTGTGCTCTGATACCAAGTTTGTCACGACCCGAATCGAAGCCCTAGCCGTAACGACCATTTCGAACCGTGAAGTCCCGAAACACCCCTATCTATCTGGTAATCATGCACATAATTCATATGATAAAAAAATACGGAAGATTCATAATACTATGAAAACATGGTCAACCTGAATGTGATCATAACACTAAAAACTGAAATCCAAGATATATCTGAATAATAATGTTTGATTCAGTCTGCGAAATCTCTACCATGGACTAAACAAACTGTCTGAAAACTGGGAAAAGGCCCCCAGTAGACCAAAATAGAACTAAAGATAATTATCTAAAATAACTAGGCCTTCTGGATCATAGAAGGCTCACCACTGCACAATCTGATCTGCGATCTAAAATATCTACTATTTATCTGGAGCCCTAAACTGTGCCCCAGAAACTGGATGGAGGGGGGGTCAGTACAAAAGTACTGGAATGTGAAAAAATCCAAAATAGAGTACTTAAACATATATATAAAATAGATTAAAGAAATTTTTCATCAAACGTCACACATAAAATAGTTTTTGAAAACGCATGGGCATCATTCGAGTAATCATAAATCATTCTTGTCAAAACAGTTTCTGATCTTTGTATTACTTCTGAGTTAGGTGGCACTCCCCTACATTTTTTGATATTCCACAAGCTATATGGAATCCGCCATTGATTCGGCGGGGAAGCCTCCAAGCCGAGTGTGCCGCAAGGGTTCGAGTCTCTGATTCTAATACACCACACGACACTAGGCTAGTGTAATATAAGATATACCCAGATCGGCAAATTACGATTTCAGGCAATGACTATCTGGGCATGAAATTACAATTTCAGGCAATGACTATCTGGACTCATGCCTTCTTCGGGGAACCACCTAACATTTTTTTCTACACAATTTTTAACCATTTCTAATCATGCAACATTCTAATCATAAAATCTGTAAATCTTATTTTAAACATGCATTCTATTCTATTTTGAATTTATCATGGCATTTTCTGAGTTGGTGTCATCACACCAAGACTTGCAAGTTCTATTTCTGAGCCATAATGCAATACGCATGATCTTTCATAAAAATATAGTTTCAGACCACCCAAAACATGTAATTTGCATAAAAGATTTCATGTTCCAATAACTCAAGTCAAAACCATGCAAAAACTCTCATCAAACATAAGGTGGTCACGTGCTTTTGGCAAAACCATGTACTCTTTCATTATATGTATATTCAATATTCACAATCCACTCTTTCGTAATCAAAATCATATTCAAAACATTGGAAAAACCAAAGTATTTCATATCATGCTCTTCAAAGTGCATTCAAAACAATTTATGTTATACGAAGATGAGAAAACTCATAACAAGAGAGGGATTCATTATAATTCATCCTCTCAATTGAATAACCATTCTTGAACACATATGTACATATATACATAATTTCAAATCAATTTGGAGGAAAGTCCTAAAGACCAAAATAATACCATCAAAACTTCTAAAACATGATTATATTCATAAACTTCAGAACTCCATTCTTTAAATATGATTTCTATGCCCATGTGATTTTAGAAAAAACCTCGCGTACCTCAAATTAGGAAGACAATATGTGCTTATTGAAGCCTACAACCTGGGAATTCCAAGTATGAAATCAATTTCAAAACCTACAGTTGAATCTTAAACTACTTGGGATTTTATTTTGAAACCCTAGAGCGGATTCTTGATGATTTCGATGAAAATAGGGTTAAGTTGCTCAAACATACCCTAAATACTTTGTTTGGATAGTTTTAAAGGTTAGGGAAAATTCAAAATTACCCTTAATGACTCCTAAATAGAACTGAAAATTTTAAATAAAAAACTCGACTTCGAGTGCCACCGCGATGCGCCACAATCGCAGTGGTCCACTGGAATTTGACGAGTGGGAAATTGGGTGCCTTAGCGATGCACCACCATCACGGAGCCTTACTAGAATTTGATTACTGACAATTTGACCCTCTCCGTGACTCGTTAGACACCAAAATGGCAATGTTTATGACTGGAACTATAAATTATTCAGAACTTCTTCACCGAGGGTCCGTTTTGGATGAATCTTATATCGTTGGAAAGCTAATTCAGTCATCTACATAATGAAAGGTTGAACTGTAGGAAATTCCACATGAAAATTAATTTAGATCATTCTAGAAGATAATGCTTAGACTTTTCATGGATGAAGTTTTAGCTAAGAAGACATTGGGGTGTTACATTTGTACCATCAACTCCATATTCAGACAGTTAGAGGCTTCCGGACTAGCATTGTAAGTTATTTAGTTTTCAAAAGTTATTATCAGTTATACTTAATTTTTATTAATTTTGTATTTTAGAACCTTATGCATTTTCAAATTTCTTCTGTATATATATTTTAGTATTATATTTAGTGCTCACAACATGTACCAGTCATGGGCTAGCTTATGGTCCTTCGGGGTGGTAAGCACTGTTTGACGCTGAGGGTGTAGTCTCAGGTTGTTACAAGCTTAGTATCAGAGCCTAAGGTTCTACAGAGTTGTAGGAAGTCTAAAATCCACGTCAAGTAGGTTTTTGTGCATGGGTATGTAGCACGCCACACTTATGGACAAGTGGCTATGAGGAATTTTTGGAAAAAAATTCCTTCTTTCAGTGTTCATATCGTACGAGTGAGCATAATATCAAGTTAAACTCTCTGTCTAATCCAAAATTTCCTTTCGTTTATAGAACATGCCTCCCAAAACGACTAACAAAGGAAGAACAGGATTCATCCATCACCTTCGTCCGTTCAGGAAGATCCCCTGAATGAGCATGTATCCCACGCAGAATTTAGTGCAAATTTCACCACTCTAGCTTATTTTTTTGTAGCCTGGAATGAACGCCCAGCTATTGTTTAGGCCAATCTAGTGGCCAATACTACTGTAGCTAGAAAGACTTTATTTGAATGAACCCTCCTTCATTTTTAGGGTCTAAGTCTGAAGAGGACCTACAGGAATTCCTTAACATGGTGCAGAAGGTAATAAATATTATTGGGGTAACCGCTGGCGAGAGTGCTGAGTTAGCTACCTATCAGTTGTAGGATGTGGCTCATATATGGTTTAAGCAGTAAAAGGTAATAGGGGCGCAGATGCAGGGCCTACAGAATGGGAGGAGTTTGCTACTGGCTTTATAGATAGGTTTTTCCCGTTGGAGTTGAGGGAAGCTAAGGTGTTAGAGTTCATCAATCTAAAGCAGGGCAACATAAGTGTAAAAGGGTATTCCCTCAAGTTTACATACTTATCTAGGTATGCTCTTCCTATGGTAGTTAATAGTAGGTCTAAGATGATAAAGTTCGTGTCTGGTGTGTCTGATAGTATCGTCAGGTAATGTAGGACCACAATTCTTATTAAGGAGATGCACTTGGCTAGGTTGATGGTCCATGCCCAATAGATTGAGGAGCAAAAGACTAATAAGAAAGAGAGAAAGAATAAGAGGTCTAGAACAGGTAGCTTCAACTTCACTCAACCTAAGTTAGAGGGTAGTAATCATCCTCAGTTCTGCCTAGAATCCTCAGTCTGAGCTCCATCCTTAGCCAGTGCTCCATTGCCTAAATTCAAAAATGGTAATAAGGATAGGGAACCAGGCTCTAAATCTTAGGGTAGTGTTAGCAGTTCTCGAATAAATCCTCTCTACCAGAAATATGGCAGAAATCATCAGGGTATCTGTAGGGCTGGTAGCAATGTATGTTTCAAGTGTGGTATGCCAGGTCATAGAATTAGAGAGTTTCCTCAGGTGGGTTCACAGAGTCAGTATAATCATCCCTCAGCTCAGTCTGGTTGCCTATCTCAGTGAGGTGCCATTTTCAGAGCCACCAATAGGCAATGCCCAAATAGGATCTATGCACTCCAGTCCTGATAGGATCAGGAAATTTCTTCTAGTGTGGCCACTGCTATGTCACATGTTTACCATTTACATATTTATTCTTTGTTAGATGTAGGAGCTTGTTTGTGTTTTAAAACTCTTTATATAGCTGTCAACTTTGGAGTCAATCCCAAAATCCTAACAAAGTCTTTCCCAATCACTACCCTAGTGGGTAAGTCTATCATAGTCCAACGGGTATATAGGTGTTGTCCGGTTATGGTGTCTCAGAAAGTTACTTCAGCAGCCTTAGTAGAGTTAGAGATGATGGATTTTGACAATATTCTAGGCATGGATTGGCTCCATTCATGCTATGCCTTAGTTGATTGTAGAAATAGAGTTGCCTATTTTCAGTTCCCAAATGAACCTATCCAAGAATGGAGGGGTAGTACCATAACGCTTAAGGGTCAATTTGTTTCATACCATAGAGAGAGAAAAATAATATCGAAGGGTTGTGTCTATTATTTAGTGTGAGTCAAGGACTCTAGTTCTGAGACTCCTAATCTTGATTTAGTTCTAGCCGCAATGGAATTTTCATATGTGTTTCCCGAAGATCTTCTCGGATTTCCTTCTGAAAAGAAAATTGACTCAGAAATAGACCTTATTCCTAATACTTACCCTATCTCTATTCTGCCATAAAAAAATACTTTGGCTGAACTTAAGAATGAAAAGAATAGTTGAAGGAAATCTTAGACAGAGGGTTCATCAAGATCAACATATCCCCTTAGGGTGCACCAATTTTATTCGTGCAAAAGAAAGATGGTTCTCTTAGAATGTGTATAGACTACCGTCAGTAGAATAAAGTCATAGTCAAGAATAAGTACCAAATTCCTAGTATCAATGACTTGTTCAGCCAACTTTAGTGTACCAATTACCTTTCTAAGATAGACCTCAGATCTTGCTATCATCAGCTCAGAGTCAGAGAATGTGACATTTTGAAAATAGCTTTTAGAACTCGGTATAGTCAGTTCAAATTCCTAATTATGTCATTTGGTCTTACAAATTCCACAGCAGCTTTCATGAACTTGATGAACCACGTGTTCAAGCAGTACTTGGACATGTTTGTTATAGTCTTCATCAATGACAATCTTGTCTACTCTCGCAGTGAAAATGACCATGCAGACCATTTCAAAATAGTATTAGTGACTTTCAGAGCGCATCAGTTGTTTTCCAAATTGAGTAAATGCTAATTTTGTCTAAGATCAGTAGCTTTCCTTGGTCATATTATTTTTGGTCATGGAATTAGAGTTGATCCTCAAAAGATCAAAGCAGTGAGAAACTGGCCCAAATCCATCTCTCTGTTAGATATCAGGAGTTTCTTGGATTTAGCTAGCTATTATCGATGGTTTATTGAAGGATTTTTATCTATTGCATCCCTAATATCCATATTTACTCAGAATAAAGTTAAATTTCAGTGTTTAGATTCTTGTGAGAAGAGTTTTCAGGAGTTGAAGACTCGACTCACTACAACCCTAGTTTTGACTTTACCCGATGGTTCAGATAGATTAGTTGTATATTATGATACTTCCAGATTTGGCTTGGGGTATGTTTTGATGCAAAGGGGTAATATTATGGCCTATGCCTCTAGAGAACTTAAGCCCCATGAAAACAATTATCCCACCCATGATCTTGAATTAGCAGCTGTTGGGTTTACCTTAAAGCTTTGGAGGAACTATTTGTATGGGGTGTATGTTGATGTATTCACAGACCACAAAAACCTGCAGTATGTATTTTTGCAGAAAAACTTGAACTTGCATCAGAGAAGATGGTTAGAGTTATTGAAATATTATGACATGAGTGTTTTTTATCATCCGACAAAGCCATTGTAGTAGAAGATGCCCTCAGTAGGTTGTTCATGGGTAGTGTTGCTCACGTTGGGGATGGTAAGAAGATGTTAGTTCAGGAAGTTCATCAGCTTGCCAGACAAGGTGTCCATTTGGTTGATTCTCTTGAGGGTAGTGTATGGGAGCAGAATAGTTTGGAATGTTCTTTAGTTTCTGAGGTAAAAGAAAAGAAGGATAGAGATCCCAGTTTAGTTATGCTGAAAGAGTCAGTTAGAGACTAAAAATTAGAAGTTTTCTCATAAGAGGGAGATGGTGTGTTGCTTTGCCAAGGTAGGCTATGTGTTCCCTGTGTGGATGTCATAAGATAGCGAATTCTTGCAGAAGCGTATGCTGCACGTAACTTCATTCATCAGGGGTCACTAAGATGTACCACGATTTACGAGAGATTTATTAGTGGAGTGGGATGAAGAGGGATATTGCAGAGTTTGTAGCTAAGTTCTCAACATGTCAGCAGGTTAAGATTGAACATCAGAAGCCTAGTGGGTCTATGCAGGAATTCAGTATTCCCACATGTAAGTGGGAGAAAGTGAACATGGATTTCGTGATAGGTTTTCCTTGTACTCATCGTCATCATGATTCGATTTGGGTCATTGTGGATATGATGACAAAATCAACCTATTTCTTTCCAGTTCATACCTCTTATTGAAATGAGGAATATACCAGGTTCTATCTTTGAGAGTTGGTTAGGTTACACGGTATCCCATTGTCCATCATTTTAGATAGAGGTACCTAATTCACCTCTTACTTTTGGAAAGCCTTCCAAAAGAGTCTTGGTACCCAAGTCCACCTCAGTACAATATTTCACCCTCAAACATATGGTTAAGTAGAAAAGACCATTCAGACTTTAGATGCAATATTGAGAGCGTGTGTCATTGACTTTAAGTATAGTTGGGATGACCTCTTACCTTTGATTGAGTTCACGTATAATAACAACTATCATTCTATTATTAAGATTGATCTATTTAAGGCTCTTTATTAGAGACTTTATAGATCTCCCATTTGTTGGTTTGAGGTAGGTGAGGCTACGACAGTGGGGACTGACTTGGTATTTGATGCCTTAGATAAAGTACAATTTATCAGGGAGAGTATTAAGACATCCTAAAGCTGATAGAAATCTTATGCAGTTATGAGAAGAAAAGATCTTGAATTTGAGATTGGTGATAATGTGTATTTGAAAATCTCTCCCATGAAGGGGGTGAAGATATTTGGTAAGAAGGAGAAACATAGTCCCCGATATGTTGTTCCTTATAAGTTTCTGAGTCGTTTAGGTAAGGTAGCCTATGAGCTTGAGTTACCTGTAGACTTAACATCAGTGCATTCAGTATTCCATGTCTCCTTTCTAAAGAAATGTATAGGTAACCCAACAATTGTAGTTCCTATAGAGAGTGTAGATGTTCAAAATACTCTCTCTTATGAGAAAGTCCCAATCGAAATCCTTGATTGTCAGATTCACAGACTAAGGAACAAAGATCTTCCTTTGGTCAAAGTTCTTTGGCAGAATCAGTCCGTTGAGAGAGATACTTGGGAAGCAGAGTTAGACATGCAAACCAAGTATCCTTACCTCTTTTACACAAACTCAGATTCAACCTAAGGAAACAGCTTCCTTAGATTTACTATAATTTATACTCTGTTACAACTGCATAACATTCTTATATCATTCATGCATTCATGAAATAGTTCAATCATGTATCATGTATCTAGAATTCAGTCATTCTTCAGTTATGCATGTCAGTGTAAGTGCAATTCCTCAATTCCTCTAAGTTCAGTCAGTCTTATTCGAGGATGAATGTTCCCAAGGGGGAGATATTGTAAGACCCCACAAATTTATAGTTATTTCAGTCCCATAAAGCATGCAAAAACAGGTCCTAGACTTAGAAAATTTCAGCTAAGTGTTGACACTTAGTCTCATTTTTTGCCTCAATAGTTCAATGGCATTATTTATGATCTTTCCGGCCTTAGATTGTCGATTTTAAAATTGATTCATAATCAGGGATGTCAATAGGTATTCTTGGGTGAGTTTCAAAATTTTCAGACATCATTTGGGTCATGTTTGGTTGACCAAAATAGCAAGCCAACACGATCTCGATGCATTATGTTAGCTATCGCATCGACAACATCAATGCGGTGCGTCTGCCATTGCGTCAACAGCATGACATGATGCATCGCTTGTCGTGTCCTTGAGCATATTTTGCTTATTAAATTCCAACTTTCCAAGGGTATTTAAGTCCTTTTTCCCTCACCAAATTCATCCAAAACATGAAATTAAACCTCCCAAAGGGGAAAATTCACTCATTATCTCACAAACACTCTTAAGAACAAATCTCTAGTTTCATCAGGTTCAAGTCCTAAGAATTCACCTCAATTCTCACGAAAGCAACAATCAAGGTATGTTAGGTGTTCATTCTGGGGTTTTCTTCCACCCTTGGAGTTCAAGAAGCCTTTTTAAAACTATAAGTTTTCAGATTCATGATCTATATGTGGAAATTGGGTTTTATTTGTATCTATGCTATTGTATGGGTTTCAGTTCAAGATTTAATTATAAATTTCATGAACATAAGATAGCATGTATGTTGATTGATGTAATTCCTATGTTAAAACCCTTGAAATTCCTAGTTTAAGTTGTAGTCATGATGTTTATATGTTGTTCGTTATCGTGTGAAGGTTATATGAACACTCCCATAGTTATAGTTTTAGTCTCAATAGATAGTAAAGAACTCAGGCAGTTCTATAGAACCATGGCTATAAGTTATTAGTTACTCACCCATCATAATTTAGTACTCAGCTTCAGTATAATCTCAAATACAGGATGTATACGGATATGTACAGTATTGCATGTTCAGTAAGTTCAGTAGTTACAGTTTTGCATGTACTGCCATTCAGTTACTTCATAATGTTCATTTAGTTAGTTATTAGCTCATGCATATAAACCTATGTATATCATCCTTACCTCATTTATCATACCGGTACATTATAAGTACTGATGCATACTCTTTCTTTGTGCTATGATGTCTTATATCATAGGTTTGAACGCTTAGGTTCCTGACCGTACAATCATCTTAGGCTATCAGCAGAAGTTATAGTTGTGAGTCCTTATAATTTGAGGATAGAGTTTATTTATTTTAGTATTTTAGCAGTTCAGTAGTTATTTCAGCCAGAGTTAGCTACGGGTTCATCCCATCAACTCCACATTTAGACAGTTAGAGGCTTCCAGACTAGCATAGTTTGTTATTTAGTTTTCAGAAGTTATTATTGGTTATACTCAGTTATTATTAATTCTGTATTTTAGAACCTTATTGCAATTTCAGATTTCTTCCATATATATTTTTTAATATTATATTCAGTTCTCATAGCAGGTACTAGTCATTTGTTAGCTTATGGTCCTTTAGGGTCGTGAGCACCGTGTGACACCCAAGGTGAAGTCTTAGGGTATTACATCTCCCCTCTAGTTGCTAAAGCAGAATCCTTACCACTTTAGCAGAGGTCACTTAAGGGACGTTTTAACTACTAAAGTGGAGGGCCAGTATGTGAGGCCTAGGAACTTTAGCAACACCCCATGGCTTTAGCGATTACCACTAAAGCGGCCATCACTAGTTACCCTACACATTTCCAATTTTTTCAAGATTATTTTTATGAGTCTCACACACTATAAAAACTTTAGAAATCTTAAAGAATTGTGGAGATCGACCTTTGATCAAGGGTGAGTTGGAGGAGTAATTATGGTTCAATTCCCATTATTTATTTCATAGGTTTCCTCTAAGTTTCTTAAATAATTCTCCGATAATCTTTAAAACACTATTGTATGTTGGATTTTATTTAGGGCTCCATTTGTGCTTGGATTACAATAATTTTGAGGGTAAATTAACCTTGACCTTAGGGAGATGCACTGACAATTTCAAATGTATGATTTTGTAAGCTGACCCCACACATGATTATTACATTAAATTTTGAACTAGTGCATTTATTTGAAATATGTGTATGATTATTCTCATCTTAATGCATCGATTATTATTTTTATAATATGGAAGCATTCAGAGGTTTCTCAAAAGGAAAAAGTCCTCATGTAGCAAACTTTCTCAAGCTTTCGGCAATGTCTAGGTAGGCTATGCTTACTTTCCTATTAGACTGAGTTTAATTTTGACATTAGTGTTGCATTACTCTAGATTTGGGTGGGTATTTAAATTTTTATTGACTATTTATCAAATTATGGAATTAATTAGCCGGTTAGAAAGTTTTTTGGGTAGAATTTAGCCTGTCTTTCCCCAAACTGAATTATATTGATGTATTATGACTAGTTTAGGCTTAGTTAGCACCTTGGGATGGACTTATAATGCCTTAATATAGGTTTATATAGGTGCATGCCATAGCATGGGTCTTCGTACCAATAGCAGGCCCCACTGATCTTTTGTTTATATAGTGTCCTTAGCTTAACTCTCGTCGACTTAAGGATCCATTAAGTTACAAATTTAGATTAAATATTAAACCTTGGGATGACTAAGGTAATTTAATAGAATTTGATTAGATTTATAAACCCAGATAAAGCGACCTTTCGGCTTTTCGAATTTTGCATCTAGACTTGGTTGTCAATCTCACATCTCATATTGATTTGACTATATTACCAAGCACTCATATTAATTGGAGTAGAAGGATATTCATGATCTTGGAACTTCGTGGCACTTGGCCTAATGATTTAGCTTTAAATTGAGTCTGGCGACTGGTAGCTCGCTTGATATTCATTATATTGGGCTCATGTATAGCATATTTATCTCATGTCACTTGTTTACTAGTTCAGATTCAAGTCCAACATTCACGACTTATATGTGACACTTTATTATGATGATTCTATTATTAGCTCTAATTCATTTCCGATATTTATTGTTCGAAGAGGTTTCCAGGTATATTATCATATTCAGGAAGACTTTATGATTTCATTATTGGTGGTTCCTATTTTTTGCATCCATCAGGCTTATGGGGGCTGGATTGGGTTGTTCCTTTTATGTTTGCACCTTCTGGACTTTTGGGGGCCCAGTTAGGTATGAAGTTAGACTGTACTTGCTTGATTGATCTATTATTATATATTTAGCTCTTATTTATTTTGGAGTAGTATTTTTGATATATGCATTATCCATGTCCTTACTTTACTTTCTTGCATTTTATTATACTTTTATTATAATTTAACTCAGTTAACCGATGATGCCTGCGGAGAAGCCGTTGTTGTTGGTACGCATGCTACACTTTTGTATCATTTTCTGATGCATATCTAAATATGAGCTACTGCCACTGATACTTTATTTAGGCTTGCTTTTGAAAATTCAGAGATAGAGTGTGTTTTCAGACTCAGAGCTGATTCTCTCTTCTTCTGCTATTTTTGGACAATCTTTATTGTTTTGAGACTACCTTTATATTGGATACTTTTAGCATTTTATTCTTTTTGGATTTAGTGGCTCTTTTACTGACCATACAAGGTCGGATACTCTTCTTACACATTTTCTTCTTTTTTCTATCTTCTAGTACTTTCATTATTATTGATGTTATTTCTTTTTTACTTGCATGTTAAACTTTGTATTTTTTTAATCTTCTATCATTTAGCCAATTGCTTGCCATTTTGGGCTATGATTTGACTTACCTATTGGTGGGTTAAACTAGGTGATGTCATGATCTTGTGAATTAGATTGTGATAATGAGGTGCACGAGCAAGACACAGACATATAAACTAGTAACCAAAAGTGTCTTTAACAAATGTTCCATCTCAAAATAATTAATTTTTTTACTAAAAATACTTGTCTCAAAATAATCATCAATTTAAAAGATCAAGAGAACATTAATAATTCTTTTCTAACTTTACCCTTAACATTATTCATTCTATAATTTAAGAACACACAAATAGACAAAGAGTAGGGTTAGAATCTAATATTTTGCCAGAAATAACATATCACATGGATTTAAATTAATAAAATCCAATGTCGTGTTGACCATTATCAAAAGCATAAGTGAATAAAAATGTAACCAGGAATATCTTTGGCAAAATAAATGGATGAAGAGTATATTTAGACCTTTTGCTATAGTCTAAGAATATTTTGACCTCTTTGATTATTTATTCGACTGTTATTGAATTAACACTCCATGGCTTAAAATAAATATATTAGCTCTTAAAATAAATATATTAGCTGTTTTTATATTTAAATTACTAATAAAGGTCATATTTGGCTTTGTTCTCTTTTTTTTATTTTGGTACCGCTTTGTGTTCTTACTTATAAGCTAAATTTATGTTGGTAATATTGGAACCTTAAGCAGAACATCATTAAAGCAGCTCAGAAAGACGATGACAGAAAAGTTTGAAGAGCAACTGAGTGGGTATGTTTTGATATGGGCCTTGGGCTCCACTTATAAATTGAGGAATTCAGTTTGCAACTTGAGCCAAGTATTTATGTTTCAGAACAAGACAAATGGGGTGTCCTATTTTGATCACTCCACTTAAGTAGTACCACCTTATATTATTTTTTTGAAATAATTATTTACTTGAGTATTTTTTAAAAAAATATTTACTACTTTAAATATATTTTTATTTATTATCTAGATATATCAAATTTAAAAAATATTTATCATCTATAACAATCATATTATGTTTTAAAATTATATTATGTATGCAATATAAATGTACTACAAGTGTAGTAAAATGTATTATACTTGCTTTGGTTAAAAAATATACTATATTTTAAAAATAAATTATGCATGCAATATAGATATATTACACTTTGCACTAAAATTGAATTAAGCATGCAATATAGATGTATTATAAGTGTTTTAAATGTATTATACTTGTTTTGTATAAAGTATATTCTATGTATTAATAATAAATTATGAATGTATTAAAAATATAATCCAATAAATGATAAATATTTTCTAAATCTGATATATTTAGTTGAGTTTCCCCTTTTGTATGAATATCCAATTTTAAATAACTTTTAGGAGAAATAATATTATTCTTTTTGTTTCTGCATCAGATACATATGACTAAAACTTTAGCCAACAAGCGCGCGCACACACACATATATAAATATATGAAAAAATTGAAATGGTGTTAATGGGTGTGTTAAATTTTTTGTTATATTCATAGTTTAATGATTGCAGTTTCTTCTTAATGATATATAGAACTTAAATTTCAAATTTTATTTTATTTAGAGTAGATTTGGATGTTTGAATTTGAAAAATAACATTATTTTTTTAAGATAAAATATACTTTTAGACTTAAATGCCTGAAAGTTCAACCTATTATTGCACATCATTCAGTCATGTGTACATGAATGAAGTGTAGATTTCGAAGGTATTAAATGGGTTTGTTTGGTTAATGTGTTTTTGATAAATTAATGATTGTATTTTTTTTTATGACACATGAAAATTATGTTTTAAATTTGAGTTTATTCAGAGTAGATTTGAGTGTTTAAATCTGAAAATTAAAATTACTTTTTTTTTGCAAAATACTTTTAAATCTACATGCCTAAAAGTTAAGGCTATTTTTACACGTGATTCCATCATGAATTCTTTAATTTTCGAACCCTTACCTGTGCAAGTCATACTAAACAACAAGTGAAAAGTCTGAGATGCAAATGCCTGAAATTATCAAACTTTTAGACATGAGTGTCGGACATTTGGTTGAAAGTGGGTAAACTTATAAAAATTATGAATAAAGTGTTACTTAAAATGCAGCATAAAAGTGACTATTCGTGTACTTTTCTCGATAAAAGGCACAGTAAATTTTATGATTTATTCCGTTGAGATTTTTTAAGATTCACTATAAAACTGAATTATCCGTGAAGACACAAAGTTTATTTTTTGCACTAAATTAGGACGTGTACTATTAGTTGCACTACACTAGAATGCGTACAATTTGTCTTTTAATTCTATTAGGAGTCTAGAAGATAGTTGTAGAAGCCTAGGACAATACTGATTGATTGTGTATAAATGTATGCCGTTGTACAATTAGTAACACATTGAAATTAAAATATATAGGAAAAAGTTTTCAAATTCTTATATTTTTTAGTTGTATCAGAAGTAGTAAATCTAATTAATGAGTGAACCAGACAATAACACCCCCAAAAGCTCAAAGCAGGTTTCTTCTACGATGTTTGAAGGTAGCCATATCTATTTTTTCACTTCTTCACATACACCTAGAATGAATCTTATAAATATCAATTTTGACAGAGCCAATTATGAAAATTGAAAGAGGGGTATTAATCTCTCTTTCTGCTAAATATAACTTACAAATTATTAATGAAACATGCAAGAGGCCCAGAGAAGATACACTTTTGTTTGAATAATGGAGTAGATACAATGATGGGGCTGACTTGACTTCTAAGCTCTCTTAGTGTAACGACCTAACCCATCGTTATTTTAAAAGAATCTCGATATATGTCCAGGTAACCAAAATTATCAGAAACACATTCGAAACCTAGATAAGATAATAAAAGCTAAATTTCTGGAAATTAAAATTCTGGGGCTGGGCTGACGTCATCCATTGTAACAAAAATTTTATTGATATAGCGACATCGTTATAGAAATGTACATGCCTTTATAGAGATATTAGGAGACCAAAATTTTAAAACACATTTTAGTATTTTCTTTCCTTTTTTTTGTTGGAACAAAAATATGAAAGAGTCTAATAAAATCCCCCTAAGTTTACTTTCTAGCCATAAAACACTGGACAAGGAGAAATTATGCTCGGATGTGATAAAATTAATGGATTTCTTGGGAATTTCACAAACGTATTCTCATACACAGAAAAAAAATTTGAGTTCATACATTCAGAGTAGCTGTTTTGCATCCAAGTAAGTTAAGGTTAACTGGGGAGCTTAGATCCTGGTTAGAAAATATAAAGGTGACATAGATGAAAGGAAGAATTCATGTATAGGTCTAGGGGTAGGATGTTTTAATTGATAAAAATGGATGTAGGTTGAGTAATTAGATAGGAATTGTGCTTGCTGCGTGGAATCATCAAATTTGTTCATCTATTTTATGTATGTCTTATCAAAATAAGGCAGCTGGTGTGGGTTAATTCTGAAGAATCTATGGTGTCAATCAGGGAAATGAAAACATTTATGATGATTTCTGTCACGATCAGGGCCTGGTCGTATCGGGTATCTCCAGTCCAACCAACACAGGATACCACCCTCAATACCCAAACGATTGACCACCCTTCACCCCAAGAGGGATGAATTTCAAACATATAACAAGATAAAATATAATTACTTTGAAGACATGATAACAAGTTTATAATAAACACTGAAATCCCCACCCAATTAACCATGTAGTACCAATCCTAATTTCAATACCAATACCAATGCTAAAACTAATACTGACAATGCTCATGCCCATAGTAGTCCAACAAATCTTGTAATCATCACCCAAAGACGGTTGGCGGGGTAAACTCTATCTTGTAACTCAGGGATAAAGATAATGTAATTCCACTAATCCAAAACCAAATCAACCTAATACAAATAACCGTATAAAAATACATATATACTTATATATACCATGCCGGGATAGGCAACAAGGTTTAACATGTATTTTAAAACCTTAACCTGGATTGTGTATCCTTACCGTCATAAGTCAAACCACAGGCTATATGGTACCAATGTTACCTTCTGAACGGGCGGTAGTGCGTGTAGCCACACGAACCAGAGATACCATAGGTGGAAAAGGATTCCCTCACATCCTTTTCCCTCCATGATATATGTATAGACTTGGGGGATTCCCTTATACCCCACAAGCTCAAGGTCATCAAGACCACCCCTCATGTCGACAAACATGAATTTCCATTGTCCGTCCTTTGGAATCACACTTTAACAGCTAGCTATCACAACCCTCATTATTTCCTAATTAAAAAATTTAATGCATAACAAACCACCAATACAAGGAGTCAATTGTTAAGGCATTATTAAGTGGTATCATCATACTAACTATAGCTTGCAAGCTATGTCATTAAGCAAAGACTTAGGGGATTCCTGTGTACCAAGCAAACTCTATTATTAAAATCACTTGGGGGATTCCTATGTACCCTATAAGGTTTTAAAAACCATCATTAACCATTTTGTCATTTATGCAATGCATTAATTCAGATAATTTAAATTTTCACCTTTCTCATAACTATAAACCAATTTTACAATACAGGATTGGGGTCATAACCATTAAAAAGTAACAAGTTTAAAGAAAATTACCATTCTCATGTTCAACTACCATACCCATGCACCCACATATTCAGAACCATATTTAAAACATAGAAAATCATAAATAAATAGGGAGAAACACAATTCAATAATAAACATTCAAAACCTTCAACCATTATTTCAAAACCTTAATAGTACCATGAAATTCATATATTAAAACATGTGTTTTTAATAAAATAAAAATAAGGGAAGAGTAACATGCCTGAAATAAAAGAAAATTTTAAAGAGTTAGCACCCTTAGAATCCTAGATGATAGCTTTCCTTGAAACCCTAGCCTTAGCTTAAACAGAGAGTTTGAGAGAGAATTCTGGGAGTGTTTTATTAGGAATGATGTGAGAATGATGTTCCAAAGAAGGTCTTAAGTCGTGGGGTCCAAGGAGTTAAAGTGGAAGATGTCCAGAATGCCCTTAACTTAAAAGTCAGAAAAAGTGTCGCCCTTGGCTAAGAGTCAATCATTGACTCATAACCACTCCTTGCGACTCGTGACCACGAGTTGTAACAAAGACAGTGACCAAGACCCTTATACACTATCAACCTTACGACTCAACCACCTAACTCCTAACCAGATCCTACGACTTATAAGGTCTAGTCGTAGAAAATACAAAATTCAAATGGGTTAGAGATTAGAAAACCCATGATTTTACCTCATGACTCATAAAATATCCTCACGGCTCTTATTAAGCCACTTGTACTCAGAGAAGAGTCAAGCCACAAACTTACTGATTTGGCTATGGCTCATCCTAATGACCCTTCACCACTCCATACAACTTGTATCCCCAAGTAATAACTAAGGAAGCAACCCAAACACCATCTATTGGATACCTTATGACTAGGGCCACCTGAGCTATTAAGGCACCATATGACTCATATGGTTGAGTCATAATCAAGGCAGTGAGCTCACAGATCACGAAATTTTCAAGATCCAAAATTTGGGTATTTCAATTCTTCATCACTTTGATCATTCATCCTCGAATGATGGGACAAAGTATTGAATACCATGATTAATCTCAAATATCTCTACTCTTACCTTTAAGACAGAAAACCAAATATCAAGGAATTTATAATATTGCTTTAACAAGGACAGAAAATAAGGATGTCAAGAACAACTCTTACGTTAAGCACTATTTTTTGGAATTGGGAATAGATATGGATAGTTGAACTTCATGTCCTCTCTGACTTTCTAAGTAGCCTCTTCAACTTTATGGTTCCTCCATAAAACCTTTGTAGAAGCTACGTCCTTAGTCCAAGAACCAACAAACTTGTCATCTAAGATTTCAACTGAGATTTTCTTATAAGATAAGGAATTCGAAATACCAATATCCTTTGTAGAAAAAATTAGCAATGGATCACCCACAAACTTCCTCAACATAGATACGTGAAACACCAGGTGAATGGAGCTCAAACTAGAGGGAAACTATAATTTATATGCAACATTATCAACCCTCTTTAAGACCAGATACAAACCAAAATACCTGGGACTGAGCTTTTCCTTCTTCTCAAATTGCATTACCCCTTTCATGGGAGATACCTTTAAGAACACCCTATCACCCAACCTCAAACTCTAACTTCTTATGCCTCACATCCGCATAGAAATTTTGGTGACTTTTGGGGTCTTTGAGTTTATATTGAATAAATTTTATTTGTTTTATGGCTTGGTTAAAGAAATCTGGGACAAACATGTCCAACTCAGAAACCTCGAACCACCCAATAGGTGACCTATTCCTCTAACCAAACAAAGCCTAAAACAGAGCCATTCCAATACTAGAGTAGTAGCTTTTATTATATGAAAAATTTGTAAGAGGCAAATGTTTAACCTAACTACCACCATAGTCAATCAAAAAATCCAAAGTATATCTTTAGAAGTCTAAATAGTCTTTTCCAGTTGCCCATCTGACTGCGGGTGGAAATCCATATCTAAACTCACTTTAGTCCCCAAACCTTTCTGAAATGACTGCTAAAAGTGTGATGAGAACTAAGCAGCATGATCGAACATAATAGAAACAGGCACCCCATGCAACTTTACAATTTTCTTAATAAATAATTTGGCACAATCCTCCGCCGAGAAACTTTTCCTCGCTGGCAAAAAATGAGAAGACTTTGCCATTGTATCCACGATGACCTAAATTTAATAAAATTGATTTTGAAACTAAGGAAGACCAGTAACGAAATGCATATTAATAACTTCTCACTTACATAAAAGCAAATCAATTTCTTAATACAACCCTTCGTGCTGCAAATGCTCAACCTTCACACATTTATACACTATGCATTTAGCCATAAAATTGGCCATTTATTGCATCATATTGTCCCTATAATAGATTTTCTTAAGATCATGATAAATTTACATTGAATTGGGATGAATGGCTATCATGACTCATAAGCCTTGGCTAAAATTCTCTCCCATAACCTATCTACAGTGGGAACACACAACCTCTCTTGGTACCGCAAGGTACCATCATCACTGATGTCAAAAGCCATTACCTTCTACCCACCTACACCACCCTTGATTTGCATTAGGATATAATCTAACACTTTCTTCTTTTTCACCTCAACACAAAGAGATAACTATGCCACCACTTGAACAAACAAATCACCATCTTCTAAGTCTAAGAGACAAATTCTGAGGATAGCCAAATGGTAAATATCTTTCACCAATTCTCACTTATCCTAATCTACATAAGTTAAAATCCCTATAGATAACCTACTAAGAGCATCAACAACTATCTTAGGTCTACCTGGATGATAGTGAAGACTCGTGTCGTAATCCTTAAATAGCTCAAGCCACCTCCTTTGCCAGAGATTTAGCTCTTTTTAAGTAAACACATATTGCAAGCCCATATGATGAAAAAAGATATCCATGTGCACTCTGATGTGGAATAGAAACAAGACACTTTCAATTCTTAAAACAATAAATTTATGAGTAAACTTAGGGTGTTTTGTCAAATTTGATGCACTTTCGTGTATATTATAGGAAAAAAGGTCTACAATAGTGTTTGAATTAAAAAGAAAGAAGAAAAAAAACCTTAAAAATACCTAAACTAAACAAGATAGAGTTAGCTCACGAGTGGTATACTCAACATATAACTCATAGGCGGAATCGTATCCCTAACAGCAGCAAATACTAGGACAAAATTCTAAGTGTGGAGAAGATATGACTCCTGTATATGAGTTATAATATGAGTATATGAGTTGTGTTAACTTATCGTAAATGTTCCAGAGTTGAGGACCCAAGCAACAGACCAAGTGAAGAGAAGATACAAATTGTCAATACGAGCAGTACACTGTGGATACGAGATGTATAAAGTAGCTATAAGCTTAACTAAACCAAATCTATATTCATTAATTAAAATGTTAGAAGTATATAAGTTGGAAGTTTGAGTACGAATCGTATAGGGATGTCGTGTAAAAATAAATATTCAAGACTTAGAAGGATAAAAGCTCTAGGTGGATATGGATGAAAGGCATGTGTCGTACACTCAGGTACGACTCATAAGAAGAAGTCATATGATGAATAGAAAGTTAAAGCTGTAGGAAGATCGGACACTGGAATAGATACGATAAGGCAGAGTATGACTCGTATGATGCCGCTATGAGTGTAGATTGAGTTGTACTGACTGTCAACTTAACTTTACCCTTCCCATTTTTATTATTATTTTAAGGTTATTTGTAGTTACTATAAATACCGTAGGATTTATCTTTTATTAGGTTACACTCTTAAATGATCTTTTCGCATGCTTTTACAAATTATTTCTATGATTTGATATTTTATTACCATACTTTCACAATGGTTCTTGGGATTTTAGTGTTTATTCAATTAAATACTTTGGAGTTTATCATATTATTCTTGTGAAATTGATTTTATGTGTTCTTCATTGATAAAAATTATTTTTTGCACAAACATGAGTGGCTAATATCCTTGACTAGGTTTGTGGAAACCCTAGCGGATTAGCTTCATAGAGGAAGTGTGAGATTTAACTGTCCTAGGGTTTTTACATGTTTTTTAATCATCTTCATAATAATTAATCTCAAGTATCTGCAGTACCTTGAGATAGATTGTATTCACATTCATCCCTACCAAGGAGAATGTAATTAGAAAAACAAGTTAAGACAGTGATCACCTTTTTATCCCATATCCAATCTAATCACTTGATCCTGCACAGACGAGTGAACTAAGGTCTTAGAAAGAGGAAACCAGGTGACACCTTGAGACGTACCTAGTAAAGGGTGAAATTTATCTTCTAGCTTATATGTCAGTTGATAATACCTATCTTGTAGACTTTGCATGCAGAATAATAAAATAGTTGGGTTGATAATGAGAAATTTATGGAGTTGAGAAACTAGGGGGAACATAAACTTAGTGTTTATTTTTTATTGATTACAACTCAAATGCAATCAAGATTTGGTTACTACTTACAATTTATACTACAAATCCTCTAATTTACTTTCCTGTACTGCTCATGGATTACATCAAGTCAAGAAACTATTTACATTTTCTCTGTGGGGCTGACTTAACCTAGTTGGGTTATCATATTTACAATCGATCGTATTATACTTCTAAAAGGAGTGTATTTTTGGGCTATATCAAATTTTGGCATTGTTGTTGGGGAGTATGATTTTAGTAGTGAATTGAATTAGTGAAGTTTGTAGGTTTTTAGTTTCTATTTTGCATTAAGAATATGCTGGTGTATGCCAAGTACTAAGATTAGAGGCAATGCTTTGCTTCCATTTGATCTATAACCAGAGAGAATCCTTCAAACTCTGAGAAGGATATCAGGATAAATTCATAAAGTGGTTACAGATTCCCCACTAGTGGATTCGAATATGGAACTCCCATATGGTTCTTTAAATCCTTAGAATATTGTAGACTTACAGACACAACAACTATTAGGGAAAGAATATAGAGAAGCAGAAGAAGCTAGACTTGCTGTAGAGGCTGCAATATCTCAATAAGAAGGACTAGTAAGGCTGAGATAGGTTGTTGATCGTCGAGTTCAGAGAGGTAGAGATTCATTTATTATGGCATATCACCACTTAGACCCATATGAGGAAGATGATGAAGATCTGGGTTATGTTGAGCTTACGGAGTCTGGAGCCATTATTCCTCTTGCTTTAGCCCCTAATGTGAAGTTTAATATTACTAGTGCTATGATCCAAGTGCTAAATTTGAATGGAGATTTTTGGGTGCAGCTAAGGATATCAAAAATATGCACCTTACAAATTTTCTTCGGATCTACACAAATTATAATATTCTAGAGGTTAATCAAGAAACATTGTGGTTGAAGTTATTCCCATTTTGTTTGATAGGTGAAGTATCACTATGGCTAGGGGAACTTCCAAGAGGATCTACCACTACTTAGCACAATTTGAAGACACAATTTCTAAGTAGATTTTTCCCTCCAGTATGGATGTTACAGTTGAAGGATAAAATTTATAATTTCAGATAGTTACTTGCAGAGTCTATGTATGAGGCATGGTTTTAATTCAAGAAAAAGCTGGGATCTTCTATCGATCATTAAATGATATGTCAAGAGCTATGATAAATAATATTTCAGGAGGAACATTTATGCATCTTTGTTGGAAAGCTGCATGGAAAATGCTAGATAATATTGCGGTTACCAATAGAGGATAGAATATGTTAGATTTAGAATGCGGTGGTGGTATATATGCTATTTGATAAACAATTACTTTTGTATCAACAAATGACATGGTAGCATAAGAGGTTGCTTAACTTTCTACAAATATTGGGTAGTTTATAAAACAATTTGCATTAATGGGTGCTGAGAAGGGGAATGCAGTTGTGGCATAGAGGTCTACTTCTAAATCATTTGAGATTGGATCTGAAGAAGAGGTAAAGTATCTTAATCATAAATTGGTGGAATTTTGAGCCCAAGGACAAGGGAATCAAGGTTTGAATTATAATAATGATAGATACAGAGATAGAATCAGAGACAGAGATGGTGATTAGCGGTGTAAAGATGGCTCTAAGGAGAAGAATGAAAAATATATTCCCACTAGGTAGTTGAGATATAGAGTCTAGAATGGAGGCCTTTTTGTCTAATCTGGTAAAATGGAAAGAAAGTCAAGAGAATTGCCTGAAGGATATCAAAGCTGATATATTAGGATTGATCCAGAAAGTTGAGTCACATGCTACATCAATCAAGCACCTAAAGCAACAATTTGGTCAGATGGCAGCCAGAGTGAATCAGAGACAACCTAGAACTCTTTCGAGCAATACAGTGGTAAGTCCCAGAAATAATAGTCAATGCCATGGCATTACCACTCGAATTGGTAAAGTTACTTCAGACCCACCTGTACCCATAGTGATGAGTAGAAGAGTGTGGATGAGTCAGTTAATGTTGGAAGTAGCAACAAGCAGAATAGAGGCGAATAAAAGGTTACAGAGCCTGTACTAAAGCCCATTCCAAGATCCCTTCCTCCCTATCCATAAAGATTGAGAAAGAAACAAGAATAAGGTAAGTATAAAATTATTTTGTTTATGTTAAAAGAGTTGACTATTAACATACCACTTGTAGAGGCATTGGAGCAGATGCCGGGATATGAAAAATTCATGAAGGATTTGATCACCAAGGAAAGGTTAGTCAATTATGAGCCAATCAACAATATTTATCATGACAGTGTTGTAGTTACTAAATCTTTGGTAGAGAAGAAGGAGGACCCGAGAGCTTTCACAATACCTTGCACTATTGAGTTTTTAAACTTTACTCATGCATTATGTGACTTGGGGGATAACATAAACTATATGTACTTTTTCGTATTCAAACAGTTGGGGCTGGGATCTCCCAAACCAACTTCTATAAAACTAGTGATGGCTAACAGAATAGTAAAAAAACCTATTCGTATCCTTTATGATGTGTTGGTAAAAGTGTTTTCTTTCATATTTCCTATTGATTTTGTTATATTAGATTGTGAAGTAGACTTTCAAGTTTCAATTATTTTGGGAATACCATTTTTGGATATAGGTAGGATACTAATTGATATGGAGAAAGAACATCTGATGTTGCAAATCAATGATGAATATGTGACATTCAGTGTATGCAAATCTATGAAGCAACCTGGCAAATTTAGAGTGGTGTTATGTGATTTATATAGATGATGAGAAGATAGATTCATTCTATGATGTTAATGCAATTACTGTGTAGGATGATAGTTCTGATACAGTTGATCTTGATGAAGAGAGACTAGGTGTCAAAACTCTTGTAGCTATGATCATGAATTTTGATTATGATGGTATCGAGGAGTATGAGGAGATAGTAAGTTCACTTCATGGAAATGGTTATAATTTTGTACCAAAAAAGTTTGAGTTAGACTTAAAAAATATACTACTACACCTGCTCGCCCATCCATTGAGGAACCACCAGTGTTATAATTGAAGGCCTTCTCATCTCACTTGTGATATGTATTTTTAGGAACTAACAATACTTTGCCAGTTATTATTGTAGCTGATATGAGATAGTCAAAAGTAAAAGTATTATTAGTATTGCAGTGATTCAAGTACGCCATTGGATGGTCCATTACAGGTATTGTGGGCATTCTACCCGATTTGTGTACTCACAAAATACAACTTGAACTAGATTGTGTTCAATCTATTAAATATCAACATCGACTCAATCCTCCTATATAGGAGGTGGTGAAGAAAGAAATAATAAAGTGGCTAGATGCTGGTGTAATATATCCTATTTCTGTTAGAAAGTGAGTCAGTTTGGTACAATGCATTTCAAAGAAAGGTGGAATTACTGTGGCGCCTAATGAGAAGAATGAGTTAGTGCCTATGAGGCCAGTCACTGGATGGAGAGTGTGCATGGATTATATAAAATTGAATGGATGAACTCAGAAGGACTTTTCCTATGCCTCTTTTGGATCAGATGTTAGACATGTTAGAAGGTAGAGAATGGTATTATTTTCTTAATGGGTATTCAGGCTACAATTTGATCACTATTTCACCTGAGGACAAAGAGAAAACTACTTTTATGTGTAATTATGGGACCTTTGCATTCAAACAAATGCCATTCAGGCTATGCAACGCTCTAGCCATATTTAAGAGATGTATGATATCTATTTTCTCTGATATGGTCGAAGACACCATTGAAGTTTTTATGGATGATTTTTTAGTTGGTGGTGATTCTTTTGAAGATTGCCTAAGGAACTTGGCAAATGCTCTACAAAGGTTTGAAGAATGAAACCTGGTGCTTAATTGGGAAAGTGCCATTTTATGGTCAAAGAGGGAATTATGATTGGGCACAATATTTTAAAGAGAGTCATAGAGGTCAATCGAGCAAAGATTGAGGTTATTGAAAAATTGCCTAACCCAATTTCCGTGAAGATAATTCGGATTTTTCAAGTGCATATTGGTTTTTATTGGCAATTTATCAAGGATATCTCAAAGATTGCTAGTCCAATTTGCAAGCTTCTTGAGAAGGAGGTAAAATTTAATTTTAATGATGAATGTAAGAAGGCTTTTGAAAGACTAAAAGAGAGGTTGGTGACTGCTCCAATCATTGTGTCTCCTGATTGGTCTTCACCTTTCGAGATAATGTGTGATGCTAGTGGATTGACCTTAGGGGTTGTACTAGGCCAATAGAAAAAAAGATCCTTCAACTTATCTACTATGCTAGAAAGACACTAAATCCTTCTCTAGAAAACTATACTATGATAGAGCAAGAGTTGTTGGCATTTATGTAGGCCTTATGCAATAGGGGTTTTGAACTTTCTTGATATTCAAACATGGAATAAGGTAGCAATCAACAAACTACTATGGAACTTATGAAAGAAGAAAGATAGATTATGGTTGAGGTGGGTACACTTATACTATGGGATATGGGGAACAATATGGGGGGTTTAAGATCCTCAAGCATCATGTCTTGTGAGTAAAATACTACAAGAAACTAAAACCTTTGAAGTAGTTGGATGGACTGAGCTAGCCGTGCAACAGAGTGAGAGATTTTTGGTAAAGAGTCTACACCAGAAGATTAGAGAAGAACATCAGAAGGTTGAGGAAAGGTAATTGATATGCAATACTAAAACTTGTCATAAATGGATTTTTGTCCTATATTTGGGACTGCTTGGTAAATTACAAACCAAAGATAGACTGGTAAAATGGGGATGTATTAAAGATGGAATGCGTATGTTGTGTGGTAGTGAGCAAGAAAGTATTAGTCATTTATTTTTCTAATGTACTTTCTCTGGTCACCTATAAAACCTAGTTCTTTCATGGTAAGGAGTAGAAAAGGAACCTGCTAGATAGGAGGAGGAAGTAGCGTGGGTGATAAATCATTGTAGAGGCAAACAACTATAGACTATGATCTATAGAGCAAGTTTAGTTGCCTGTGTTTATATCATTTAGAAGGAAAGGAACCTGAGAATTTACCAAGGAAAATCTGGGGAGATTAAGGTACTTATGAGGCTACTTATTCAAGACCTCCATGTGAGGGGGAGCAGAGAACCTAAAATGCAAAATGCACTACTTAGAGCTAACTACTATCCTTGTATCTAGAAGTCCTGGCAGCATGATAGTTTGAGATTGTGTAGTAAAGTAGCTAGGCTAGCTGGAAAAATATGGCTACTGCATATTAGGAGATGTCCAGTATGGAGTAATTCTACTTTGTATTGCTTACTTGGTAATAAATAATTTTTTTCCCAAAAAAAGAGTTATTGGCTGTGGTTTTTTTCCATTGAAAAGTTTTGATCTTATTTGATTGGGACCAAGGTGATTGTGCATGCTGATCATGCAACATTGCAATACCTAATGGCTAAAACAGATGCCAAGCCTTGGCTTATTTGGTGGGTGTTGTTGTTTCAAGAATTTGACTTTGAGGTGAAGGACAAAAAAGGCACGAAAAATTAAGTTGCAGATCACTTGTCTAGATTTAAGGAGTAAGCTATGTAGAAGGTTTCTACTGAGTTAGAGATTCATGATAGTTTTCCGGACGAGCAAATATTAGCAGCTTTATAAGATCTAATCCCATGGTTTACAGATTATGCAAATTACTTAACTAGTGATCTAGTCCCAAAATATCTTTCATATAAACAAAGGAAGAAGTTCATGCATGAGTTAAGAAATTTTTTTTGGGATGAACCTTACTTATTTAAAATTTGTTCAGATGGAATCATTCGAAGATGTATACTTGAGATGGAGATTATGATAATACAAGAAGCATGTCATTCATCGCCACATGGGGGTTATCATGGAGGGGCCTACATGGATCACAAAATCCTCCAATGTGGCTACTATTGTCCAACCATATAAAAAGATGCTCATGATTTTGCGTCTTCTTGTGATCAATGCCAGCGATAAGGTACTTTCCCTAGAAGATATGAACTACCTATGACTCCTATTATAGAATTGGAAGTGTTTGCTGTATGGGGCATCATTTTCATGGGATCTTTTGTCAGTTCGTGTGGCATGAAATACATACTTGTAGTTGTAGACTATCTGTCAAAATGGGTTGAAGCAATTGCACTTCCTAACAATGAAGCTCATAGTGTCACTGCATTTTTGAGAAAAATATTTTTTCTCAATTTGGTATGCCACGTGCTATCATTAGTGACGGTGGGTCGCATTTCTGCAATAACCTATCCAAAAGTTTGCTTGAAAAATATGGTGTGAAATATAGGGTGGAAATACCCTATCACCTACAAACTAGTGGATAGGTTTAAGTATCTAATAGAGAAATCAAGTCCATATTGGGGAAAACTGTCAATGCCAATAGGACTGACTGGGTATGAAAGATAGATGATGAATTGTGGCTCCCCATAGGTGCTTCACCTTATCAGTTTGTGTATGGAAAATCTTGACATTACTAATTGAGCTTGAACATAAAGCACTATAGGATTTAAAGAAGCTGAATCTAGAATAGAAGGATGCAACAAAGTCAAGGATGAATAACATTAATGAGTTAGATGAATTCTGACTTTGGGCATATGCAAGTTCAGCACTTTACAAAAAGAAGATGAAGTTGCATCACGATTGCAAGATTGAGAAAAGGGTATTTGAGAAAGGTAACCATGTGCTACTATACAAATACAAGCTTCATTTGTTTCCAGGTAAGCTAAGGGCGAGGTGGCATGGTCCATTCACAGTTATAAAGGTTTATCCTAGTGCTTTAGAACTTAAGTGGGATAGTAATCTCCCATTCAAGGTAAACGAACAAAGAGTAAAACACTACATGGGAGATATAGAAGAGATGAATGAAGTAGATGAGATTGAACTTGATGAAGTTTGACTAATCAAGGCAATTAAATCATGCTATGATGTTAAATCATATGTTGCTTGGGAGGCAACCTATGTGCTAGGTGGAGAAATCTTATTACCCAACTTAGCCACTTTGTGACATGACGTTAACTCAATCTGCTTGGAAGGCAACCCATTTTTGGTACTTATTTCATTTATAGGGTCATATGTTTATTGAATGTGCATGGCTAAGGAGTACAAAAAAAATCAAGAGAAGGAGAAAAATAGTCATACAGACTCTTTAAGAGTCATATCTATATGGTACAACTCATGAGTAGGAGTTTTATTGAACTGGATATAAAATTAAAATTAGGCAAAAGTTTTTGGAAAGGATACAATTCTCAGAAGGAGTCGTACCCTCAAGGTACAATTCGTCACCTTGAGTCATACCCACTCCAAAAACCCAAGTAAGTTCCTAGGCTATAGAGTCAAATACAAGGCCCGTAATCCTAGGTACGAGTCAAATGCACAACTCGTACCTATGTTTACAAGGTCAAAAAATCAAGTTGACCCAACCCAATTATTCAATTAAAATAAAAGTCAAGGGCACCTGATCGGGCACCCAACAGAACTGATTGCACCCACTTCCTTTTTGGAGCAAATTTCAAACTTCAATCCTTAAAAACAAAGCGTTTTCAACTCTATTTTATACCAACAACTTCCAAACTTTCAATTTTGAGTATCACACTTGATTTTGGGAAGCATTACTCAAGAACTAAAATTCTTCTCTCATCAAGTAAGTTCTAAACTCATTTTCTCTACTTTTCTAAGTTGAAATGTATAGTGTTTGAGATGGTGAACTTGATTTGAGTAGATTTTATACAAATTAGTGAAATTGTTGGTACCCTAGCTGTGTATTATTTTGGAAAATAGGAATTTAGGTAAGAACTAGGGTTTGGAAATAGATTTTGATATATGTGTGTAGGATTAAATGGTGAATATAGATGAAAATTGTAGTGGGTATTTTAGGAAATTTCTAATATGTCAAACTTTAAAGTTGGACTTCTATGTTGCAATGGATACGAGACCTTTTACAACCCCTACCCACTGACAGCATAGAAGTCTAATAAACTTAAGGTTCCAGAATGGAGACAACTCGACCATACGAGTCGTACCCTAACCATACGATCGTACACTCTTGGTCGTACCCACCTGGGAAGACCTAACAGAGAATAAATGTTCTAATCAACTTACAATAATTGGTAACAAGTTTTAGCCATTTGGTATGACTGGTTAGGAGGAGTCGTAAGATAACCAGTGAACAAAGGGTAGACACTGAATAAGATATATGAGTCGTACTCAGTCGGTACAATGAGTACCCACAACTCGTACCTGAATCAGAACAAGAACATTGAACTTTAATTTTGATTTTTTCTTTCATTTTATTTGATTAGTTACTAGTAATGGTGTGTTTGCAGAAACCATGCCTCCCAAGAATCCTTCCTCGTCCGAACACACTAGGAAGAAAAATGGTAAGCCAACACCAGTTGCTATCACAAAATCAAGTGTGCTATGAAACTTTATCTGAAAAAAGTAGGGAAATATGTGATTGAACCACCGTAAAGAAAGTTGTGCAGAAAGGAAAGTCAAGTACTAAAGTAAAGGAAGAAAAGGTGGTGCCGCAGGAGTCTGAGTTACCCACTCCAAAGGGCCTATAGAAGAAGAATTTGACTATGTCTTCTCCCCACACACCTCAAACACCTTTCGACAATGATAATTCGAATAATGAAGATGATAATGATAAAGAGGTTGAGTCCAGTTTGGAAGAGGTAGAGTCACGCTGAAGATATGGAGAATATGAGTGAAATGCCATCGATAGCGTGGTAGGACCCCTCACTTTCACTAACCACTACACTGGTGCCTATCGTTGAGTGATAATGGTACACTAAAATATAGGATACTTCCAATATTGGGTTATTCAGGCTTCTGGGTTATAAGATAAAGAGAGTACTATATCCAAAGAGAAGAATGAATACCACAGGTATGTTTGACTTACCTGAATTTGAAGAACGCTTCTGGCAGTATGGATTTGACTGGATGATGACAGTGCTCATAAAATATAGTGAGGTCTTAGTCTCTGAGTTCTATGCAACATACAAGGGTGAGTTACAGAGAAAATATCCACAAGGTTATTTGTGGAAGGGACAAGATCCTATTACCTCCCTTATGATTTGTGGAGTTTGGGTGGATATTTATCCCCTAACCATCTAGAGATTCTTATATAGGTCAGACTATTAGGCCCCGATCAACACAGTAGAGATGTAATTTCGAAGTAAAAAAATGAGGAAGATTATGAAGAGTACATTGGGTTCTAAGGACAAGATGGTAATATTTTAGTGGATTGTGGAGCGTATTGCTTCGAATGAAGTGAACGTAGTCTAGGTGGTAGGAGAACCCAGGGTGGTCTCACAAAAAATAATGAAAAGTACCCTAAACTTTGAGGGTAGACTTTGGTGGATACCAGCCCGACATCGCTTGTTTACTATGATAAAAGATGATGTTGTAAGCTCAGTTCAGGCAGCAATGATAGCCAATTTTATAGTCGATTAGGAGTTTGGTGTTGGTGAGTTCCAAGATTGAGAGACTAAGGATAGAGCAGCAGGGAATCAAAAGGCACTATTGGTCTACCCCTGTATGATTACTCAAATATGTCAAGCTGTGGGGGTGCTAGAACTCCCAGGGATTAATGAGATGATCGAGGCCTGGAGGACATTTATTATTGGTTTGATTAGAGATGCGTCCAACCCTTTGGCATGACCTATTAGACAGGCAGTAGATGTTATGGTAGGATTATTCCCATAAAATAATCAGACAAAATCCCTTACTACAGCTAAGGCTACTGAGGCAGGAGCACAGATAGAGGGTGCACATATAGATGCATAAGGTACTTATAGTGCCCTACCACTAGTCCATTCCATGCCTTCAAGACCTTTATATATGGTCCCCTGGTGTTATGCTAATTTCGTAGGCCCTCTGGACGTAGATTATTACTAGGTTAGCCATATAGTAGGCTAGAGTGGGTCACAGGGAGAGTGGTGTGTGGTCATGGATGGATTCTCAGTTTGAGTTTTAGGATAGGTGAGTCCAGACCAGATTAGATACTTTTGAGTTGAAGATGACTCGATAGTTGAGACAAGGTCAGGCGCTTGATGCTACGGAGCTGAAGATAGAGATGATAGTGATTAAGATGATAGTTCATGAGATATATGATCAATTAGTGATTCCAAAATTGATAGCTGAGATATTGATGCCCACTGTACATATACCAAATATTCGCGCTATCCTTGAGCAATTAATGAAGAAGACCAAAGAAGAAAGAAGAGAGAGAAAGATAATGAGAAAACAAGATTGAGAAGCTAAGAAGAGAATCAGAGCAGATAGTATTCAAGATGAGCGGGACTGCGAGACAAGGGTCCGTTAGATAGCCGTTAGAGCTGGTGGATTGATAACTCCAGTTCTTTTGTAGGGGTTGATATTGGCCCCAGTCTATGGTTGATTCATTCCCGATTGATAGGACGGTAGCTGAGAAGAGTGGGACGCGATCTGCGGGACCATGAATGACTGATGATGCATCGATGCCTTGAGCGCCTTGGTATGACCCTTTTTCCTACTCTATTTTTATTTTTATAGCACTGGGGACAGTGCAATGATTTTTAGTTGGGGGTGCGGGTTATTCCAAAAAAATTAGGAGTAGCTGAAAAGATGTAGCTAAGAACTAAAAGTCTGTAATAACTTGTAGGTTTGACGTAGACAGCTTAGATAGGGAGTTGATCAATGCGCCTATGGCAGCAGATTGATTATTTTTGTTGATGAGTTCAGAATTTTTTTTATTTGTATTGAAAATTTTGTTTTTATGTTTTGATGAGGGTGATTTGACTTATGGATATTATGCTAAAGTTTATGTTCTAATGAAAATTGTGTTGAAAAAGTGACCCCTCAAAAAATTTTGGTATGCTTGTGTGAGACTGTTGTGAATCTGAAAATGGCATTAGGATTGACTATAGAGTAGTGAGTGAAAAACAGTTGCATAGTTGGATAACTAATAATTAGTAATATAGCCATGTGTAAGTGCGTGTAAGATATAATGAGTTCCCGGTGTGTTGGAATCCAGAACATTCCCGGTTGCTTTTACCTAGGTCTAGGATAGTTAGGTAGGAATGATCATAGGCCATTTTTTATATTTGTCCACTTTTAGCCAAATTGACACATACGTGAATGATATCCCTTTATCCCGATTTTAAGCTGTATAGCCTATTTTTCTTATTATACCTAACACCTCCGCATTTGTATTACAATCAACTTATTTTTGCATTGCTCTTCCTTGAACATTGTGCACTTCAACTCAGACAAATCGCCTATGTTGAGGGTGGCTATCATAGGGGTAAGTGATGTGAAATGGGTATGAAGAAGGGTAAAATAAGAGAAATAAAGTACGGCTGGGGTTGGTAGAAAAAAAAAGAAACTTTGTGAAAAAATAGAAAAGAAAAAAAGAAAGACTAGAAGACCACACCCAACTTGAATATGCTTTAAAATAAATAGGGAGAAATAACGATGGAAATAAATAAAGTGAAAAATTGGGTAAGTGTGGACCCCAAAAGATAGTATAGTGCCAAGGAGGGTTAGTCACTTTAAATGACCATATGTACCATACCAACACACTAAGCCTACAATACAAGCCGAACAAAGCCCTATAGTGATCCTATAGCAAATGTCTACAAACTTAGGAAAAGAGCATAAGGGAAAGCCTATGGTACTCTGTAAACATCGTTGTTGCTTCTTTATTAGTGAGAGAGTCAATTTTTATCCGTGAATAGATTAATTCATCCAAAAGAAGACTGAATGGTATTGCTTTGATTGTGACCGCACATGGGTTATACTGCTAGGTTGCTAGAATGTTTTATCAATGTAATTTGTGTTTATTCTCAAGTGTCTATTGCTAATATAATGCCATCATCAGATTTCCTCATGTTTTTTATGTTTGCTAAATTGTTATATGCAGCGGTGTTTTGAAAGTTAGAATTAAAGAGGAGAACCACAAGATTGAGATTAAGTTTAAAATCAGTGCCATGGGTTGCTCGAACACTTCCTATTTAAGCACCGTCTCGGGGCAAGAGGATATTTATTTGGTTCTTGTTTACTTGAGGACATGCAAGATTTTAAGTTGAGGGTGTTGATGTGGAGCGGAAATACGACACTTTGGATGCTTAAAACCACAAATTTATGCCTAAACTTAGGGTATTTTCTTAGATTTGATGCACTTTGGTGTATATTGCAGGTAAAAAAAATCTACAATAGTATTTGAATAAAAAGAGAAAAAAATACTGGAAAAAGACCAAAACTGATAAAGTTACAAGTCAGCTCATGAGTCGTATACTCAACATACAACTCGTAGGAGGAATCATATCCTTAACAAAAGCAAACACCAGGATAAAATACTAACTGAGGAAAAGATACGACTCATGTGTATAAGTCGTAAGATTAGTATACGAGGTGTGTCAACCAAACATCAGTGTTCCGTAATTGAGGACCCAAACAACATACCAAGTGAAGAAAATATATGACTCGTCCATATGAGCTGTACACTGTGAATACGAGACATATAATGTAGCTGTGAGCTTAACTAAACCAAAGCTACTGTTCGAAGATTAAATTGTCAGAAGTATACGAGTCAAATGTTTGAGTACGACTCGTATAGAGATGTCGTATACAAACCAGTGTTCAAGAATTAGAAGGATAAAAGTCCAGGTGGATACACAGATGAAAGATACGAGTCGTACACTCAGGTATGACTCTTAAGAAAAAGTCGTATGCTGAATAGAAATTTGAATATGTGGGAAGATTAGACACTATAATGGATACGATAAACCAAGGTACGACTTATATGACACTGATACGAGTGAAGACCGAGTCATACCAGCTGTCGACTTAACTTTACCTTTCCATTTTTATTAGGATTTTCAGGTTATTTTGAGATACTCTATGGTTTATATTTTATTAGGTTACACTTTAGAATGATCTCTTACATGCTTTTACATATTATTACAAAACTTTCACAATTGCTCTTGGGATTTTAGGGTTTATTCAATTAAAGACTTTGGAGTTTAATCATCTTATTCTTATGCAATTGATTTTATGTTATCTTCATTGATAAACATGGTTTCTTGAACAAACATGAGTGACTAATCTCCTCGACTAGGGTTGTGGGAATCCTGACAGATTAACTACATAAAGAAAGTGTGGGATTCAACTATCCTAGGGTTTTTGCATGCATTTTAATCTTTTTCATAATAATTATTCTCAAGTATCTGCAGTACCTTGAGATAGTCTATATTCGCATTCATCCCTATCAAGGAGTCTGTGATTGGGAAAAAAAGTTAAAACGGTGATTTGGAACCCTTCTACCTCCACCTTTTAGTCCCTGCATCCCATCTAATCACTTTATTCTACTTAGACAAGTGAACTAAGGTCTTAGAAAGGGGAAACCAAGAGACACCTTGAGACTTACCTTGTAAAGGGTGAAATGTATTGTCTAGCTTACCCGGCAGTTGATAATACTTATCTTGTAGACTTTTCATATAGAACAATAGAACAGTTAGGTTGATCACGAGAAATTTATAGAGTTGAGAAGCCAGGGGGAACACAAACCTAGTTTTCATCTCTTATTGATTACAACTTGTAAAGCCCCAATTTTTTGAAACCGAAATGCCATATAGTGCTTATGACCCCGAGGCACCACAAGCTAACCCTTTCTGATATCGATAACTGAGAACTGCATAATACACTACAATAAATGTAGAAACCAGGCGGAAAACTTGCTATAAGGTTCAAAACATCTAAAATAATCAATATTGAAAACCGAATACTAATACATTTGTCTGAAAAGCCTCTAACTGTCTGAATTGGGGAGTTGATGGGACAAGTCCCCAACTAACTTTGTCTTCTAAAAATAAACTGATTCTAATGCCATAATAAAATAAGGATTACCCTCGAATGAAGATGACTCACTACTACGTCTACTACTGCTGATTAAGTCTGGACTGCTAAGGGTGCTCTGAATCTCGCGCTTCGGAACCTATGGTATAAGACACCATAGCGCAAGAGAAAAGTATGCGTCAGTACTTTGAATGTACTGGTATGCTAGATGAGGTAAGGCTAAATGCAAGGGTTTATACATGAACAGTTACTTATCTGAATAACATGAGAGTACTGAAGGAGGACATATGCATGAATGCACAAACCAAAACTGGAATCGCATTTACGAACTCTAAATATGGGTTTCTAAATATTGACTCACTAATTTCTGAGTCTACTAGTACTGATGTCTGAGTTTACTAATACTGAGAGACTGAATAACTGAGTCTATTGAGATTGATGTCTAATCTTGCTGATACTGATACTGATTTATTATATTTGAGATGAAGCCTATATAAAAGGTAACCTCTGAGTTTACTGGTAATGATATTGATACTTGATAAACTGATTATGAGATCAATCCTATATAACGGGTGATCTCTGAGTCTACTGATAATGAATATAATTGTCTGAATCTGAGATCAAGCCTATATAATAGGTCACCTCTGAGTGTACTGATATTGAATATAATTGTCTAAATCTGAGATCAAGCCTATATAATGGGTGACCTCTGAGAGATATTCAAGACTAGTATAATGGGTGACACCTCAGTTGAATTCTATTACTGATACTAATTTTGAAATTGAGATTGTGGGAGCTAGTCATCTAACCGACATGCCCTTTTAGCTAGTTGGGGTCCAACCTGTACCCCAGTTAGAAGGGTGTCAGTACCGTACCACGAATAAGACACTTCTCTCTGAACACAGTATGCCATGCCTAGTATAACGGGTGACACCTAGTTGGAGCCAAGCCTATTATAATAGGTGACTCCTAGGAGGTAGTCAAGACTAATATAATGGGTGACTCCTTATCGTACGCTGGCTACGTAATTCTGAAGGTATAGGGATTGCTACTAACGACTCTACCTAAATAATAAGGAAGACGCCATCCCTGCCCTCGCTCGGTGCTGAATCCTACTCCTAACTGAATAGACACTAAACTAATTCTTAGATTGTACTAGACTGAGCTAAATTTGTTATTGTTCATATTTCTTGACTGATTTGACTGAATTCACTTGGTTCCGTTGACTGATGGAAAACTAATAAAGTCTGAACTGAATATTGAACTTGATTAGACTGAATGCTGAGATTACTAAGTTTTCTTAACTTTTGTCACTAACTGAAATCTACTAATCATAGAACGACTGAGATTTATCTTAAGACTGACTCGGCTCTAAACAAGAAGCTAAGTTTTTGGGTATAAATACCCCCCAAGGCTCGATAGAAGGAAACTGACAAGACCTGACTTCTTGAATTCATAACCAACATCAACATCATAACAATGGATTCACCATACTCTCAATAAAACATCTCTTCAAGCACTTGGAAATACTAATATATATTTACATAGGGAATGCACACCAACATTCATAACTCATCCCATAAGATCTTGCATTAAACACATAACATGCATTCAAGTGTACATAATTGAGGACTTTATGCTATCATGTCACAATTCATTAACTAAAGCTTTTTAACAAACACTTGGCATGCATTAGTTAACACATAATTGGGGATTTTATGCTTAACATACTAAAAAAGCACTATTCTCTTTACTTAAGCATTTTATCAAACATATGGGGAGCATGCTTTGGTTATACCATAGATTCTATACTTAATCATCATGAATACATCAATATCATACAACTTTAAGAGGGTTTATCATGAACATCATACAATTGATCACATACTAGAATCAACTCTTGAAATTGGTAGTCTAAATCATGAATTCAAACTCAACAATACAAAATCATGAACTTTAATACACATAAATCATGAAATCTCATAAATACGTAAACCTTAAAATTTTGAAAAGGGTTCTTGAACTTCTTGGATGGAAGGAAACCAAGGATCAACAGCTAACATACCTTATTATATGATTCTCGGAAGATTAGTGGTGAAACCTTGATGATTGGGGTCTTTATTTTGGAACACTAGCTCTTGTTCTTGAGGAAAATTGAGAGAAAAAAACAATATTTGGGTTTAATATGGCTGAATCTCATGTTAAGGAGTATATATAGGGGTATCAAAATGACCATTTTCCCCTTGGAATTAAAATCTGGAATGCCAATAAAAGCTTCACCTTGACGTGGTGAAATCACGATGAGCTACTAAAATTTTACAATTCTGAAATTGAGCCTTGGCGTAGTGCACCATAATCGCGGAGGTTCACTGGATTTTGACGATTTCCATTTTGGCAGACTCCGCGACGTGCCAAAGTTCGAGGTGGTACTCTGTCTCGCTAAAATGGCTCTAACTCTCCGCCCTAGTGTCGGATTTGGGCAAATTTGGTATCGATGGAAAGATTATTCAATTTCCTACGTGATAAAAAGTTAAAATCTTAAAAATTTCACATGGAAGGAAATATTTTCATCTTTGAAGAAAGATCTTTAATGTTCTAGAGATGAATTTAAACAAGGAGAAGTGTGGGGTATTACACAACTCAAAAGCGCTTAAGATTTAGTTACTACGTATACATCAAGTCAAGCAACTATTCACATTTTCTCTATGAGATAAACCCCAACCTAGTTGGGTTATTATATTTGCAATCGACAATGTTATACTTTCGAGAGGAGTGTAGTTTTGGGAGACATCACACTCCATACAAAAAGTAATGCTAAATTTTCAATACGAACACCGCGACTAAAAATTCCAAGTCATAATCCAAATAATTTGTCTTATGCATATTTAACTGCATAGAAGCATTAGCTACCCCTTGCTGTACTACATTAAAATGCAACCAATCCCCACATAGGATACATCACAATAGACCACAAATACTTCATTTCCTTAAGGAAAAGTCAAGACTGGAGCTGAAGTCAGCTTATCCTTCAGCTTCTAAAAACTACTCTCATAAGCATCAGACCATAAGAACTTTACCTTCTTCTGAGTCAACTTAGTCAATGGGGCAGCTATAAAAGATAAACTTTCTACAAATCTCCTGTAGTAATTAGCTAAACCAAAGAAGCTCCGAATGTCGATTAGAGTTGTGGATCTAGGCCACTCCTTAACCACTGAAACCTTCTGCAGATCAACCATGATCCCTTCACTAGATATGACATGACCCAAAAAATTGACAGTATTCAACCTGAATTAACATTTCAAAAATTTGGCATATAACTGCTGCTCTTTCAAGATTTGTAATAAAATACAGAGGTGATCAGCATGATCCATCTCACTCTTATGGTACATGAGAATATCATCTATGAATACAATAACAAACAAATGAAAAAGCTGATAATAGACCTTGTTCATCGTGTCTATGAATACCGCCGGGTCATTAGTCAACACAAAAAACATAACTAGGAACTTAAAATGCCCATATCGAGTACGAAAGGCAGTCTTAGGGATATCCGCCTCCCTAATCTTTAACTGATGATACCCAGATCGAATATCGATCTTGGAGAAAAACTTAGTACCCTGGAGCAGATCAAATAAATTATTTGTCCTTAGAAGAGGGTACTTATTCTTTACCATCACCTTATTTAATTGCTGATAAATATACACATTCTAAGGAAAATATCCTTCTTACGCATGAACAATACTGGTGCACCACACGGTGATATACTAGGATGGATAAAACCTTTGTCTAAAAGATTCTTTAATTGCTCCTTATGCTACTTTAACTCAGTCGGAGCCATTCTGTATGGGGCAATAGAGATAGGACAAGTGTTCAGAACGAGATCAATCCCAAAATCAATCTCCCTATCTGGAGAGACCCTACGAAGGTCATCAGGGAAGACCTCAAGAAATTCATTTACCATTAGGACAGAATGTAAGAACGAACCCTCAAGTTAAAATCTTTAACCTGGACCAAATGATAAAGATATCCCTTGAAAATTAACTTTTGTGCTCTAAGATATAATACGAAAACCCTCCCCTTAGGCTCTAGAGAACAACTTTTCTACTCAATGACCGGATTATTTAGGAATGTAAAAATAATCTTACGGGTCCGATAATCTAAAGAGGCATATCATGAGTGCAACAAATCCATCCCTAATATGACATCAAAATCAATCATGTCTAATTCAAATAGATCCACCAAAGTCTCCCAACCACCCATAGATACCACACAACCCCTATATACTCTTCTAGAAACCACATAGTCACCATACTTATAAATTGGTCAACTCTAGTGGACGCAGATAATGAAGCAACAGAATCCAAATACTCAGTTTGAGTGGTGACCAACTTAGTGATAAAATGGATTGACTAGCAAAGCTCGAAGTAGACACATTAGTTTGAGGTTTCTGAAGAGGGATAAGAGAAACCGATAAAGCTCTATTATGACCATTAAAGATAGTGGCCCTAGACCTAGTCTGAACCCCTGGGTTAGGATAAGCTCCATATCTATTGTCCTCAATTAGGATAGAAGGTTTCCACAAATATTTGATCTTTTAAAAGGAATAAAGGAGAAAAAATAGGAATTAGAGAGATCCAAGACCTTAGACTCTACAGCCCAAAAATAGAACTCAAGAAATAGAAAAAATCCTAAATGGCTTGTAGCCTCTTCCTTTTTAGTGTGGTGTGCTACACAGACTTAAAAGAGAATCTAATTTACAATCTTTGTGGACACTAAATTGACCATGAACCTATGCTCTGAGACCAATATGACATGACCCGAAAAAGGGCCTTGCTATGTCGGTATCTCAAGTCCAACTAGGATGAAAGACCACCGCAATACCTAGACCATTGACCCCCTTTTCACCCTATGTTGGATGAAGTCCGATCATATAATAAAATAAATTAAACATCCTAAACTTTGTCCCTTGGAAGAATTTTCCTAAGTTTTAGACTCTGGTCATGGTAGGACTCACAAGTACTAGTCGTACCCTAGGATATGGTTTGGTGACCCTTCTCTCATATGTTAGTTAGTATATTTGGGTTGGATTTTGTACAAGATACGACTAAGCATCATACTATTTGTATGGTAGTAAATGACGTGTATGATGCCATATGTTTAGCCTAGTTGAATTTGTCCAAGGTATGATTCAAAGTAAATTTTAGGGTACTATTCATACCCTAAGGTATGATTTAGACCTACGTGGTCATATAATTGTTAGTATAGGAGATCATGGTAAAGTCTAGGGTACGAGTTAGGGTACCACTCATACCGTAGGGTACGATTTAGATATGGGAGTCGTACCCACTAGGGAGTAAACTTTTAGCTTGTAAGTTGAGGGCTTTACAGATATTTCCCACATAAAATCCCAACGTCCCTATGCTGTATAACTCATTTTAGCCTCTCATAACTCATTTTTGGTGGATTAAATATTCTAAATACTCTGTCTTAAAGATTGGAGACTTTATCTAAGAGGCTAAAGGGGTCAATCTCATTTCATGAATCACCTTGTATAAGGCATGTGACTTTTCCCTCATTGTTAGTTCAAAATATCATGCATTTTAAACCTTGATTTTGACTTATAAATGGTGATTTTGAAGTCAAATGTTTAGTGTAATGATGCATAGTGTTGAGTATTGTTTACTCTTGCTTAAACTTGTGTTTATACATGTTTTTGGTAATGAATTGCACATGTGGGTGCTTGCTGATGGTGGTTTAACAAATGTTTCATGAGTAGCCCTATATTTGATGATTTCTACTTTGGTTTTGGTCTTAAAATGTTTATGCTCTCAAGGTGTTTGTGAAAATGTCTAAGAAATAACTAGTCTCATATTAATGGTGTTTTGAACTCTAACATTGGTCTAATAAATATGAATTAACTATGTCATTGGTCTAATGGATATGAATTATCGGTAAATGGTTTTTTGAAGGCCTTGTTGGCCATGTAATAAGTTAATTGGTGACTTTGATGGTATGATGGATAAAAGGGTTAGAGTCCCTAAGCATGGAATTGAATTGTGTTCTTATCTAAAGTTTAGTATAAGAATGCTAATGATAAAAATGGTTTGTAAAGGTCTCCATGACCATAAATGGATTTACATTGTGGTATGAACTGAGGCATTGACCTATTAAAATGATTGTTTGATATGTGGTTTCATAAAGACCATTTGGTCATATATGTCGTTGAATTGTAGCGTTGGTGTCTTGAATTGGCTAAATAGGTTAGAGTCCTTATGTGTTGAATTGAATGTATGTTAATGCATGGACAAAGGGTTAGAGTCCCAATGTATACTAGTAATGGTGACAACGCCTTGTGGTTAGAGTCCACTTGCCTAATAAAATGGCTTACGGTTAGAGTCCACTTGCCTAATTTAATGGTTTGCAGTTAGAGTCCACTTGCTATTTATGTGATGGCTTATTGTTAGAGTCCACTTTCTATATATATATGATGGCTTATGGTCAGAGTACACTTTGTATATAAGATCTCTTGTGGTTAGAGTCCACTTGCTATATAGGATGGCTTATGGTTAGAGTCCATTTGCTACAAAAGATGGCTTATGGTTAGAGTCCACTTGCTATATAAGATAGGATGGCTTGTGGTTATACTCTACTTTCTATATAAGATAAGAAAACTTAAGTTTAGGGTCCTTTTGCTTAATATAAATGACAACTCCAAACGTTCTAATCTATAAGGGTGGAAGGTTGGAGTCCTTCACTTTATGTCTCATGATTGAATGTTTTCAAAAATGCATGCTTAGCATTGTTTCCCTTTTTGGAATGTGACGTATCTATATATATCTAAATATATGTGTACATATTCACATGTGATTGCATATGATGGTTTGACTTGGTTTTAAATGATGGTACTATTTTATCCTTACCCTCGAGTTACATGCTAGCGCTCCAATCTCTATCCATCTCTGGACATTGTGTCCCCATGCGACACAAGGGACAAAGCTTCTCTTTCTCTTCCTGCGCAGTTACCTGGTGTTCGACCGGTTCCCGTGTTGGCATTGAAGTGGTGAGCTTCCCTATTTTTGAAGGCATACTTTTTATAATCTCTTTATCTTATGTCATAGAATTGTTTAGACTTGAAATTTTGGCTATTGTTAGGGGCATGTCCCATCATATTATAGACATAATTTTGAAGAGGCTTTTTGGATGACTGTGGACTTGGGTATGTTGGATTAAAATATTGATGTAAGTGTATTGATGAGACATTTCTTAAGCTATGATCATTGTCTTTTTTCGGCTTTCTCATTATATGTTCGTAGTTCATATGATACTTGTGGAATAATGTGATGGTTGATTTGGATTAGGTTAACGGGGCAATCTCTGGTACTTGTTGGGATTGAGATGCCCATAGGACATGTCCCACTTTCGGTTCGTGTCAATAAAATAGCATTAATTTGAAGACATGATAACAAGTCTATAATCAAAACTGAAATGCACAACCAATTAACCATCTAATACCAATCCCAATGTCAATACAAATACCAATTCTAACACTAATACCAACACTGCCCATGCCCATAGTAGTCCAACAAAGCCTCTAATCAAAACCAAAGAATATCTAGTCGGGACATGCCCCCAACTATAGCTAAAATAAAACCAAAAGAAATTATAAGGACATAAGGAAATCCATAGCATGAAATGGGGTCTTTTAGATTATGGAAGCTCACCACATCAGTATGAATCAAAAATTATCCCCAAATCACCAAGTCACTGAGCATGAGGAGTGGTAGTATAACTGGTTCCTGCATAACATGAGGATACAATGCCCAAAGATGGTTAGCAGGGTAAATGTAGAGTGTAACTCAGGGATAAAGATAAAGTAATTCCATTAATCAAAAACCAAATCAACCTAATACAAATAACCGTATGCAAATACATATATACATATATACATATATATACAATTCAGGGATAGGGAAGAAGGTTTAGCACGCATTTTAAAACCTTAACTTGAATTGTGTAGCTTTACCGTCATAAGTCTACCTCTATGATACATATATATGTGTATAGACTTGGGGGATTCCCTTGTACACCAAAAGCTTAAGGTAATCAAGACCACCCCTTATGTCGGCAAACATGAGTTTCCAGTGTCCGTCCTTTTGACTCACGCCTTCACAGCTAGCTATCATAACCCCCACTACTGCCAATTAAAAAATTTAACACATATCCAACAAAAAATACAAGGATTCAATTGTTAAGGCATTATTAAGTGGTATTTTCATACTGACTATAGTTAGCGCAATGTCATTAAGCCAAGAATTCGGGGATTTTTCTGTACCCCGTAGACTCCATTATTAAAATCACTTGGAGATTCCCATGTACACCACAAGGTTTTCAAAATCTTCCTAAACCATTTTTCCTTTGATGCAGTGCATTAATTCAAGTAATAAATCAAACAAAACACCATGGGGATTCCACCATACCCCTAATTCAAATTCCCGCCTTTCCCACAACTATAAAAAAATTCTACAATTCAGGGTTGGGGTCATAACCACTTCACAAGTCACAAGTTTAGAGAAAATTACCATTTTCAAGTTCAACCACTATACCTATGAACCCATATGTTTGAAACAATATTTAAAACATAGAAAATCATAATTAAACTAGGGAAAACATAATCCAACAATAAGCATTAAAAAACCCCAACCTTTATTTCAAAACCATAATAGTATCATGAAAGCTATACATTAAAACATGTTATATTTAGAAAATAACAATGAGGGAAGAGTAACATGCCCGAAATATTAATAAATTTTGAAGATATAGCACCCTTAGAACCCTATATGATCACTTTCCTTGAAACCCTAGCCTTAGCTTTTACAAAGAGTTTGAGAGAGAATTTAGGGAGTGTTTTATTGGGAATGATGTGATAATAAAGTCCCAAGAAAGGTTTTAAGTTGTGGGGTCCAAGGGATTAAAGTGAGAAATATCACAAATGCCCTTAACTTAAAATACAAAAAAAGTGTCTCCTTTGGCTACGAGTCAACCATTGAATCGTAACCACTCTGTACGATTCGTGACCATGAGTCGTAACCAAGATAGTGACCAAGACCCCCATACACTATAAACCTTCTAACTCAACCACCCAACTAATAACCATACCCTGTGACTCGTAAATTCCAGCCATAGGCAACACAAAATTCAAATAGGTCAGACACTGGACAACCCATGATTTTACCAAACAACTCAAACATATTCTTATGGCTCTTAGTGATCCCCTCGTATTCAGAGCAGAGTAAAGCCATAAACTTACTAATTTTTCTATGGATCCTCATAATGATCCCTCACTAGTCCTTACAACTTGTATCCCCAAGTCGTAACTAAGGCAGAAACCCAAACACCATCTACTGGATACCTTATGACTTGGGCCTACCTGACTTATCAATACACTATATGGCTCATATGGTCAAGTCGTAATCAAGGCAGTGAGCTCAGAGATCAAGAAAATTTCAAGGGCTAAAGTCTGGGTTGTTTAAATTCTCCCCAACTTGGATCATTCCTTCTCGAATGAAAGGTATTGACTAGCACGATTAACCCCAAATATCTCTACTCTTACCATTAAGACAGAAAGCTTAATACTAAGTAATTCAAAAACTTGCTTTAACCAAGATAGAAAAAGGGATATTAAGAATATTACATACCTCAGTAGGGAATAAGAATGGATCCTGGGACTTCATGTCCTCTCCGGCTTCCCAAAAAGACTTTTTAACCTTGTGGTTCCTCCATAGAAATTTTAGCAAAGCTACGTCCTTAGTCCACAACCGATGAACTTACCAATCCAAGATTTCAATTGGGATTTCCTCATAAGACAGGGAATTCAAAATACCAATATCCTTGATAGGCAAAATTAGTAATGGATTGCCCACACACTTTCTTAACATAGATATGTGGAATACTGAGTGACTAAAATACTAGGCATTGAGCTTTCCCTTCTTCCTAAACAACATTACTATTTATGGGAGATACCACCAATAATACCCTATCCCCAAATTCAAACTCTAACTTCCTATGCCTCATATCTGCATAGGACTTTTGGTAACTTTGGGTGTCTTTGATTCATTCCTGAATTACCTTCACCTTCTCCATGGATTGGTGAACCAATTCCAGAAGAAACAACTCCACCTCACTAACCTCGAATGACCTAATATGACACCTACACCTCCTACCATACTAGGCCTCAAACGAAGCTATTCAATGCTAGAGTGGTAGCTATTATTTTATAAAAATAATATAAGAGGAAAATATTCAGCCTAACTACCACCATAATCAATCATGTAAGCCCGAAGCATAGCCTTCAATGTTTAAATATTCTTTCCACTTATCCATTCGACTGTGGGTGAAAAGCCATACTAAGTCTCGCTTTAGTTCCCAAATCTTTCTAAAATGACTACCAAAAGTGTGATGAGAACTGACTACCATGATCGAACATGATAGAAAAAGGCGCCGCATGCAACTTCACAATTTCCTTAATAAAAAATTTAGTATAATCCTCCATTGAGAAATTTGTCCTTACTGGGAAAAAGTAAGCAGACTTTGTCATCCTATCCATGATCCCAAACCGAATCAAATAAAATTTGGGAATGAGGAAGACTGGTAATGAAATCCGTATTAATCACTTCCTACTTCCACAAAGGCAACTTAATTTCTTGATACAACCCTTCAGGCCGCAAATGCTCAACTGTCACCTTTTGACACACCATGCATTTAGCCATAAAATTGGCCATATTTTTCTTCACATTGTTCATCCAATAGATCTCCTTAAGATCATGAAACATCTTCTTTGAACTATGATGAATGCCATAATATGATTCATGAGCCTCAACTAAGATTCTTTCTAGCAACCCATCTATATCAATTTTTCATACACCATCATCTTTTTCCTACCTACAATACCCTTGATTTTCATAAGGATAATAGCTAACACTTGCTTCTCTTTCTCCTCACCATCAAAATATGACCTTGCCACCTCTTGAATAAACACACCACCATCCGTCGAGTCTAAAAGATGAATTACAAAGTTAGAAAAATGTCTATGAGATCTTAGAGTTACAATTGGGGCAGTTACAGCTGACATTAAATACCATACCGTAAGGTGGTTTGCCAGGAGATACAGAAAAACCAAAATAAGTAATGGCACTCACTTTGAGAAGTGGTAAAGATCTTGATGAAGAACCTCCAAAGAAAACTACGTAGGTAGATGCTGATGTGGTAACTGAACAGGTAAATAACATAGTTGCTAAAGAGTCAAGAAAGTCTTAGTACTCAGAAGAAAAAAATGCTTCAGAAGTGGAGTAGAAGATGCTATAACTACCTTTCCCATACAAGAACAGAAAAAAGCAAAGGAGGATGCATATTTTAAGAAGTTCTTTGACAAGTTCAGAGAGCTTAACATTAACCTTCCTTTTTAGATATTTTGTAGTGTATGCCCAATTATGCTAAGTACTTAAAGGATGTGGTTGCTGATAAGGTAAAGCTGCAGGAAGTTAAAATGGAAGCACTTACTGAGGAGTGTAGTTTTGTGATAACTCAGAAGACGCCGAAAAGGTTTAAGGTACCTAGGAAGTTCACTCTTCTATTCAGATTGGCAACAATAAGGTGGTTTAGGATCTTAGTGATTTAGGGGCAAGTATCAATTTAATGCCCCTATATTTGTTCAAAACATTGGATTTAGGGAAGCCTAGACCAAGCTCTGTACTACTGCAGCTGGCAAATGGTGCCATAGCCCATTCTGAAGAAGTGATAGAGGATGTCCTCATAAAGGTTAGTAAATTTATTATTCCTGCTGACTTTATTATTCTAGATTTTTAGGCAGATGAATAAGTACTAATCATCTTAGGGAATCTATTTTTAGCAACGGGTTGATCTTTAATTGATGTGAGAGAGGTTACAGCCACAATAAGGTTATAGGAAGAAAAGGTGGTTTTTTATAGTGTACAAACCTCTTAACACACTATCCTACTATAAAGACTTGTGTATAATTAGTATGATTGAGGGTATACGTGTTGGGTGGTGGAATCTATTCCACAAAATACCTCTTCGAATACCCTCATTGAGCACCCTAATACATTGGCACTAAAGCCTGACATAATGCAGATTGATGATCCTGAGAAGGCTAAAGTTGAGAATGTTGTTGATCTTAAGATTTCACACTCAAGAGGTCATAAATGAATGAGAAAATGGATCCTAAATGGGAGGAAAATGATGAGGTAATTTGACTAAGACGTAAGTTGGCTCATGCCACGACACTAAATCAGTCACTTCTTGGGAGGCAACAAAAGTTAAGTAGCTATGTTTTATTTTTAGTTTTTAGTTTTTACTTCACATAAATTTTATCATTGTTGAGTCATAGGTTAAAGGGAAGTTCAAGTACCGTAAATTTGAGGTAAGGATCATGGGAAAGATTGAGTGTCGGGTCCCCAGACCCTCTTGATATGTAAAAATGTTACTATCTAGGCCTAGAGGCCTCAAGGAGTATTTCTATCTTTACTTTTAAAGTATAATTTGGGGACAAAGTAGAATTTTATTTGTGGGGTAGGGGAAATTCCCAGTTTTTTTGGTAAATTTAATTTTTTTAGGTTAGGAATAAGTAGGATGTTCTTGTTGGTGCTATATGTGATGGCATGATGCAAGTGTTTTTATTGTAAAATCATGTTGATTGTGTGAATTACTAATTTTTAGACTCCTAGGCTCATGATTATGACTCTTGTACTTATTAGCTTTATGCTGAATTAATGTTATTGTTTGGTTGAGTGTCTATGATAATCCTACATCAGTGGAGCATGTGCAATGTGCATGTGAGGTTTTGTATATTCCTTGTTGCATGTGATATCTAGAACTTATCTGGTGTGTTTGTACAAAGCAAAATAATGAGTATGGGTTTAGGAGATGATATAGGCATTTCTTGGATAGCCATGTTTTAGATATTCTTTTTTACCTACCCGTGTGCATATCTTAGTAAGCCCCATTGAGCCTTTATCTTTTTCTTTGGAAGCCTCATATGTAGCTTAATCCCTTCTTTGAGGGACCTTAATTTGATCCAAAGCTCCTAGGTGCTTTAATAAAAACTTAATTGAGTAAGGAGTTTGAGAAATATGAGGGGAAAAGGTGAAATTGAAGCCCCAAAGTGACAGTTATTACTCTGAAGAAAAAAAAATTGTTATGTGCTTTGGTGGGGAGTTAAGTAATTAATAAAAAAAATTGTTCGAATTGAATGAGCTATGCATAGAATACTCCCACCATAGTGTACGTAAATGAGCTTAACAAGATTGGGTGAAAACAAAAGAATGTGGTAGACAAAAGTGGTGTAATCTGGTGGTTAGAGTTGAATTGAATATATAAAGTGATGTATTAAAGTTCTTAGTGAAGATAGTCACTATTCAGCCAAAATAGTTCCTACCCATCCCTTAGCCTACATTAAAACCAACTAAGACCTATTTGATTATAAAATTAGCATTTCGATATTAGTGGAGCACTACACTAAGGGAAAGCCTATGGTTCATTATGTGTAACTTGTAAATTCCTTGTGAGAGTGATCGTAACTTGATTCTTGTACACATTGTGTTACAAATTGCATTATTACGAGTGATTATGGGTAACTCTCTTATTGTGATAGGCACATGTTGGATAAATGTAGGTGATTTATATGATTTCCTTTATTGAGAAATATGCAGAAGTTTGCCACTTATTAAGTGAATTATTGAGGCTAGATTGTTTTGGAGTAATGTTCTTGAGCTTTCAATTGTGTAAATAACATGCTTAGTGTAGAAACTTGCATTCTATATAGTCATTGTAGTACTAGCTTGAGAGTTTTGCATGTAGTATAAGTGTAAAGTCTCCTCATCATATGATTCTTAGAGTAAAGAGTTGTTTGAGGATGAATAAGGCTTTAAGTGTGGGGTGGGGATGTTGGTGTACTTATACATGTTAGTATCATTATTCTACCTTGTTTAGCCTTTTTTTTAGGATAATTCATGTGCTTTATGTGATGACGATGATATAAATAATATCTTGTGTTCAAATATGTGATTAAAATGTTTAATAGTGTTTTCAAGTAAGTTTGGACTTAAATCTTTGAAATAGAATTTAGATGAGAAAACTAGTTTTATGAGCTTTGATTGAGGTGTTGTTCTAGTCATCGTGATGGATACTAAGGTTGTAAATAAGTAACCAATGACATTATTGTGGATTTATGAGTTGAAAAACTTTTTAAAAGTGTGCAAAGTTCAATTGAAATGACCCAAGAGTCAACAATAAGTTAAAGCATAAAGTTGTCAAGAATAGTGCTTCGTTCGAGTTTTTAGCTTGTTGTTCTTGATGTTGTGTTGTGTTGAACTATAATGGTTGGTGCTGGATGTTGTAAGATGCTTGTGTAGTTGATGTAGATGATATTTTTATGTTGAAAAAGTTGGAATTGAAGACAAAATAACACCAAAAGGCATGGATAAACGGAGGAGCACTTAACACTTAGTCAAAATTTTGAAAGCAACTTCTAGATAGGGCATGTAGATAAGCCCGTGTAGCCTCCTTTACTGCAGTGCACTAGAGCCTGCGTAGGCTCCTTTATTGCGGTGCACTAGAGCCTGCACAGACTGCATTAGTGCAGTGCACTATAGAAGGTGATTCCCCCTCCATTTACATGCCGGTCTAAATATATTCAACTACAAATAGAACATGTTACACACTTTGTTAATCATCTTGAAACATCTTGGAACAATTCAGGGGCTTCTGCACTTGGTTTGTAGGATTTTTATTCTTATACTTTAGATTTTTAATTTCTTTTATTATGTATTCAAGTATTTGGATCATGATTTTGTCGATTAGTGGCTAAATGCCCTTTTTCCGGGATTAAAATCAAGAACATAACTACTATAATTTTGGATAAATTTTGTTTAATTTGCTTATCATATTTGGTTGCTTGTTTATTCATGTTTTAACTATTTTGAGGATTGATCACCCTTAGAATACACATACTGTTAACCTTGTGATCTCTGGAGATGGAATAGGGAGATAGAACGTGGGGATAAACAAACAAGGGTTCATATTCTTTTATGAAATAAGAAATTTGAATTAGCGTATAGAACAGGAATGTTCCTAGAAGCCGTACTTGATTCACAAGAAGGATGGTAACGTTAAGCGCTTAATTGGCTTAGTACATCCCTACTCAATGATGTAGTTATAATGTCCAAGTTAGGTAAGCGATTAGAGGTCGGGAGACCATGATCATGCTATAAACCATATGAATCAACAACTAAGATAAGCGAATTAACAAATGAAGTTCAATAATGTAGTATGATTGTTCGAAGTAATTTAACATTGGGCTTTACTCTATTGATTGTCTCAAGTCCTTTATTTTACGCATTGTTTACTTTACCTTAGTTTACAAATATTCAAAACTCTTTTTGGTTACTATCGCATCAATTGAATCTAAATGGTGATCTGAATTCAAATAGTTGTTAGAACAAGTCCTTGTGGGATCGATATTCAGCTTTCTTAAAGGCCACTATATTACTTGGTAGACCGAGTACAATTGTGTGTGAGTTTGGGTACTATCAAATATAATAAAAAAATAAATCTAGAAACTGACAAAAGACCTTGTTGGTCAAGTCCATAAATGTCATCGGGGCATTAGTCAACCAAAAGGACATAACCAGGACCACAAAATGTCCATATTGGGAATGGAAGATAGTCTTAGGGATATTTACCTCCCTAATATTTAACCGTTGATACCTAGATCGAAGATCGATCTTAGAGAAAAATTTAGCACCTTGGAGATGATCAAACACATAATTTATCCTTAGAAGGGGGTATTTATTCTTTGTCGTCACCCTATTCAACTACCGATAATCAACAGACATACGAAATAAACCATCCTTCTTGCGCACAAACAACACCGGTGAACCTCATGGGGATACACTAGGATGGATGAAACTCATTTTTACAAGATCCTTTAATTGGTCCTCAAGCTCCTGTTACTCAGCTGGAGCTATTCTATGCAGGGGAATAGAGATAGGATGAGTGTCCACAACAAGATTAATCCCACAATCAATCTTCCTATCAGGAGGGACACTAGGAATGTCATCAGGGAAGAACTCAGGAAATTCATTTACCACTGGGACAGAATGTAAGGAAGGACCCTTTGAGTTAAAATCTTTTACCCGGACCTAATTGTAAAGAAATCCCTTTGAAATTAACTTCTAGTCTCTAAGATATGACATGAACCTCCCCTTAAGCACTAGAGAACCACCTTCCCACTCAATGACCGGTTCATTAGGGAATTTAAAAATGACCTTACGGGTTCGATAATTAAAGAGGAATAACACGAGTACAACCAATACATCCCCAATATGACATCAAAATTAACTTTGTTTAATTCAAATAGATCCACCAAAGTCTCCCGAACAACCAAAGATACCACACAACCCCTATAGACTCTTCTAGCAACCACAGAGTCGCCCATTAGGGTAGAAATAGAAAAGGGGTCCAAAATATACTCGGGACTAAAACCAAAATGCACATCTAAAAATGGAGTCACATCTGAAAGAGTTGACCCTGAGTCAAGTAAATAGTATATATCACGGTAAAGTTGTTTCAACATGCCAGTAACGACATCTAGTGATGCCTCAGACTCCTGATGAGTAGTGAGAGCATATAGTCAATTTCGACTAGTGTCGGATCTAGATATTGCACCTTTTGGTGCCAAAGCAGATGAGAGGCAATCAGAACCTTGTTTTCCCTAGAAGCAACCTTAGCCACTGGATAGTTTCTAAGAATAGGCCCTGGATGACCACAGTTGAAGAATTTGTCCCTTCCTGCATCACAAAAACCCCAATGCATTTGACCATAAAATTTGCAAGGAGGATATGATGGAACTGATTAGGCTCCACTAGCCTAAGATTTGGTACCCTGTACCCTAGAACCATCGCCACCCTAAAAATACCTATAACCAAATGGATTTGGGTAGGATAACTAGCCATCGAGCAAGACCAAAAATTTCCCCACTTCTTTTGGGACCACTTTCCACTATCCCTACTATACTACTATTGACCCCATTGATCTGAATGCCAAAATTTCATGCTCTACCTTTTCATAATTTTAACCTGCTTCCTCTTCTCTTACTACACTTATTGTATATACATTACAAGTCTATAAATATCTATGTCCTTGTTCAACATGGTAACCTTACTTTCCAAAAACAAATCTTGAGACAACCTAGAAGTGAACTTCCTTATTTTAGCTTCCATACTAGATACCAACTTCGGAGCATATCGAGATAACTGGTAAAAATTCAAGGCATACTCTTTGACTAACATATTGCCTTGCTTTAGGTTAACAAACTCATCTGCCTTGTCCTCCCTCAGCTCTTGACAAAAGAAGTGATCAAGAAATACTCTAGAAAAGTCCTCCCATAAGGCAAACTCCACATCCACACCTTTAAGTTGCTCCCACTATTAGTACCACTGATGAGATATATACTTCAACTTGTAGATTACAAACTCCACACCTTCCACCTCAGTAACATGCATCACCTGGAAATCTTTTCCATTTAATCTATGAAGCCCTAAGGATCATACTTAATTTTTGTACCTGTAAATATAAAAGGATTCAACCTCATAAGTTGGCAAACTCTAGTGGCCTCAGATTAAAGATCAAGAAACTCCACATGCTCAGTCTGAGAGGAGACCAATTGAGTGAACAAGTGGATCAACTTGAAAAACTAGACATTAGACACATCATCTTGAGGTGTCTAAGAAGGTAAAAGAAGAACCAGTGGGGCTCCCTTAGGACCATCAATGATTGTGGCCCTCGATCAAGTCTAAACCTCGGGGGTAGGATGGGCTCCATTTCCATTGTCCTTAGAATGGAATGACTCGCACATACATCTATTTTTGTCGGAGGCAAGATCTAAAAGATAAATAAATAGGAATTAGAGAGATCAAAGATGTTAGACTCTATAGTTAAAAAATAGATTTCAAGAATGAGAAACATTCCTAAATGCCTCGTATCTTCTCCCTTATTAGTGTGCCACTCTACACACCCTTAAAAGAGACTCTACTATACAGGACTTTGTGGATGCCCGATTGACCATGAACCTATGCTCTAATACCAATCTGACATACTGGCATGACCTAATCTAGGGCCTGCCTATGTCAGCTATCTAAAGTCCAACCAGGACTAGAGAATACCCCTAATACATAAACATTGACCACCCTTCACCCCATGTCAGATGAATTTTAAACCTATAATAAGATAAAATTGTATTAATTTGAAGACATGATAACAAGACTATAATCAAAACCAAAATCCATAACTAATTAACCATCCAATACAAATCGCTATGCCAATACTAATACCGACACCTCCCATGCCCATAGTAGTCCAACAAAGACTCTAATCAAAACCAAATAATATCATAATGATAGCCAAAATAAAACCAATAGAAATAATAAGTACATAAATAAATCCATAGCATGAAATGGGGTCTTTCGGAGTCTGGTAGCTCACTACTTCAGTCTGACTCAAAAGTTATCCTTGAATCACCAAGTCATAAAGCAGAAAGAGTAGTAGTATTGCTGATTCCAACATCGCGTGGGGGATATAATTTCCAAATATGGTTAGCAGGGTGAATGCTAGTATGTAACTCAAGGATAAAGATAAATAATCGTACACAAATACATTCATACATATATATAAAATACAGGGACAGGGAATAAGATTTAGCATACATTTTAAAACCTTAAGAAGAAATGTGTAGATATACCATCATAAGTCTACCCATGGGCTATATGGGTCTAGTATTACCCCCTGAACGGGCCTAAGTGCATCTATCCGCATGAATTAGATATACCATAGATAGTCGGGGATTCCGTTGTACCATTCACCCTCTATGATATATATATATATATATATATGTATAGACTTTAAGGATTTCCTTGTACCCCATAAGCTCAAGTTCATCAATACCACCCCGTATGTCAGCAAACATGAGTTTCCTGTAGCCTTCTTTTAGATTTACACCTTCACGGCTAGCTATCACAACCTCCCTTGTTTCCCGATAAAAATATTACACATAACCAACCACTAATACCAGGGGTCAATTATTAAGGCATTATTAAGTGGTATCATCATACTGGCAATAGCTTGCAAGAAATGTCAATAAGACAAGACTTAGGGATTCCCGTGTACCCCAAAGACTTGGCGGATTTCCATATACCCTATAAGATTTTCAAAACCATCGTTAACTATTTTTCAATTCATGCAATGCATTAATTCAAGTAATAAATAAAATCAAATACCTTGTGAATTCCATCGTACCCCTAATTTAAAATCCAACTTTCTCATAACTATAAACAAAATTTACAATACAAGGTTGGGGTCATAACCATTTCAAAAGTCACAAGTTTTGAGAAAATTGCCATTGTCAAGTTCAACCACTAACCCATGCATCCACATGTTCAAAACCATAATTAAAACATAGAAAACCATAATTAAACCAGGGGAAAACATAATTCAACAGGAAATATTCAAAACCCCTAATCTTTATTTCAAAAAAATAATAATACCAAGAAATCTATTCATTAAAATATGTCCTTTTAATAAAATAACAATGAAGAAAGAGTAACATGCCTAAAATAATAAGAAATTTAGAAGAGATAGCACCCTTAGAACCCTAGATGATAACTTTTCTTAAAACCCTAACATTAGCTTGAATAGAGAGTTTGAGATAGAATTTTGGGAGTGCTTTATTTTTAATGATATTATAATAAAGTTCCAAGGAAGGTTTTAAGTCGTGGGTTCCAAGGCATTAGAGTGGGAAATATCCAAAATGCCCTTAACTTAAAAGCCCAAAAAAGTGTCGACCTTAGCTATGAGTTAAACATTGACTCATAAAAACTACTTGTGACTCGTGACCACGAGTCATAACCAAGACAATGACCAAGACCCCCATACACTATCAACCGTGTTACTCAACCACCGAACTCATAATCAGACACTACGACTCATAAGGTCCAGTCGTAGGCAACATATAATTCAAATGGATTAGACACTAGACAACCCATGATTTCACTTTAAGAATCCTAATATATCTGCACGGATCTTAGTAAGACACTCGTACTAAGAGCAGAATCAAGCCATAAACCTACTGATTTAGCTATGACTCTTTCTAACGACCCATCGTAGTCCATACATATTGTATACTGAAGTGGTAACTACGACAGAAAACCAAACACAATCCATTGGACACCTTATGACTAAGGACACCTGACCTGTCAAGACACCATATGACTCATATAATCAAGTCGTAGTCCAGGCAATGATCTCAGAGCTCAAAAAATTTTTAAGGTCCAAAATCTGAGGTGCTTCAATTTCCTTAGAAATAGATAACTAGGGTATTATAGATGCAGTTCATAGATGTAAAACCATCGATGATGGTTAATGTAATTTAATCCAATTTGTGTTATGTGTGCACAATAACTATTCCTTATATTGCTTTTATAATGCTTGTGTTAAGGAATGAAAAGGGATTATAAAGGACTGTTTTACATTCTAAGTATAATCACCTTCAATGAATTTATATGTAAAGCTTGTGGTTTGTTAAAAATGTTGGTTATAATCATTATTTCTATGATTGTTGTGATACTCTATTAGTTGTTTATGGAATATTTTGATATTTGAACATCTTCATGTGATTGGTGGAATAAGGTTGGTAGGCATGTGATGTATGGATTTTGGTACATAAACAAAGCTCTCCCTTTATAGGTCATGACTAGTGCAAAACCATAAGAACATTAGCCTTTACGTACAAGGTTCAGGTAAGTGTGATAGTTTCTTGAGTGAATCAGGGATATATGCTTTACTATTATATTTTATCCTTGAGTGAACCAACTTGAGTGTTGAATTTTTATTGAAGCTCTTGAAGTGGATCATATTTACACATTAATGGTTAAAAGTGGTTTCTTGTATGAACTGAATTGTATAATAATTATTTTATAGATATTACTTAGATCCTTGGGAGGCCAAGGTCTATGGCATATATGTAGAGGGCATATTGTTGTTATTATTCGTATGTTTTGGTATTCAGTCATATATTGTTGACTTGGTTATGATTGGTCTAAAATATATAATGTTGACTTAGATTCTTATTGGTGCTTGTAATTGGATTCAACATATTAGTCTTGTTTTATTTATAATGATATGTTAATAAGGCTCTTGAATATGTTAAGTGTTATAAACTCCAAGCAAGGCCATAAAATATATGTACGCATATCTTATGATAGTAAATATGGGATCAGGATCTATAGGTTGATAACTTTCTAATTTAAGGGAATTTAGGATTATGTATGTGTCATTGCATAATTGGATTAGGAAGGTAAGGTCGGTTATTCCATATGTGTCTAGTTATAGGGATTATAAATATAAGGAACTTAGAGATTTTAAGTATGTGGAAAACTGAGGGAGTACCAACTTAGGTTCTATGAAATGGTGTAGTGAGTAGGCGGTGACTAGGGTCAGTGCGGTAAGGAAATAGTTGAGGTGGTATGGCGGGTAGATTTCAGAGTTAGGGAGTGGTTATCATGAGGTAAGGAAATAGTTAAGGTTGTATGGTTGGTATATTTCAGAGTTAGTGAGTGGTTATGATAACAATTTTTGTGATTCATTAACTTCGAGATATACGTTTTGATTAAATATTTATGTTATGTTTATGTGATCTTATTTGTATCGACCAATAATTTTTACCAATATATGTTGTTTTTAATAATACTATTCTTGCTATACTATTTGTGAAGTATAGTATGATTGTATAATCAGTAGGTGTTTTACGTTATACGTAGATAATGATCACCAACAACTTCTTTTCTCTCATTCCTATGGTGGAAGTTATGTCTTGTTTTCTTCTTCAATATATTAGAAGCTCTTGTAGCTGTTTAGAATAGGTCCTTAGCGAGATTAACCATTTGATATTTAAATTTATATAATTTTTTTTAATAAATAAAAGGTTTATTTTTTTCTTAATGACTTCCGTACATATTTTGAAAGGATGGTATGGGGTTCTCCTATCTATATGGATTATACTAGGTGCCCTCAGGCCTCGTTAGTTGGGTTGTTACATGCTGGTATCATAGCCTAGGTTACCAGTCTCCCAATACAAGAGCAAATGTCCAGTGGAGTTCTGTGGATTGGTATGTTGACGTCCACATCTAATTTTTAGGGCGTTATGAGGCATTCTAGGAAATTGTTAACTTTTATCTTTCCCCTCATGAGGTTCGTATAGTTGTTTTTATGGGTAGAGTCAAATTGTTATATCCTGATCCAAATTGGTATATCAACTAGGATAATAAATATCATTTGACTTTCCTTGGAGTGACACAGACAATGGAAGGTTTCAATTGGTATCTGGCCATAATGGTAAGGTTCTAATTGACCAACTTATTGTCATTAAGTACACGAGTAGGAGTCATGCTAATGTGGTACAAAGTATAAATTATTTGATTGTGAAACTCTTTGAATTCATGTGATTGTGATTTAATGTAGTTGTTAAATTCAAACCGTGATAAGTAAGAATTGCAATTGGTTGTTTATTATGTGGTGTGTGAAGGAATTTGATTAAGTCTATCGCTTGTCTAGTCTGTATTATCAAGAAGTTTTGATTTGGTGTATAAGTTTGATGAAGTTTATGCTTATATTAGTTGTGGTTGATTGAGTTGTGTGAATTTTGGGAAACTGTAAAAGGTGGTAACTTGGTTATATGTTTATGGTTAGTGGAAAATTACTTGCTATATGGTTTAATGGTAACTGTATTCCAAATTATCGACATGGTCTGCTCATTGGTAAAAATGATAAGTGAAAGATGATTTAAGACTGTGGAAATTCTTTGTTTTCAATCTCTGGTAGTTGGTCAAGAACCATGAAAATGGGGAAATAGTTGCATCATAGCGAGATATACATGATAAAAAGATCCTTGTTAAGATAAATAAGCTCTTTAAATGTAATGTTATGTTATGTCACTATGTTATTGCATTGCCAGGTTCGGTCTAGGGATTGTAGTAAGCCTTTAGTGAAATTTCATTAAATTATGGGAAATGGGAATGAGGAATTGCATAAAATTAAATTTCTAGGCTGATACTATTTTGGGTCAACATAGCGGCATGGTCCAGCTATAGCGGGAATTTATATGCTATAGGGACGTCACTACAGTGGCATCTCTGTTGCTATAAAAATATATGCAAGGTAGAAACCCTGCCGTATTTTCGCTATTTTGGTGTTTCATTCCCGACTTGTTTTATTTTATATTTTAAGTTGCAACACATTTCCTGAAGTATAAAAATCACATAAGGAAGGTAAACATTCTTCCAATACATAAAATTACTAAAACCAACATCTACGTGTAATAAGGAAAGGAAAAACAAGGAAGGAATAGTGTCTATTACATCACCCAAATGGGAACCAAATCATAATAAATGTATAAAAAAATGTAGGGAACTAATTTCTGCCAAAGGCCCTAGCTGTATGCCCTATTAATATTGTGGACGGTTAGGGTGCGCTCATCTCCCTCGGCATCACTTATAAAGGGAAACTCCCACACATCCTCTTGATCTAGCTATGAAATCTCAAAATTGGGGACTGTGAAGCTAAACATGACCTTTACGGTCATCCAAATACACATAAGAAAATAGTCCAAGGAGTGTCTCCTTATCTTCTACTCATCGAGCTCCCTATGGAGCACTATGAAGTCCTGAGTAGTGGGAGGAAGGGTTGAGGAGCTGGTGGGGGCATGCTACAGAACCTCCTAACCACAACCAAGTTTGACACTAACTGCATAGCAAGTACTGGGAGATGGAATCGGTAGGGAGAGGCAACATCATCACCACCCTCACTGTCATCTTTGGCCTCCTCTGCAGCTGTGCTACTCTCTGCCTCTTCATCATTCATCTTCTTTTATCCCTTAAATGCAAGCATCTTTACCCTAATAGGTTGAAATTTGATGTCGATCTTCACCTCCTCTTTAACCTCTTTCTTAGGTACTTTGATGCACTATCATAACTCAGAAACCAGACAAAGAAGGTAGGGGCTCTTTTTCCTGTCCCAGTAGAAGTCCTTCCACTCCATCAGTATCTATGCCTCCAAATTGTGCACGATACTTCAAATGACATAGATATTACCAAGGCCCAAATTAAGTTACGTCAAAATTGTTATCTAGTGGAGAAATCCTCTAGAAAACCAAGTTTCAACCACCTCTTAGAATTAGCTGAGAAGAAGGTACTCGTAATGCCCTAGATAGTACGCCAGTAGGCCTTCTTCCTAAACTCCTCTAGAACTAGTGTCCCGTAGCTATTTTATATAGATCTTCTTGATCCTTACTATATATTCAACATTAGAGACATGTGGCACATCGAGCACCTTATTTATAATGCAAGTGTTCACCGAACAACAGAGAGTATAATATAATAGTCCCTGATCCAACACTAAACCTCGAATAGGGGACGCACCACAAGTAGGACCCAACTAAATTGCTAGAGCAAGTTGTATTAATATGAGAACTTCCTCTCCATCTTTTCATAAAATAGGAATGCTCATATAAAAAGCCCATCCTTTGATATTCTTGATATCTCTCCCGAATATCTTTATCGAGAAATCAGGATCATACCTTGACAACTAATGAAACTTCAAGGAACATTCCTTGATAGACACTATTCCTTTCTTGAAATTCATAAAATCCTCCATCTTTACTTCTCTTAGGTCTTACAGAAAGAAACGATCCAGAAAAGCATTAGAAAAATCATCCGATTAGGACAACTCCTCCACATCACCTCTATCCCTATCCCACTCCTCGTACCATTGGTATGTAATATCCTTTAGCTAATAAGCTACAAACTTTACACCTTCCACATAAGTGGCCTGCATAACCTTGAATATCTTTTCCATTTCATCTAAGAAACCTCGAGGATCCTCCTTAACCTTCATACTAATAAAAGTAGGAGGATTCATCTTCATAAACTAGCCAACCCTTATGGCCTCAGTAGACAATCCACCAAATGCATCCCTCTCAGCCTGAGCCACAACCAATTGAGCTATAACAAGAATAGATTGGCAAAATTCCACATTAGTCACCTCAATCTGAGGACTAGAATAATCAGGAAAAGGACCCTGAGAATAAGTGCAAACCCTAGGTTACGATGTACCCCATCAACATCATCCTTAGATGGGACAGAGGAATTTCCTTGTGTTCCATATCATCGAGGCATGATCTAAAAAGCAAACAAACAAGTATTAGAGAAGATTCCAGGACTTAGACTCCAATCTTGAAAATAGAATACCAAGAAAGTGAAACATTCCTAAATGTCTTGTAGCCTCTCTCTTATGAGTGTGGCATACTACACACCTCTAAAAGAGACTCTAACAGACAAGACGTTGTGGACTCCTAATTGACCATGAACCTAAAGCTCTGATAGAAACTTGACATAACCCGCCCTAAGGTGTTGTCAAAATGGGTATCCTAAGTCCGATCGAAATTGGAGACCACCAGCTATCGAACCCAATATCCATTCGCCTGCCCTGAGTTCGCTGAATTTTGAGCATAGTAAAAGATAGTGTAATAGCTCAATGAAGACTTTGAGATAGGATCACAGCTATGACCGACCTAACTGAGTCCAACCGTCCTATACCAACCGTCCAACCTACCAAGCCAAACAAAAACCATAAATCTGACCATAGCTAAATAAGTTACTTTAACTATTAAATATATAATCTAAAAATAAAAGAGGATGAAATAACCAAAAATATCATCAACCGGTATCATCCCCAATACTAATACCTATACTAAGGATGACCCCAATATCAATCCTTCTTATTCCAACCCATAGCAGTTCGACAAAAGCCTTAACCAAAAGAATAAAAATATCTGGTTGGGACATGCCCCCAACCATAGCTAAAACCAATATACATAAATAATCTAGAGTATGAAATAAGAACCATGAAATAGAGCCTTCCGAATAGATGAAGGGTCACCACTTCAATCCAAAGCCGACCTCTAAATGTCTGAATGCTAAGTAGGGGGAGTAGAATATATGATTTCTGCATAGCATTGGGATATATTTTCTCAAAGATAGGTTAGCGGGTGAATGCTAGCATGAATTCAGGATAAGGATGAAACAGTGCTAGTTATAAAACAAAGTAAAACCATTCATATATATAACTATGTCGGGAAAGGGAACCAGGTTTAGTATGCCATTAAAACTTTTACCAGGGTTATGTAGTTTTGCCATCCTAAAACCACCCAGGGCTATGTGGGTTCAACTCCCCTAGCTGAAAGGGCCCTAGTATGTGAAGCCGCACAACTAGAGAAAAAAACCTGGGATGACTAGTCCATCCCCCAAAATATAAAGTGTGAAATCATGCACACGGTCACTAGGACTAAACCTCATATTGGAAAATATGAGTTTCTAGTTTCCAACCCCCCGAAACCTCCACCTTCCATAACTTTGCTACACTCCCTCCCCTATAGGAACAATTAAAACCATTACCAGACAACCAAACCATTTTCAATTTATTATTAACCAAGGCCATTAGTAGTTGTATCGTTATACCAACTATAACATACAATTATTATCCCTAGACAAACCTTTTGGGAGATCAAGGGATTCCCATGTATCCATAGATCATATATACCAACTTACTTGGGGGATTCCCATGTACCCCACAAATATGTTTATTAAGTCAAACCATTCCAAACCATTTACACCATCCATATCATATAGGGGTTCCATTACTAAGTTTAAACCATGCATAAGCTTCATTGAAAAACCAATATTATAGTGAAAGCATTGTTATAGGCATTTTATTAAACATAGTGGGGGCATAGTACTTCCAAAACCAAAGTCCATTACCAAATAACCATTCTCATGCAACCAATTATCCAAAACCACCATAAATGCATATAAAAGCATAATTAAAACATGGAAAACCTTATCAAGCATTTATAACCAAAATCCCCAAATTATATTTGAAAACCTAAAATCATGAAATATTCAAATCATGAAAACATTGCATAAAATTATTCCTTTAATTGAAACTAATAATGATGGAAGAGAAAATCTGTTAAACCATGATGATGTTAGAGACAAATCACTAAGACAAGCCCCAATTTAGTCCTTAAGATTAAACCCTAGCTTTCTTTGCCCAAGAACTATAAAGAGGATTTAAGAGTGTTTTCTAAGTGCTTAAGAGTAGAATAGTAGGTCAGATAACCTCCCAATAGGAATATAAGTCATGTGACTTCATTAGGATAAGCAGGGAAATCTCCAGATTGCCCTCACTTAAACTACATTTAATTTCCATCATAGGGTACAACTGACCCTTATGAGTCATACAAATACTATAGGAGTGATACACACCACTCGTACCCTAGGCTTTCCCCCTTGGACCCAATATTTTCCAAGTAAGACACACCCAAACCTAAGTGATATCAGAGTGTACGAGTAGTACCCATAAACTGTAACCCTAGCAGAATAGAATCTAGGAGGGTTGTACAATGACTACCATATGAGTCTTGGGTACAACACGTACCCTGTCTTTCGACTCATGGTGAGATAATAGTACTCAGATCCAACTTGAGTCATCATGTCTAAGGTTAAATGAAGAAACCAAACAACCCATATCAACAGATATGACTCGTACCACCAAAGTCGTCATTCCAGTGACTAAATCCATCCTACCATCCAACACTGTTAAGCATATAACTGTACCATACCACTTGTACCCAAGTGTATGACTCATTCCTTAAGTCGTATCTTGCCTAAAACCCAAAAATTAAGAAAATTTTCTAAGGTCTAGAAACTAGGGTATTTTAGCCAAGCCACTATAGCAACCTTCATTATTCTCAACAATCAAGAGGTGTAAAAATGGTGCCTCTTAACAAAAAAAGGTCCACTTTTGTCATGCCAGCTTCAGATAAGTGTGTCGTTAAAAAGCATTGCGAACATATGTGAAGCACTAATACTTCAATAATTCAACCAACCCAACCCAAAATTAAATTTTCAAAATCAAACATAAAACTTATTATTTCTCTATGAAATTGAGCATAAAACATATAGTATTGCAACTCATGAAGTTAGAAAGTAAAGAATTTGATGGTTACCTTATTCCGACAATAAGAGCAAAGTGATCGAAGGGGAGGAAGGGAAGTTTTTAAGTGAAATAGGGAGAAATGGGTGATTTATAACCACTTAAATCTATCAACCACTGGCTATAATGGCCCGCATTACTATAACAGATATTCCCAATATAGCAGTATCATATCTTAAAATAATGGGAAATTTGTGATGGCTAAATTTTTCAATTTCTCTCTATGTACTAGTATATTGTCGAGGCCCTAAATAACTAGGGTGATTGGGAATTAGGTTCCTCTTTTCTCCATCTCGTACAGTGTGTGAGAAATAAATTCCTTTAAAGTAGCACATTATTAATAAATTTTGTCATTATCGAGGTTTTGTATTTTAGTACAGTACTTAGATGCACTATCGTGGAAAAAATGTTAAGATCATATTTTTAAGCTTGTTCTATTCCTCTTTTTATTGATTGTTTGGGGATGAAAGATGGTAAATTAAAAGCTATTGTAATGTCCTAATCTGTTGATATTTATGAAGCATATCCCACTAGCAAAAATTTTCCCGCTATAATAGCATTGCTATAGATACATTCATGTACATATAGCTGGATGACGAGACAAAAATTATTGAACGAATATGACTATTTCCTTCGCTTATTTATTTGGAACAAACAAAAGGAAGGATGCTTCTAAAAAATTCCTAGGTTGTCTGGAGAAGGGGAAATTATGCTCAAATGTGGCTAAACTCATGGATTTATTGGTGATTTCTCATCTGTATTCGCTTACATGGAGCCTAAATTTTTTTTCATATATTTAGAGTAGTTGCTTGGCATCCAATTAAGTTAATATTAATAGAGTAGTTTAGACCTTAACTAGAAAACATAAATGTCACATAAATAGATAGGGGATTTCATATTTAGTCCTTTGAGCATGATTTTTGGATGGATAAAAATGGACGTAGGTTGGATAATTATATGGAAATTAAAATTTTTATGTGGAATCATCAAAATTGTTCATCCATTTTGCCTATGTCTTGTTATTATTTTGTCATCTATGTACGAATAAAGAGTGGTACTTGAATATAGGGCTAGAATTGATGAGCATTAAATTAAGGTGGTTGGTATTGGTGGATTCTAAATAATCATGGTGGTAGTGATGGGAATGATTAAGTTTTTGATAATATTTATAGAAATGGATGACTAGGGTATACTAGATGTGGATCATAGGTGTAAAATAGTAGGTGATTGTTAATGTAGTTTAATCCAATTTGTGTTATACATGCATAATAGTTGTCCCTTAATATTTCTTGTATAATACACGTGTTATGGAATCAAAAAGGGTTATAAAGGGTTGTTTGACATTTTAAGTCTAATCACATTTAATGAATATATATGTAAAGTTTGTGGTTGTTATCATTGTTTTTGTGATTGTTGTGATCCTCTATTGGTTATTTATTTGATGTATCAATATTTGGCTATCTTTATGGTATTGGTGGAAAAACGTTGGAACGTACTTTATATCTGTGTTTTGGTACATGGATAGGACTCATGCGCCGTAGGTCTGGGCTAGTGGGAAACCGTCATGAGTCGGTCTTTGCTAGTGGATACCCATAAGACCCTTAGCTTGTATTTACAAGGTTCAGGTGAGTGTGATGATTCCATGAGTGAAGTAAGGATTATATTCTTTTGTTAATATTTGTTCCTTGAGTGAACCGACTTAAGTGTTGAATTGTTGTTGTGGCTCTTGAAGTGGACCAAATTTGCATATTATTCATTAAAAGTGGTTTCTTATGTGCGCTAAATTGTATAATAATTATTTCATGAAGATTATTTGGATCCAAGATAGTTTAGGACCTATGGCATAAATGTAGAGGGAATATTTTTCTTTATTCAAATGTTTGGGCATTGAGTCATGTATTGTTGACTTGGTTATTGTTGTGGTCATATATATAATGTTGACTTGGAATCTTTTTGGTGCTTTTAATTAGACTCATCATGTAACTCTGCTTAATTTATAATGACTTGTTAATAAGGATATTATGGTTAAGTATTATAAACTTAAGGAAAGGCTGTGTAGTTTGTATGCATGTCTTAGATAGTAAATATGGGGTTGGGACCTATGGGTTATTAACTTGCCGACTTATAGGAATTTAGGTTTACACGTGTGTCGTTCCGTAATTGGACTAGAAAAGGCAAGTTTGATATTTCTTAAGTGTCTAGTGATGGGGATGATAACGGTAAGGAACTTAGAAGTTGTAATTGTATAGATCACCAAGGGAGTACCAATTTAGATTCTACAAAATAGTGTAGTGGGTTGGTGATGACCAGCGTTAGTGAAGTAAGGAGAATAATTCGGGAGATATGGTTGTTAGCTATAATAGTTAGGGAGCGGTTATGGTAACAAAGGTTGCGATTCATTAACTTCGAGGTGCATGTTTTTTTTAATACTATCTTATGTTTATGTGAACTAATTTGGGTCGGCTGATGATGCTTACATGTACGTGTGGTTTGTAATGATACTACTCTTGCAATGCCTTTTCTAGAGTACAATCTGGTTGCAAGATAAGTAGATCTTTCAGGTTTTACATGGATAGTGATCTCCAACAACTTTTTTTCCCTCATTCGTAAGGTGAAAAATATCTCATTTTTGTTCTTAATTATATCAGTATCTTTTCTATATTTTTAGACTAGGTTCTTAGGGAGATTAATTAATTTTTAATTAAAGAAACTCTTATACCTATTTAGATTAGGTCCTTCGGGAGATTAATCATTTTGTATTTACAGTTCTGTAAATTTGATATAATAAATAAAAAGCTTATTATTTCACTTGATGATTTCCAAACATGTTTTGAATGGATGGTAAGGGGTTCTTCTGTCTACATGGATCAGAGTATGTGTCCTCGTGACATGGTAATTTGGGTCATGACACTTAGGAAGGATAACATAGAGTTTTTTATTTATTCTAAGATAGCAAAGGACCTTTGAAATGAACTAGAACAAAAGTATGGATAAATAAATGGCGCATAGATGTTCCAGTTATAGAGAGAGTTTAACAACATATCTCAGGGAACTAATAATGTTTTTGTCGACTTCAACATACTTTACAAAATCTAAGAACAAATAAAGATACTTAATATTTTTATAATATGTAGTTATGATTGTAACTGTAGTGTGCAAACACCTATATAAAGATGAACTAGGATCAACAGTTTTTCCATTCTTAAAGGACCGAATGAAAACAATTGTGGCATAAGGGGAAACATACTCATAATAAAGCCACTTCCTACCACAACACGAGGATACTTAATGATATTACATGAATATACTTAGAGGGGAATGAATTCAGCAAATCAGGTTTATATTGATGCTTAATCTATTGCTTTTAATGCTAGTTGAAAAAGATGAACCAGTAACCAGGGCCAGGCCTATCTAAATTTTTATGGTACTTTGACATGCATTAAACTCAATGAAAATTGGGTATAATATATAAAAAAATATATATGAAAATTAATTTATATGATTTAAAAAATACTAAAAAAAATCAATAAAATCATTAGATTCTATGATTTTAGGCAGAACTTAAGGATAGTTGACATGTCCCAAATTACACCTCCAAAAGAAGTATAATCCAATCTCTATCAAATATAGATCCCAAGGATGGGGTTGATCCACTAGGAATATGGCTAGAAGATAGATCAGTGTGGTTATTCAGATTATTAGTTGTATATTTTCTAAAGGGGGAATTTAAAGTAAATAAACAATGTGGACGATATAGTAACAAGTATCCAATTATTCAGGTTGTGATAAGAGAAGGACACTTAAATTGTGTTTCTCATGATTTTGTAAGACTATTGGCTCTACGTACCAGTGATCTATGCTTGTTCCTAGCATTCAGAAATGATAAGTTAAGTTTATCGAAATGATTTTATGCTACTATTAGATAACTATCCTGAAATACATTTTCCTATCCCCTGAGTTTTGCACTACTTACCTCTATGTTGGACGCCAAATTAAATTTTCACTAACTTTCAATAATTCATTATATCAAAAGGAAAAGTTTCAATAAAATAAGAGTCATCATCACTCCATCCTTTATGTTGTAAAGATGTCATATCAAGAAGAGTAGTAAAATAAAAACTAAGAAATAAAGATAATAAAAAAATACAAAATATATACAAGAAATAAGGACTAATAGTTAAATAAACTATATTCCCTGATAATGATGTCAAAATTTGATGATTCTTAAATAATGCCTCTAAAAGAAGTATAACACGATCACTGTAAAATTATTGAATCAAACCAAGGTTGCAGTTGATCCAATAAGGAATATGGAAAGGAGCTAGGTAATGCGGTTTAGACTATTAGTCAACTATTTTCAAATAGGGGGAATTTAAAATAAATAAATAATGTGCAATATTTAGTATAAAGTAGCCAATTATTCAGGTTGTGATCAATAAGAGACATACACTATGACATTTCCCGTGATTTCATAACTCTGTAGGTTCTACATACTAGTGATCTATCCTGATGCCTAGCATGCAGAATTGATATATAAGTTCAACTAAACAGTTTTACGCTCCTATTAGAAGACTCTCCTCAAGTATGTTTTCTCGTCTCATGAGTTTACACTACTAACCCCATCTTGGATCCTAGATTGGCTTTCCTAAATTGTTGACTAAAGCTATGCATTGAAGGCTAATAGCTCCAAGTATGTGTTGTTTACTCCTTTTCCCATCCGTTACCCTTTCTTTCATTATGAATAAAGATAACGCAAGCTCTAATGTTGGACATTGTTAAAAATAAATCAAAGCAAAGAGAACAACAAGGCATGCATAAACACCATTCAAGAATCAATAAATACTTTAACCAACTTCGTTAATTCATCAGGGTTCCCATAATCCTAACGCTGGAATTTAGCTACTCCTCGTTTGAAAATTATAATTTGGAATTACAGATAAAATCATAATTATGAACTTACATATTGTGTAGAATAAATTTGGAATATTTAATTCTCAATGAAAAATTAATAAAGATGGAAAATAAAAGAATAAACAAATTTTTTATGGCCTCCACGACGATTCTTATGATGTAGAACAAAAATGGATAAGAAGATAGTACAAGGACCTATGAGAGTAGTACTGGAGTTGTCATTATTAGTTAGTTATTAAGTTATAGTGTTTGCATTTTATCGCATTATGTTGTTTAAGGCTATTATAGTTAATTACGCTTAAGTACTGATACTATATTGCTTTGAGTTTATTCAATCCATGAGAGAGTTGAAAATCTAGTACAGTAGGGTAAGTACTATAATGACTCTACTAGGGTTGTAATACTATATATTTTACTGATCAACAAAATCCTTCCTTAGTCATATTTAGAATGGTATTTTTCTTCCTTATGTTTGTTTGTTTTCTAATATGTTGCACTATTTCATTGGTTCATTGTACATTTGGTATCAGAGCATCATCTTAAGCTCTATTGGTTTTATCATGGCCACTAATATGAGTAAGATTAAGTGGATATTGGAGAGGGTAACTTTGGTGATGCCTAATTTCTCTTTGATATAATCTCAGATGGAAGAATAATTGGAGAAATCAATTGCAGCTTTAAGAGAAACCTTGGAAGAAATAAGATTGTTTGATAGGGGAAAGGGGATTGATGGAAGTAATTAAGGTTGAGAGATAAACACCCCATCAGGGAATTCTATAGCTTTGATGAACAAGAACTACAGAGGACAATTACCTCCTAGAGTACCTTATCTTAATGTGGGTTCTACCCCTCAATTTCAAAATAATGTGGAGACAACTTCATTTAAGGTGCAGACATTACAATGGTTGCATCAATGGCCTAGTGTCACAGGTCAACAAAGAGGAATCTTTTCTTGGAACAACTTTGGAAGTTAAGAAATAAAAAGGTTCAACAAGATCGAATAGGTTTAATTAATCTAACCTCAGAACCTAGCTGTGTGAAGTGGAGCAATACTTTTCTATGAATAAGGTACTTTGTTAGAAGATTATCCTCTATTCACTTTGATGATATTGCTATTGAATGACACCTAGCTTATTAAAAAAGTAGAACTCATTCACCATATCGTACTTGGGAGGACTATGTTTATGCACTGATGGATAGGTTTGGAACTGATTACTCAGATCTTATGGTTGAGCTGAAGTTTGTTATGTAGGTAGGTACAATTGAAGAGTATCAAAAAGAGTTTGAGAGAATTATGACCAGATAGGTGAGACTACCTGAGTATGCAATTAGTGCATACATCACTGGATCGAAACTTGAAATTGGTTGTGCAGTTAAAAACCATTGGCCATACACACTACCGCAAGCTTAACAATTATCTAGGAACATTGAATCTTAAGTTATGCTCAATTAAAGTTGACTAGGTCAACTATTTTTGGTGGTGGTGACTCTCACATCAAATTTGGATCCTATAGATAATTCTCTAAAGTATTGAGTAGCAAAAGAGAAGTGTAGCTAGCTAAGAGGGGCTCGTCTATGAGCTTAAACAAGAATTAATCCAGGAGGCTTACCCTTACTGAAATGAGTGAGAAAAGGCAAAAGAGATTGCACTTTTTTTGTGAGGATAAGTTTGTGCCTGGTCATAAATGCAACTCCACTAAGAACTTATATCTACTTGAGATATAAGAGGATATAAAAGTAGAACGAGAATAAGGTATGGAGATAGAAGAATTAGAGAACCTTAATGAAGAAGTGGGACCAAAACAAAGCTGTGAAATCTTTGTGCATTCTCTCAATAATGTACAAGATTTCAATATACCTAGGATCATAGACTACACCTATGGTGCACCTTTAAATGTCTTGGTTGACCTAGACAGTTCACATAACTTTATAGATAAGGGATTGATTAAGAGGTGGTAGGGTAACAAACTATTGATTAAACCATAATCTATAATTATGGCAGATAGGGAAATTAAGAAACGTAATGAAGTCTATAAATATTTAATATGGATGATATAAGGGATTACCTTTCATGATGATTTTCTATTGCTATATTTGGGGTCTTATGGCATGATACTAGAGGTAAAGTGTTAATTCCTCAATGAGATCTTTCGCACAACTTTCAAAATTTGACTTTGGGATTTCGTTAGCAAGCAAGGGAGGTAATACTATAAGGCACTAGGGAGAAGACCAGAATTGTGAAAGCTAAAAAGTTAGACAAACTAGTTCATAATGGAAGTTAGTTATTCATGATCAACATATTACCATCGGATCACATAGAATAAAAAAGCTCGGGCAAGTCATTTCTCCATTACAATTGTTACACAAGAGTTCAAATCAATCTTCCAAGATCCCAAAGAACTACCTCCTTAGAGGGGTATTTGATCACAAAAGCCTTTGTAAAAAAGTAGTATATGTGCTATATATACTCTTTAGGATAGAAAGATGTGATTGAATAACTGTTGCATGAGATATTATAACAAGGAATTATGCAACCAAGCTCAATTCAATATGTATCACCTGTGGTTTTCATTGGGACAAAAGATGGTTTTTGGAGGTTGTGTGTTTACTATAGAGCACTCAACAAGTTAACTATTAATGAAAAATTTTCCATACCTATCATTGAGTAGTTTTTGGATGAATATGAAGGATCACAAATTTACTCTAAGGTAATTAAATTTGACGTCTGGATCCTACCAGATTAGAATGGCAAGAAAAGATGTCATAAAATAGCTTTCAGGATACATGTAGGGAATTATTAGTACTTAGTGATGCCTTTTAGGCTTACTAATGCACCTTTAAGCTTTCAAGGATTTATGAATTATGTATTCAAGGTGCATTTAAGAAAATTCTTCCTGGTTGTCTTTGATGATATCCTTGGTTCTTGTAAGAGCTTGAAGGATCATATGCAATATTTGAGAATCACTTTCAACTTACTAGTGCAATATAAGTTATTTGTGAGGAAGTCAAGTGTTCATTTGGGGGGGGGGGGGGGGGGGGGGGGAGCAGGAGGAATATTTAGGTCAAATAATCATTACTGAGGGCGTATCAACATATTTAAAAGAGATCCTTGTTGTGTAGAACTAGTCAATACCTATAATACTTGGAGATTTAAATGGGTTTCTAGGACTAGCTGGCTACTATAAGAGGTTCATTAGGATTTATGGATTTATCATCAAACCCTTGAAAGATCTTTTAAATAAGGATTGGTTCCATTGGAGTGACAAGGTAACCATAAAATTTGAGAAAATAAAGTTGGCTCTAGTATGTACACCAATACTCATTTTGCCTAACTGTACATTAATTTTCGTTGTTGAGGTAGATGTATTTGGCTATGAGATAGGAGCAGTGTTAATGAAAAATAGCCACCTCTTTGCTTACTTAAGTGATGGACTATCAGTAAGACACCAAGGATAAGTCATGGCTATGACTAAATGGTCTCAGTACTTGTTGGGGAGGCATTTCATAGTCAAAACAAATTAGAAGGCACTAAAATTTCTACTTGAACAGAAGCTCTATACTGGAACCCAAATAAAATGGATAATAAAATTCATATAGTTTAATTTTGAGATAGAGTATAAGAATATAAGAGAAAATAAGGCTGCTGATTCTTTATCAATGCATGAATAAATGAGCTATTAATCATCTTAGTGGCACCTACTGATCCTATATTCTCTGAAAGGATTAAAGAATTATGGAGAAGGGATCAAGAATTGGAGGCTATTATACAAAATATAGAATAATAGGGTAAAGATTTGAAGGGATATACTTTCATTAAGCAACAATTAAAAAGATAAGGGGAGCTGGTCATTAGACCTGATGAATAACTAAGATCAGATATCATGCAACTTTGGCCTGATAGCACTACAGAAGTACACTAGTATTGGAAAGTACTTATAGAAGGATATCTACTTCCTTTAATTAGAAAAATATTTTGGAAGACATTAATGAGTACATAAGAAGATGCTCAACTTGTCAGAGAAATAAATATGATACTACAACAACTACTGGCCTGTTGCAACAATTAAAGATTCCTAAAACTTTTTGTTCTTGTATTAGCATGGACTTCATTAATGTGCTTCCTATTTCCAAGGAAAAGACTACTATCTTTTTGGTGGTGCATATATTGAAAAAGTATGGTCACTTTATGGCGTTAAGTTACCCCTATACTACTACTTTTGTGGCTCACGTATTTATGGATTAGGTGTCCAAGATTTATTGAATGTCAGAGAACATTGTTTGTGGTATAGATCCTATTTCCTCAATAGGTTTTTATACGAATTATCCTCTTTATAAGTGGTAACACTAAGAACATCTTCAGCCTATCACCCTTAAATTGATGGAAAAATAAAAGTTCTCTATAGAACTTTAGAGACCTATTTGAGATGCTTATGCTCAGATAGTAATAATGATTGGTTCCTTTACTTACCACTAGAAGAGTGGTGGTACAACTCAAGATATCATTCATCCATATAATCCACCATTTATAAGGCTTTATATGGTTAAGCTCCTCTTATTCATTTTCCAAATATACTTGGAGAAGCTATTAAAGAAAAGGTAGATTAGAATATGATTTCCAGGGAATACAAGTATCAACTTCTCAATTTTTATTTGCAAAGGTCACCATAAAGAATGAGGTCTCTAGCTAATAATCACAGAAGTGACAGATAGTTCAAGGTAAGAATTAGGTGTATCGGAAGATTCACCCCCATAGACAGGTGGCAGTATCTTAATAAGCCTTCAACAAATTATTTGCTAAGTTTTATTGTATTTATCAGGTCCTACAGAAGATTGTTCCAATAGAATATTGATTATAGTTGCCTCCTCAATTATCCATCCAACCAATAATTCATGTATCTCAACTTAAACTATGCCATCAATTACTTAATACTATTAAGCATCCGCATATTATTGACATAGCCAACCCCTAATAAGTAGAGCCTTAGAGCATATATGCAATAAGGATGATAAAAATGGGAAACAAGGTTGTTTCATAGGTCTTGATTCAGTGGAAGGACATATCTAAAGATTAAGAAACTTCGGAAGTCTAGGCAACAATAAAGATCAAACTCCCAGACTTCTTACTTAAGGACAAGGATAGATTTAATGGGAAAGGAATGATTAAAATGGGTAAGCAAGATATTACAAAGAGCTATGAGATTAGTACTGGAGCTGCTATAAATAATTAGTTATTAAGTTATAAAGTTAACATTTTAGTCCATTAAGTATGATAAGGGAAATTTAGTTAATTACACTTAAGTACTTGTATTATCTTAATTTGAGTTGGTTTAATCCATGAAAAAGAGTTGGAAATATAATACAGTAGGGTCAGTACTATGATGACTCAATTAGGGTTGTAGTCCTATATATTGTACTGATGCAATTATATGTAAAATTCTTCCTTAGTCGTATTTAGAATAGTTTTTTTTCTTCCTTAAGTTTCTTTATTTTCTATTATTTTGTACTATTTCATTAATTTACTATTCATCTGGGAACAATGTTCCATTTAAGCTGTATCATTATAGCTTTTTCTTGATCAAAAGTCCTCTCATAAAAGTTGGGTAGAAAAAAACTCCAATGAAATATCTGAGTTAAACATGAACTAGAAAAACAAAAACCTAATTTTATTTAGGGATACAGACCGCCTTAGGTTGTTGCTAGTTGCATTCCCTTTGTTTTCTTCGTGTCTTAATAAATGTAGTGTGTACAACTGCCTCTTTTTTAATTCCATTTAACGGTTTGGTTTCTATATAGAAATATTATGCAATGACATTTAGGTTAGTTCTTGCAATTTCACTTTTTTAATAGTTAGAGATTTTTCATAGTTGTCTTAAGTCATTTATGTGTTACTGGAACTTATAGTTTGGATTACCGGGAAGTTAATTTGGTTTTGAGAACCACTTCCCTGTTTAGAAGTTTTCGCTAATTCCAAATAGCCATCGAGTAAAAAATTTAGTAGAACTATATCGAATGCAAATTCTGACTGTGCCAACAGCTCAAAATTATAAATTTTAGGATGGGTAGATCATTGGCTTGGATCTCGCTGCACCCGAAATCTTTTCAATCTATGGGTCAAAAAGTTAATAAATTGGAAATTCTAGTGTGGGGCCTATATATGTTTGAAATAATATCGGATGGAAAATATGACTTTGCCAACACATTTGAAATGTCAAAATCAGTGTGGTTGCATATTTTGTTTGCTCATATTGGACTTAGAATGCATCCCAAGGCATTGGCCAAAACTTGGAATAAATTCTAAATTTCAGCTATCATCTGGTGCAGCTAGAGTACCATGATCGCGGGGGATGTATTGCAATCGTGTCTTGTGTCTTTGTGATCACATAAATTGAGAGCCTTGAAAGGGGTATTTAAGTTCCCTTTTAATTTAGAATTGGCTATTTTCTCTCTTACTTTGAGTTCTATAAAACCTAAAAGGGTGTCTATTCCACAAATTGAGTCTTGGGCATTGATTGGGAGCTTAAATAACATGCATATTCATGATTAGCAACAAATATTAGTTATTAATCCGTTATTATTAGTGTTGAATCCTTGATTATTTTACCTAAAACTATTTTAGCCCAAATATGATTAATTTACGCTAATTTCTTAAGGGATATAGTTCCCTAATAGTATATAACAATGGGTCGGTTTTGGAAACTCATTTTTCGTATGTGAGACCCACTTGGGGGGGTTTTGGTGACATTTTGTACCCAAAGCACAATGGTACAATATGAGTATTTATATTTTCATAATAATGCATAAATTATGTGTTTGATAGCTTTGCTCGTTGAAGAAGCTTCAAGGAAAGAGAAAGGAAAGATTGTTGGTTTGTGAGTTATATTTAGATTCAAGGTAGGTTAGGCTTACTTATTGTTAGATTGAGCTTTATTATAGTATGACTTTGATATCTTGATAAGATTGGGTGGGTAGGGTTGAAGGGCTAGATGGTAAAGTTGGGATTAGTTGGACCATTTAGGCTATTGAACTCATAGAGCGTGCAACTTAAATTATAGTCTAGAACCTTGTTTAGTTGAACTTTTTATTTCTTGAATATCACGAGAATGCCCTAGTTTCTCTAGTTGGACGGGAGTGACCTTGTCACTCATACCAAATAGTAAGTTGACCTTAGTTGTGCATAGTTGTGGAGATTTCTCTAGTAGCTTGGGTGGATTAAGAGTAATACTTGAGGAAGGATTTCACCATATTATAGATTGTAACCATGAATATGCTATCACTAAAATCATTGACTAAATTGCCATGTGGGTATTGGATTATGATATTTCTTATTTAATTTTCAGTCCTAGAGACTAAACTAATGTTTGTGTTAAAGATCCTCTTGTTCTAATAATGTAAATTATGCAAATAAATGGGGGTTCTAGAAGATAAACTATGGCTTGTATTTGAAAATGCTAATGATTTTGTCAAGCCATGTAAAGTATTGAGTGTTCACTCCATATTAATATACCTGTTCATTCTCCTAGTAATATATTGTGTTGATAATGAATGATAAGGTACAAATGTATGTTTTCCCTTATGTCTCTTTCAATCTATCGTTCGTGCGGCTTACATTTATAATGGATTTGATTACACATTTATATATTGATATTGTGATGAATATTGATGTTATGATGAATATTGATGCTATGATGAATATTGATGATATGATAATGCCCGATAAGTCTAAAAGATATATTGATGATATGTGATGTCCGGTAAGGCCTGAGCATACATTGATGATATGATGATTCCTGGTAAGTTTGGAGGATATATTGATGATATGATGATGCCCGGTAAGTACAGAAAATATATTGAATATGCGATGAGGCCTAGTAAGTTCGGAGGATATATTGATGATATTATGGTTCCTAGTAAGTCCGAGGGATATAATAAATATATGTATGGTATGCATGTAAATAAATGTTGTGTGTAATGATGCTTTTATATGATTAAATTCAAATTTTCTTGAGGGTATGATGTTATTCTTGGTTTGTCGGTAATATTTCTCTAGTGCTAATCATTTGTTAAGCAGTGTAGTTCTTGGTAGTGCAAAATAGTGAGCGAAAGTGGTATATGCCGCATAATATACTTGGACAAGTTCATAATCGGGTTATTGTGTGGTATTTGAGGGTCCACCTAATTAGTTTAGATGGCATTGGATAAATGGATTAATTAACGAATATTTCCTATAACAATGAGTTATGTAGTAACTAGTTGACTACTAAGTGACTATCTTACTTGATGACTTGAAGTCTTGAATTGTAATTATTGACGTTGTTAGGTTGAAATGTGGTGACTATCAATTTCGGTTGTTATGTGGTTAATAATGATAATAGGTTAGCATTGGCGATGATAATAGGTTAGCATTAGCGATGATTAATGACATTGATGACCAGTAGTATCTGGCTAGATTATTACTTGTGCGTTTATAATGACTAGAATTGTGTTTGGGCTAAATGGTGTCTATGGTCAAATAGTGAACCTTGACTAGATAGGGAATGTTGGTTATTTATAGGACAATGGTTAGTTGCTATCCTATGAACAAGGCTTTTGTAAAGTACCAGTTAGTCTTACAATTAGAGGTCATTGTGGTCTTGTAAATACATGATTCATTAATAATCATTGGTTAGCAAGTAATTATTAGTAAAGTGTATTGATGAGATATATATCTATATGGTGACATGACACTGGGCATTAGTACCTTTGTATATGTTATTTAATTGTGTTAATGGTTAATGGTTATAATTGTTGGAAATTGGCCGTTGATATGAAACATGGATAACCATGGAAGTTGAGAAGGGGTTTGTATATCGATTTACATTGATGAATTAATCCTTTGATACATTCTCCGGTGGTTTGGGATGTCGTGATGTGTTCTTTACTTTATTTTTTTCTTGGGTGCACTCTCTAGTGGTTGATACGCCCAAATTACACCTCTCGTACGAGAGAATAAGCGGTCGTCGTCAAATATATAACCCAACTAGGTTGGGGTCGAATCCCACAGGAAATATGGTGTTAATTAAGTTGTATGCAAATTAGTTGACTTTTAATCATTAGTTTCCATAAAATGAATAAGGAGATTTTATCCAGTTAACAAATTAATGGTTTCGGTTTAACAAGATGAAATACGTGTAGTAGTATTAAAATTCAGAGAAATAGCAAGCTAGGGTTATGTTCACTTTGTAGTTTTCAATACTTTCTAACTATAGGCTTTACAAATTCATATATGCATCATGCTTACAGAGAAATGTATTGTATTTAATAACATAAACCTAGTGTTTCTCAACCATCAAGGACTAATTCACTTTAGTTCTCTCGAATCAAAAGCGTTTACCAAAAACAATACGAAATCTCCAAGTAGTTAATCCTACTAAGGCATTAAAAGATGAAATAGAGGTTGGTAATCCTATTTTCTTGTCACTACTCTCTTTTTTGAACATCAACCTTTCTTTCGAACAAGTTGCGTTTTAAGGCATATCCTCTATGTTTGAAACCATGAGAATTCAAAATAAGCGAAGAGAGTATAATGTAAACAAATCAATGCATAATGAATTCAAAATCCAAAGTAATAGATTGTATGCTATAAGGATTCTAGAACCCTAACTAATAAACTTAGCTACTCATGAATAAATCAGAAATCACAATAGAAATATTCATCATACCAAAAACTAGAAGACGATCTTGGTGTGCGAATAGTAAAAATAAGAGAGAGGAAACGTTTTTTCTCTCTCTCTCCCCAAGCTAAGCCGTCACTCTGCTTTCAAAAACTAATATAGAATAATTCACTTTTTGAATAAAAATTCAGTATTAAGCCTTTTAATAATCTTTTCTCTTATAATTGCCTTCTAAGTCCCTGAATTAATTATAAATAACAAACTAGTCTTGGACATAGTTTGTAGGCGCCACATTTGGTCCAGACTGCTACTCTCTCTTGTGTCATATGTCATCCGCATTCCAGAGTCCCATTATGTCTTCATCTACCTCATTAATACCTTAAATCATGCTAATCACATCGGTTAGCTCAATTACATAGAAGTAGAGTAAAAACATAACAAACTAGGCATTTTGTTCTCTAAACTTAGCTAAAACATGGATAAGTTATGGTGCTTAGGCGTATAAATACACCCAAGATCACCACCCCACACTTAAAGCTTTGTTCTTCCTCAAACAACATATCTATTTATGCATACTACAAAAGCCTTAGCACCTACAAAGGAAGACAAGATGCTCAAATAGGCTCACACAACAATGATGAACAAGAACTAGATTCAAGAATCATTACTAGAGACAACCTACCCTCAAGAATAGACTCATTAAGTTGGAAACTTCATGCATACCATTTAAGCAAAGAAATCATATAAATTTCCCAACCTTCATTAACTATGTGCCCTCACAAAAAGAAAGTTACCCATAATCACTCTCAATCATGCAATTTCTAATAAAATAGGTACAAGAATCAAGTTGCGCTCACTCTCACAAAGAATTCTCAAATTACAAATGATGACCATATGCTTGCCCTTAGTGTAATACTTCACTAATATCAGAATGCTAAGATTAGGATCAAATAGGTCTTTTACAGGTTGTAATGCAATCTAAAGGATGGGTAGGAACTATTTTGGCCAGAAATAGTGACTATCTTCCCTAAGCTCTTTAATACACTACATTATGCAATTAAGACCAATCTCTAACAACCAACTTCTACTTCTGCTATCTTCACAGATTTACTTTTCACCCCAACTCGTTAAGCTCAATTAATAACACTATGGTGGGAGTATGCAACCCTTTCAAATATATTTTTTACACCCTTTTTACATTACGCACCCCTATAATAGCCACCCTCAACTTAAGCGATTTTCCTTAGTTGAGGTGCACAATGTCCAAGAAGGACTAGGGCCAAAACAGGTTCATTGTAACATGTCCGGGATAAAATTGAAACTATTTTTACAATTTTTGCTACTCCAAATCACATCAATTTCACACGTAAATAACTAGACTTTGGGGCATCAATTTCACCTTTTTCCTCTAATTGTCAAACTCCTAATTCAAATTGATTTTACATTTTAGCGCTTAGGAGCTTTTGGATCAAATTACGGTCTATTAAAGAACGAAATAGGCTACATATCAGTCTCACAGAAGAACAAGCTAAAGGATCAACGGGGCTAGCTAAGATAATGTACAAAGATAGGTCAAAAGAAGGTATGAACAATGGCTATCAAAGAAATGCTTAAATCATCTCCTAAACTCACAATCTTTATTTCGTTGTGCACACACACCAGGCAAGTTCTAGCATCAGTTGCAATAAGGAATATACAACATTCTTACACACTCGTGGCATATGGTAAACACAATTAGGAGCATTATAGATTCTTGACCCAATAATTACATTAATTCAAATAAAACCAACAATCATAACAAGAGTAACAACTAGAGCCTAGGTGTTTCAAACATAATAATCCATCACATACTTATGTTATAATGTCATGTGATCCAGAAGAATAGTTACATGCAATTAAATGACTAATTTTCTCTTAAGACGGTCGTCATCCATCCATCTTTAAGAAAAGTACCTAATTATGACCAAATAGAATAAACATCTAACGAGAAACAAAATAAACAAAATAACTAATCCTATCATAGAAGAATGCTAAGGAGAAGGTACTATTTTCTTACAAAACAAGTAGCAAAGTAACCAGCCACCACACACTCAAGCTTAGCACTGTCCCCAGTGCAATAACAAAATAAAGAACCTGGCTAGTAGTACTCCTTATCCATATTAAGAGTCATGCCACCTGCATTGAGATTATCATCAGAGCCATTTTTCCTATGTTCATCATATCATCCACGTTAGCCATACATAATGAAACTAACTATAATTAAGATGAAGGTGGTGAAGTCACCACCCCACACTTAATTTGTTAGTATAAACCAATTAAGTGTTATTATCGGGTACTCAGGCTTCGCTGACATACACTTTGGTATGGTGCACCTACATTATTCGCAATACAATCCACTCACTTCAATTCCCCTAATTCTATTTCAATGAAGCACTTTTTAAACAGAATCATGCTCTACACTTTCAACCATACCAAAATATACAAAACACTATCACTTTCATAATAACGTCATGGCAAGAATTTAATTCGTAATCCTTAAGAAATCAATTCACTATAACATAGAGTCACAATAACTAAGATTTTAAAAAATTAAAACTTACCTCAATGATAGAAGATAGTGAAGGACAAAGAGAATGGTTAGAGCTCAATATTGGATGGCTTAAGGGTGAAATAAGGATGAATTTGGGCATTTAAGGTGTGAATTCTATTTGAAAAATGAAAATCTGGGTCGGGTTGACCCAAGTTAAAGTTGGAAGTCAGGTTTTAGTCTAATTTGGACTAAGTGTGTGATGCAAATCTTATCGCACATCTCAAAGTGTGCATCGCATACGTTGTCGCATAGTTGGGATAGTGAGCCTATGCGGAGAAGTGGATGATGCACTACCTATCGCAGACATCAAGGTGTGCGTCACATAAAGTATCACAGACTTAAGTCAGTGGGCATGTGCTGCTAGGTATGCGATGCATATCTTATCGCACATGTTAAAGTGTCTGACGCATAAGTTATTGCACACATCAAGGTGTGTGGTGCATTATGCATCGCATAGTTGGTCCAATGAGCATGTGCTATAGGATGTGCAGCACACTCTTGGTCTCACACATGAAGGTGTGCGATGGACACATGCCCTTGTTTTTCCTGGTATGAAGCAATGCACCTATTCTAAGTCCTAAATGATGCCCTTACCAAGATTCAAGTGAAATTGAGCGCCACACCCAATAGTACACTTAAAATCCAACACTATGCACAATAATTTTCATATGAGGCAGTGGGAAAGGTCCATACATCAGCCCGATCCCTACGCTACCACCACAGACCTCATTGAAAGTCACAAAATAAAGTCGCACCGCAAAACTTTTTTGGGCCGGATTAACATAATTCGAGGCATGGCTCTAATGCAAATCGTACTTGAGCCTTACAGATTTGACCACTCCAACATACCTGTAATGTTCCTATCACTCCTAAACTTACCGCCATTGATATAGCTTAATTCTAAATCAAATTTGGTACTAATCTCCTCCTTAGTACTTCATGCACCTACACTTACTCAAAAACAACAAAAATGATTTGAAGGATGGGTTTCCTCCCACCAAGCACCATAGTTTCGATCGTGAATCGACTCTTCTTTTTGTATTTTTGTTTAATATGATAAAGTGAAAATAAAATTATGGGTTGCCTAAGTAGCGCCTGATTTAACGTCGTGGCACGACTCGATTATCTTCACTACTCAGACTTCATGAAGATACATCGATGATACCATTTGTACCTCATTTGTTGGATTAAGACAATGCTTTATTCCTAGTCCAACCACTTTGAAGTCACTCACATTTTTCCTTACAAGTTCAACCAAACCAGTTGTGGTCTCCACTACAGACCTATCCTTAACAGGTACATCTCGCTCATCTTCATAGAATACATCAACAATTGAGAAAACACTCATCTCCTTTTGTTGTTTCATAGACCAACATACTTTAAAACTAACTTCTTTCTCACTAAGCCTAAATTTCAGCTCATCAAGCTCCATGTCAACTAACACTCTCCCAGTTCCTAAGAATAGCCTACCCAAAATTATGGGTACTTCAAAGTCTACTTCACAATTCAGAATTACAAAGTTGGCAGGAAATATAAAATCCACAACTTTTACAAGTACATCATGTAGAATCCCAATCAATCTTTTTATCGATCTATCCACCATTAAAAGCCGCATATTGGTGGGCGTAGGATCTCCCAAACCTAGTTTCTTGAAAACCATCAATGGCATAAGATTTATACTTTCCCCAATATCACAAAAGGCCTTTTTAAACTTCAGCAATCGAATCATACATGGAACAGTAAATGCTCCCAAATCAGCTCTCTTCTGGACAATAGATCTTATAGAAATAACACTATAATGATAAAGATTATCTACTGTTTCATAGATCACAGTCCTTTTCTTTGTCAGCAGGTCTTTCATAAACTTAGCATATCTGGGCATTTGTTCCAATACTTCAACTAAGGGCACATTCACTGTCAACTTTTACAACATAGCGATAAATTTACTAAACTTTCCATCATCTTCTTTCTTCTTTAACCGTTGTGGAAATAGAGGTGGTGTCCTTGGGATTTTAGTAAGAGCAACTTTTAACTCCTTTCTTATGCCTTGCTCCACATAACTAACATGCTTTGGCTTAGTTGGTTGTTCCACTTCCGCACTCTTTTTTTTCGAACCTCCCAACTCCATAGGCACCACTGAAGATTATCAACCATCTCCTAATCCATTTCGACTGCATCAATATAAGAGGATGTTTCTAATCTTAGACTATATAACATCTTACTACTCCTAGTGGTAATGGCCATACATGATCCATCAGTCCTTAGATTCTATACTGCATCACTTGGTAGTGTCCCATTCTGTCTTTGGTTGAATAATGCAGATAATTGGCTCATCTACTGATCCAATTGTTTAATAGTAATTGAGTGCGAGTTTACAAGTTGATTCATGGAAGATATGTCACTCTTCATAGTAGTCACCCCAGAATTGATCGCCTAAACTCCCTTTAATAGTTTCTCCATCATGTCCTCCATGGATATTTTGCCTGAACTGGTGGCAGCATTATCACGGCTTCCAAGAGGTATATACAGTCCACTCCTATCACTTTTATTCTTCCAATCTCCTTGATGGTTCCAACCTTGGTTTCCTTGACCAACGGTTCGAAAACCCCCTAGCTATGTAAGTAGTTAGCCTCTTCCTCGGTGTTTGATTCAGCTCCCTTACCGTGGGACCCCATAGCTTTTACCTTTTCTATATTTCTTGATAGCAAATATTTCGTGAGCAAATCCATCTGGGTTTTTATGTGAGCCATATCCTGATCATGCTTCTCTTCTCTCCTACACTGCTCTGCTAATATTAAACTAGACCCAGTATGCTTGCTACCATAGAATCTATGATGTGCCAAGCTATACTTGTCTTAGTTATCCTTTCTAACATATCTGCAGCCTCAGTAAAGGTGAGCTCCCTAAAAGCTCCTCCTGTAGCATTATCTACTATTGGCTTTGTAAGTGAGTTCAAAGCTCTGTAGAATATTTCCATCAAGTATTCATCAGTCATATAATGGTTTGGGAATTGAGTCAACTTCTTTTTAAATCTTGCCCAAGTCTCACGAAAAGCTTCATTGGCCAATTGGCTAAAGTTGCTGATCTCATCCCTCAACTGTAATATTCTGGAGGGCAGAAATAACCTTTCTAGGAAAGCTCCTTTCAATTGCCTCCAGTTTGTTATAGAATCAAGAGCCAGCTCATTCAACCACATAGTTGCATCTCCAGAACAAGATAGTAGGAACAATTTTAAATGAATAGCATTTTGTCCTACTCCAGGATTATCAAATAACTTACAAATACTGATAAAATTCACCAAATGTAGATTTGGATCATCAGCAGTTAATCCACCAAAGAGTCCTTTCAGATTCAGTAGCTGGAACATAGTACTGATAATGTTGAATTTTACCCCAGGAGCTAGTGGTGGTAGAATGATTTCCCCTATAGATCCAGTCCCATTGAAATTGTCCTTATCATTGTCAACTTCAAACTGTGCAGCTTGGCGGTCTGGTCTTTCTCTGAATGGACGATTTTGATTTACAGGTGCAACCACCCCTGCTGTACACCTCCCATTAGCTGGGTTAAGTCATTATCTCCCAGGTCCTCTTCATCTAGATTAGGTACCCAACCTAGGTAATTTGTATTCTGTAGATTTAATTTAGCATTAGCCAAAGCGTCTAATCTTTCAGCTTCTTTTTGGTTAACCATTCTTTCAATAAGATGAGGTTCAGGATTGAAGAGTAATAATGGTTCTCCTAAACTTCCAGTTCGTGGTATAAACAATAATGAGCCTGTAATGAACAAAAACAACAAATAAATGTAAAATTAGGAAACTTGACTAAAAGTCAATTAAAAGACATAAACTCAATCGACAACCATTTTCCCCGGCAACGGCGCTAAAATTTCATATGCCTAAATTATACCTCTCTTATGAGAGAATAAGCGGTCATTGTCAAATATATAAACCAACTAGGTTGGGGTCGAATCCCACAGGAAATATGGTGTTAATTAAGTTGTATGCAGATTAGTTGACTTTTAATCATTCATTTTCGAAAAATAAATAGGGGGATTTTATTCAGTTTTCAAATTAATGGTTTTGGTTTAACAAGATGAAATACGTGTAGTAGTATTAAAATTCAGAGAAATAGCAAGATAGGATTATGTTCACCTTGTAATTTTCAATACTTTCTAACTATGTGCTTTACGAATTCATACATGCATCTTGCTTACAGAGAAACGTATTGTATTTAATAACATAATCCTAGTGTTTATCAATCATCAAGGACTAATTCACTTTAGTTCTCTCGAATCAAAAGCGTTTACCAAAAACAATACAAAATCTCCAAGTAGTTAATCCTGCTAAGGCATTAACATATAAAATAGGGGTTGGTAATCCTATTTTCTTGTCACTACTCTCTTTTCCGAACTTCAATCTTTCTTTTGAACAAGTTTCATTTTAAGGCATATCATTTGTGTTTGCAACCATGAGAATTCAAGATAAGTGAAGAGAGTATGATGTAAACAAATCAATGCATAATGAATTCAAAACCCAAAGTAATAGATTTTATGCTACAAGGCTTTCATAACCCTAACTAGTAAACTTATCTACTCATGAATAAAATAGAAATCACAATAGAAATATTCATCACACCAAAAACTAGAAAACGATCTTGGTGTGCAAATAGTGAAAATAAGAGAGAAGAATTTTTTTCTCTCTCTCTCCCCAAGCTAAGCTGCCACTCTGCTTTTTAAAACTAATATAGAATAATTCAATTTTTGAATAAAAATTCAGCATTAAGCCTTTTAATAATCTTCTCTCACAATTACTTTCTAAGTCCCTGAACTAATTATAAATGACAAACTAGTCTTGGACATAGTTTGTAGGCGCCACGTTTGGTCCAGACTGCTACTCTCTCTTATGTCATATGCCATCTGCATTCCATAGTCCCATTATGTCTTCATCTACCTTATTAATACCCTAAATCATGCTAATCACATTGGTTAGCTCAATTATATAGAAGTAGAGTAAAAACATAAGAAACTAGGCATTTTGTTCTCTAAACTTAGCTGAAACATGGACAAGTTATGGTGCTTAGGCGTATAAATACACCCTAGATTAGTGGTATGGGATACCGTGGTGGGTTTTTTACTTTATGCTCTAATGGATGTATGTGCATTAACTTGGTATGTATGCGGTTGTGATTGTATTAATGTCTCTTTATGCTTTTATATCAATTACTTATTATAAATGATGGTATTGATATGTGATGTTGTGTTATTGTTCTATTTGATAATTTATTTTACATAGTGAGGGTGTCTTGAGAGGTCGATCTGGCAAGCATCAAAGAGATTGGTGGTAGAACGAAAAGGTTAAGAGTAAGGTGGAGTATAAGAAGGTGGATTATGCCAAGTTGGTTGAGAGGAAAGATGAGGAGGAAAGATAGAAGAATAAGGAAAAGTATAAGGTAGCTTGATGAGAAGTTAAGCTGGCGATTAGGGTAGCTAAGACAATAACTTTTAGGAGTGTGTATGCAGCTTTAGAGAAGAAAAGTATGGATAAGAAGATGTATAGGCTTGCTAAGGTCAGGGATCGGAGGACTCGTGATCTATACCAAGTGCGGTGCATCAAAAGAGAGGATGGTATAGTGTTGGTTAAGGATTTCCTCATAAGAAAGAAGTGGTCTTCCTATTTTCATAAACTCTTGAACGACGAGGGGGATAAAGGTTTCGTGTTAGGGGATTTGGAAAATTCTAAAAAGTGTCACGATTATGGTCATTGTAGGAATATTGAGGTTTAGAAGGTCAAGGGGGATATTCGTAGGACGCGTCGGGGTAGAGCGATGGGGACAGATGAGATTCCAGTGGATTTTTAAAAGACCACTAGTGGGGTAGGTTTGGAGTTGTTGACAAAGAGTTTAACATTATTTTTAGGGGGTCAAAGATGCCTGAAGTGTGGAGGTGAAGTACGATGATTTGATTATATAAAAACAAAGGAGACATCCAGAGTTGCAACAACTATAAATATATTAAGTTGTTGAGTCGTACTATAAAGGTTTGGGAATGGGTGGTAGAGTTGAGACTGACGAGGATTATGACTATCTCTAAGAATCAATTTGGTTTCATGCTAGGTCACTAGACTCCTAAGACTATTCACCTTATGAGGAGGTTAGTAGATCAATTTTGGAAGAGGAAGAAGGACTTATATATAGTGTTTATTGATCTCGAGAACGCATATGACAGAGTGCCCAGGGAGATTCTATAGAGGTGCTTGGAGGATAAAAGGGTGCCTATGACATACATTAGGTCGATTCAGGACATGTATGATGGCGCGGAGACTCGTGTGAGGACAGTTGGTGGATATTCAGAGAACTTTCCAGTTTTGATAGATTTGCATCAGGGATCCACTCTTAGCCCTTTTTTATTTACCTTGGTGATGGATGTGTTGACGTGACATATTCAGGGAGTGGTGCCTTGGTGTATACTATTTACAGATGATGTGGTATTAATTGATGAGACTCGGGGAGGAGTTAATGATAAGTTTGATATTTGGAGACAAATCCTTGAGTCTAACGGTTTTCGATTGAGCAGGAACAAGATAAAGTAATTGGAGTGTAATTTTAGTGATGTGTCATAGGAGAATTATGCGGTTGTGAAGTTGGATTCTCAGTCCATTCAGAAGAGGAAAAGTTTCAAGTTTCTAGGGTCTATATGATACAAGACGATGGTGAGATTGACGAGGATGTCACACATCGTATTGGGTCATGGTGAATGAAATGGAGGCTTGCTTCATGATTTTTATGTGATAAGAAGGTGCCCCAAAACTTAAAGGTAAGTTCTACAAAGTAGAAGTCCGATCGGCTATGTTGTATGGAGCAGAGTGTTGGATAGTTAAGAAATCCCACATTCAAAAGTTAAAGATGGAGGAGATGAGGATATTTATGTTGATGTATGGTCAGACCAGGAAGGATAGTTTGAGGAATGAGATTATTAGAGAAAAGGTAGGGTGGCTTCGGTGGAGGACAAGATGCAAGAAGTGAGGTTACGTTGGTTTAGGCACGTGATGAGGAAGGGTGCTGATGTGCCAGTGTGGAGGTGTGAGATATTTAAGGGAGAGGTAGTTTGAAGAAATATTGGAGGGAGGTGATTAGACATAAAATAGAGCAGTTACAGCTTATGAAGGACATGACCCTTGATAGAAAGGTATAGAGAATATGGATTAGGTGGTGGGAGGGTGTCGGTGATAGTAGGGCAGTGTTCTGTATTTATGTCTGAAGTTTTTTTTTTGTAGGTGTTGAGTGTTGTCTATGGCTTCAGATTTATAGTTTGAGTATTATCTTATGCTAGTGTTGTTAGTTATTTTGCATATTGTATAAGTTTTTATGCATTTATGTTTTGTGTGTATTATATTGTTATTAATTCTAAGCTAGGGGTCTATTGGAAACAACCTCTCTACTTCACCTCAGGTAATGGTATGGACTGCGTGCACTCTACCCTTCTCAGACCCAACTAGGTGGGAATACACTAGGTATGTTGTTGTTGTTGTTGTTATTGTAGTGAAGATGAAGATTATTCAAGTTTGATTATGTACCTTGACTTAGAGTTATTATTTTGCTTTATATCATCTTTATATCATAACTTAGATCAGTCGACTGATGATGCCTACTAAGTACCGGTTTTTTTGATACTCATACTACATTTTTGTTCCTTTTTGGTGCAGACCTGAGTACTAGTGGTCACCGCTGAGTTGAGATCATGCAGTGTTGATCTTTTGGAGACAGAGTGAGATCTTGAAGTTTTGAGTCGTCATTTCCCTCTATCCTTGTTCATTCTTTTGTATTCAAGATAAAATTCTTTACTAATATAAATTTATTAGTTGTATTTACTATTATCAGACTTAGATGCTGTTGTACTGATATTACGAGGTCGTAGAATTGGTATCCATATTTTAACTGTCATCTTTTAGTGGAATACTCTTAATTATATTTGTATTCGTGTGTATAGTTCCTATTGGGCATTTCTACCGAAGTAATACATTGCCTTAGCTTCGTGTTACGGTGTTGGCTTACCTACTGGTGGATTTTAGTAGATGCCATCATGACTCGGGAATTGGAGCGTGACATATTTATATAATATTCTATTGAATCTATTAAGCTGCATGTTTGGTTTTCTTATATAACTTCTAGATTTTAATTTTATTTTTGCTTTTTTTTTTTGTTATATTTTCACATCAAAGTATAATCCATAAAATTTAATGTCAAGAAGGCCAACTAAAAATACTAATTGTGAGGCGAATAATGGCTGAATATATACAATTTTGGCCTAACATCAACAGTCCCCAACCTAATTCCTGTATTCGACCCCCGCTCAATGCCTTTTTTTAATTTTGTTAATTAAAATTAATTTTCCACACAGAAGTACAACTTTAACTTTACACGCACAATAGCTCAACAATATAATTTCATTGGGTTTAATATATATTATTAATTTATTTTTATATTTTCATTCTTTTTGAATTATTGAATAAAAAGTAAAAGTGTTGTACCTTTTAATCAAAAACATCGAACAACAGAAACCCTTCTACCTCAAAACCAAAAATCCAAATTTTCATGCTTGTCTGTGTCTTCTTTCTTCTATTGTTTAAATTTTATTTTTGATTTCTAGTATTCCATTTACTATTTTCAAAACTCGAGTACTTTAATTTTCTTTAGAATTAAAAATTTGAATTCTGATTTTAAATTTTAACTTTTTTTTTAATAATATTTATCTATTTCTTACCCATTACAAGTTAAAGGGCTTTAGATTTTTTTTCTCCATTCTCCAATAATTTGTTTTGATCATTATAATAATCTCATATATGGGTTTATTGGTTGTTATATTTTTAGAGTTTTTCTGCTATTTGTTAATGGATTTAAGTACTTTAGTTTAGCTATAAATTTAATTTTGTTTCATTAGTGAATTATTTTGAAAAATAGTTCAATGTTATTAGTTGCTGAATCAATTAAAAAGACATGAAAAAACTCCTTTAAAAATAAGACTTTTGTAGTTGCCACATAATTTTTCTGTTTCTTTTATTTTTAAACTCAAGAATGATTTTAACTTGAAAGGAGTGCTAATTGAATCTTTTTTTTTTATAATTTTTCATAAATATATGTGAATGGAATCGATAATTTTATCATTAGATCAAAAACTAGGCAATCAAGCTCTAGTGCTACTATTCCACCCCTTGTTTCATCCGCACCTTTAAAATATCAAAAAAATACAACTCCTTCAAATAGTAAGTTTGAATATTTTAAACTCAACCAACAGAAAGAAGGCTTATAGTAGAAAATGAACCAAATATACATGATGAAGTTAGAAGATGTGAAATTTCAATGGGACCTTGTCAGCCTGAGGATAAATTTTTTTCAAAAATATAATTTGGGAAAAAGAAAATAATAATGCCTAGATATCACCGTGGTTTGTTTAAGGGTAAATATCAAAGTGGTCTGAGTATTGTGTATTCAATGATGCTACTTATTGTTTGTATTTCTATTTATTTAAAAATTAGCATGCAGTGTATGAAAAAATGAGAGATGTTGCTTTTACGAGAAGTGGCTTTACGGATTGAAACTAGGAGAAGGAGAGATTTGATAAGCATTTTAAAGAGGTAAATAACATTCCCAATAAGTGTTTCTAAAGTGATGGTTGATTTGATGAATCAATCACATTCTATTTGCACATCTTTTTTATAAGCATTCCAAGAAAAAAATGAATTCAAACATTGCTTGGGTGTTTCATACATGTGGAAATATCTCTCTTAAAATTAAAAATATAATTTTTTTTGTCATAATGAGAGTGTAGAATCTACATATAATAGTATTTTTCTTGATATTTTGCAATGGCATGGAAATATGAATTGGGATGTTGGAAGCATTATTTTACAAAATGCCCAACAAAGTAGAATAATAAGTTGTCTGAAAAATCAAAGAGGTATTGCTCATATTTGTGTAAAAGTAATAATGAAAGCTATCATGGTAGACTTGGATGGTGATTGTCTAATCCCAAATGGACGGTAGTGACACCAATCCCATTCATCAATAGGAGAAACAATAATCCCAGAAGGATTAACTAACACTACGAGAAAATAAGTATTAAATCTAAATAAATTATGAAGTGCAGAACATAGTACTAAAGCCAATAAATCCCTAAAATTTGAAATTCAGTGTACCAAAACGTACTAAAGATTATCAAGAAGTTGATGCAACCCCCAAAACTAAAACAAAGTGCATAAATCTAAAACAAAGCATGATGTCATCAAAGAAGGATTCCATGGTATACTTAATATGCTGCTCACCTTTGAATCCAAATCAAATGCTAGAGTCATAGTTGAGGTCTTGTAGGAGTCCTTGAATATGCGCAGCACTCCACAAAAGTAAGAGCAGGTGTAATAATAACACTCAAGAAAACAACAATGTACTGGTAGGGTCATTTGGCCAACAAATAGTGAGAATATCAAAAATTAACAAAACATAGTACAACAAGTTAATACATGCTCACCGTAACTACACCTAACATAAAAATGAACAATTAAATATATTCAAGACTACTAGCAACAAGTCAAATACATCTACAATTAAGTAAAGTTAAGTAAAGAAAAGTTAAGCAAATAGCACAATAAATTCCCAAGTTTACTCATAGAATGTCAAGCTTACCTGTACCTTGTACATACACCCTAATGTTATTATAGCCATCTACTAGTCATTACCTGCAGTGGACAAATTTTGTCCATATATCTTAATCCCAGACAAAAGTACCTACAAATTTTATTCCCCGAATAAACCATGAGAATGTCCAATTACTTAAAATTCCATAATCAACAATAAAGTAGGTCAAAATCATACAACCTGATATATCGACCATTACTAGTGTCATCCACAAGCTTTACGTAAAGTTCATTTGAAAATGACAATACCCAACAATATGCACTAATGAACAATAATAAGTAGTTAACATACAAATATAAGACAAATTGGATTAAACTACAATACAATTATCTACCTTAATTAAAGATTGTACAACTCAACTATGTGTGAGTCTTCCCTTTCTATGCAATATCTGCTTGATTTTCATCTAGAAATACATACACACACATAATTAATGAAATAAACTATTACGTTGTAGACTATAACTCATTTCCAACCCCTAAGACCAAGTTCATGATCATTCCCTTCCCGTTCTAGGGCTATTTTACCAGAATATCACTTAAAATTTTCAATTTCAAGGATAAATTTATGAATTAACAACATGCAAGTACTTGAACGATCATGAAACTAAACCCAATGATTTTATAGATAAATTAGTCCTTTGCACCTGAAAATTAACTAACATCAACCCTTAACCCTCCCCAAACTACGTAACTAGCTATTCTAAATATCAACTTACTTGATAAATTTCTTACCCTAATAAAGCAAAATGATGGAAAACTATCCTTTTCCCAAAAATCAATTTTAGAAAAATAAATCATATAGAGGGCTTTTAAGAATAAGCAACAATTTATGTCGCTACAACAACAAAAATAGCTATACAAATCATTGACCATGTTGATTATGCACTATAATGGGGCTTTGTTCGCTTTTGGGAATGTCATCATAGAGATATGCATATTTATATTGAGACGTTGATGGTATAAAATGTCAAATGTTTCCCCAAAATTTCTTTTTTCACAACATACTTTAAGTTCTAGACATTTCGAACAATACCCTATATGCTAAGATCAATTTTAGGAGTTCTACTTACCTGGATCCAATTTCATAAAATTCTCTGGATTTCTTATCATTTTAGAAAACTATAAATTTATTCAACCACCACAAAATTTATCCAAACCATATCCAAATTTAACTAAACCACAGCTTGCTTAGATTTCATTCAAAACCAGCCTAGCCTAAAATTTATAACTTAAGGAAGAATTTTTGCCTGAAAATTTAAATAAGGAACTTATACATAATGATGGAAAAAGCCATTACAACAGATACCAATATACCCATCATTTATCCTTGAATTTAAACATGAAAGATAGGCTGAAATAAGGAAATAAGAGAGTACCTATATTCTCAAATAATTGGGGATACTTGTCCCATATGTCCTTCACGGTTCTCAAATGTCATCTTCGACCACATGACACTTCCATTTATTTTTGACCAAATGAATTCCCTTCCTCCTCAACATCATAACACCCAGTTCTAAATTTACTAGTGGCTTCTACTTATTAGCCAAGTCCATATTTAATAAAACTAAGTTATACTTAATTATATAATATGTATCCCCATGGTACCTTTACAGCATATAAGCATGAAATACCGAACAGACTCTCGACAACCCTAATGATAAGGATATTCTTTATGTAACTAGACCCACTTTCTCAAGAAATTTAGAAGGAACAATACACTGAGGGATAAACTTGCCTTCTTACCTAACCTCATGACTCCCTTCATGGGAAATACCTTACGCAGCAATTGTTCACCAACCTTAAAATCCATATATATTACCTTATGATCTGTATTCTATTTTTGTCTTCTTTGAGTAGCCAACAACTTGGTTTTAATAACCCTTACCATTTTAAGCCTTTCTTATCAAGTCAGTACCCAATGATTCAACATCCCTAGTCTCGAACCACCCTATAGGTGACCTGTACCTTCTTCCATAGAGTGCCTCAAATGGTGTCATACCAATACTTGAGTTATAACTATTATTGTATGAAAACTCACACAATGGTAGAAATTGGTCCTAATGGCCACCAAAGTCAATCACATATATGAAGCCTCTACTATAGTGACTGACTGACTGACATCTATGAAGCCTCTACTATACTAACTATGGATAGCTAGGACATGACTTCAACTACCACTAATTAATATATATGAAAAATAAATGAACTGTACATGAACTAAAACTATTTGGAGTTCCCAAAACAAGAGAATTCATCACCTGCTGGTTGGGAACTGATATTATCTGATCATGATGTGTGGGCTATAAATGGTACCTACATTATGAAACAATGTAGCCACACAGACGTATATATGGGTCAGTACTTATGGAATGTACTGAGTATGCAGGGGTTAATGCAATAATTAAAAGTTATTTCATATGTAATCGTAAAACATGCATGCTAAGTGTAAGTAGACTCACTAATAAGATGGAATAAATTGAAAGTTGAAATATCTTAAAACATGAAAAACAAATATAATCTGATAAGCTGGTGAATCTTTACACTTAGTTTCTGTAAGAATTTAATTTTATAATATAAGTAGAACTGAAGCTGGGATATGGTAAAACATGGATACTATATGAATACTTAGTATGAAACTATGTGATGGATGTTGATGTAAATCGAGGATTTGAATATAAAATCATACGGAGCACGAATGCATAAATGCACAAAACTAAACATAACATATGTTAAGCTTATTTGAGTAACTGAATGTCTGATAGCTGAATACTGGTTATGTGAGGCTGAACTATACTTAAACTAAATAATTGGGCTAAAACTGTGGAGTACTATGCTAATGAAGTAAGGACTGTAAAAAAACATGAGATAACTTAAAGTAAATGCGTGAATACTTTAATATCTGAGAATGCAAACTAAAGTGCATATCTGTTATGTTACTGAGATAATCTGAAAGACTGAAAATTGTTAAACTAAATACTGAAACTCTATACACTTAGTCAGAAAAATCTAAATTAAAGAGACACTGAATACTGTACTGAGACTGTAGGAGGTATCATCTAACCAACATGCCCCGCTCAGAACTGATTAGGGTCCAAACTGTAACTCCAGTTGGAAGGGTGTCATTACCATTTCACGGGTACTAACGCTAGTTGTGTGGATCCACTAATATACTGTCCCGAAGGACTAAGGGTTACCCTCAACTGGCAGGTTAACATCTCAACCTATATTGGCTACGTAGTTATGGAATACAAGGACTGTTACTAAAGGTCACACCCTCAACTGGTAGTTGAGCCCCCGTCCTAGGGTTCGCTCGGTGCTAAATCCTAATTCCAACTGAAATGATCAGAATACTAAACTATTCTAAGTTTAACTGATTAAGATAATTGATTGAACTGATAATACTTATAACATAGTTGAAACTATTCTGAAGATACTAAAACTAACTAAACAACTATGTTTTCGGGTATTCATAACCCCAAGGACTCGATAACAATAACAATAGGACATATTGAAGCTTAAGGATATAATAAGTAGTCAAGATTCAAAACTCAATCATTACGGAATTTCATTTAACACTTGAAAATCATGAACTTGAAAATAGGAATATTTGAAACATGGGAGCATAGCATGATTACATGACTAAGATCATGAATTAAGGGATTTACATGAAATTCTTTTGAAATAGGACATGGTCGTTTCATAAACACATGTACAGATCATAGCTTGAATGTAAGAATGTCTTAAACACGAGGAAACAATAGAGTTACATGGTAAAATTCATTAATTGGAGATTTATCTTGAAATTAATTTAATATGATAGGGTAATTTCATCAAACAGGTGGAAGGCATGAATTTAAAACATGGGAATATTGCTAAACATCATGAATTTAGGTTCTATCATGAAACTTACTTGAATAAATCTTAGGAAACTTAAATTCATAGAATGAGGAATTCAAAATCTTGCATAGAATCATACATGGACTGAATTGAATTAAAAACACCATGAAAACATGAAATTCAATCTTTCTTGAACATACAAAATACCATAAAAAGAAAATTCTTTATTGAATTAAAATAAAAGGGTATTTGTGCTCCATGGATGATAGGAGACCCATGGATGAACCCCCACATACCTTAAGACTTTAAATTCTAGCAAAGAAACAAAATCTTGAAAGCTTTCTTGATTTGGGAAACTTGATAATTGATGGTTATTGAAGGGGAGAGTTGAATTTGATGTTTTTGGAATTAGATTAGCGTTTATTGGAGAGAAAAGTGAAGGAGAATGGGAAAATAATTCCCTAAATGACGTCTTAAATCATGCATATATGATCATCATGGCAGCTTAGTTCCTTAAGCTATAACTTTTCACTCGGGTATCGGATTAAGGAAAAATTAGTATCGTTGGAAAGCTAATTCAATTATATACAATTTGGTGGGTATTAAACTGGAAAATTATACATACATTAAAAGTTATAATCTTTCAAATTTGACCCTTGTAGAATCGAACCCCAAACTTTTGATGAATCTATGGTTCTTAGCTCAACTTGGCACGTAGTGATTTCTAGGAACATTATTCACCTAATAAGCACTTCACACACTATGATAAAGGTCATGTCACATGCATTTCAAATTATGGATCAAAAATATTTCAAACACACCTTCACCACAATGCGGTGGAAATGTATTAAGCATTGGAATTTCTCATTCAAAGGACGAGTATGATTTAGGGGAATGGCGCGACTCAAGCTTATAACATTAAGCCACTTGAAATGGATGAGTGCAATTTTGCACTTCACTATGACGTGGTGCGATTGCAGTGAGCAACTAGAAATACAATCAGAACACAGTTCAAACCTATTCTAAAAATTCCAAAACTTCCTTGAGACATGCTCCTTACACCCGTGAACATAAATCAACTCAAAAACTATCGTCTCATAGCCCAGAAGGTCAACTTAAAAATCTATGAAGTTAAGGAGTCAAATATATGAATAAGTCTCCATCACTTAGTGAAATTTTAAGTTTCTAAGCTTATTATGTATGCACTAGGAGTTGAACTGAACAAAGAATAATACGGGATTTTACAATATCTTCCCTTTGGGAACATTCATCCTTAATGCGACTGGTTAGACTGAGAGTACTGTGCTAAGGTAACTGAGATCATATTACGAACATGCATGGCTTGGAACATGATTATATAACTAATTCTAAACATAATACATGAACTGAATTGATTTTGTTAATAAATGTACTAACATGAGAATGGTCATAAGGCTGAGATAGAAATGAGAGAGACAACTTATGAGTAACCATTACTTCAAGCTGGATCTTGTTTCGTGAGGAAGAGATAAAAGATTTAAGACATGAATACTCGAGGTATTACCTCTTCCCCTTGGGATACTTCATCCCCTAAATGATCTGACTTGCCTGAAGTACTAAGGAAAGACTAAGATGATGCACAGGACACTTACGAACTGAATCATGGATGAATATCTGGAATCTGAATCTAATGCCTGACCATGAACTGAACTGTATTTAGGACTTGCATGGCCATTAATTAATCACCTTATGAATAGGAAATATGGGAAACCATACAAACTTGTTTGTCTGATTACTAGACATGATTACTAGCTATAAGGACTAAATTATTCTGAAAGCCTACCCTCATCTATACGTTCCACTTCAAAAATGAACTTCATATGAGGATACTTAAAATATTCACATGGGTACTGATAAATCTACCTACTAAACTCTAAGCTAAACTGTATTCTCTTACTATTTTCAAGCCTACTCGAAACTACAAAGTAAACCCACAATATTATAATACTAATCTGAATCAGGAATTTAACACCCCTTGTGCTTTTAAAACTTCTCATTATTACTATCTTGAAATAATGAAAAGGAACTGAAAGGTTAGAACAAGAGGACCTGAAGCATGAAAGAATAACTTTGACACTCAATTGAGGCTTGAGGAATAAAGTATCAATGACATGAATTAATTAGAGAGGTCTGAACTGAGGACCATAACTTTTTTCTCCGATAGACAAATTAGATGAAACCAATTTCATTGGAAAGAGGACTCGCAGAGCTTTCCGTTGATATATAGTAGATCACCCAAATCATTCTGTACAAGGAGTTATGGTCATTTAAAGTTGGAGCAAAAATACGCCAGGCCTCAGTACTTTTTCCTGCACGTTTTACTGTTTACTACTATTCACGGTTCGATCGGAATGTTCATAACTCGTCGCTCGGGTGTCCGTTTTGGATGATCCACATATCATTGGAAATCTTATTCGATACTATACATAATGGTGTGTCATAATCTAAGACATTACTTATGAAAAATTTATAATTCATTCTAGAAGATAGAACCCAACATGTTTATGCATAAAATTTCAACGAAACATTTCCTGGGGTATTACATCATTACCCCCTTGGAAACATTCGTCCTCGAATAATGCTAGACATGCCAAGATTAGATAGGGAATAGAGCATACAGCTGAAACCATTTGTTAGACTCATCACCACATCGTTTCTCACTCCGAATGCAACATAGAATGCATAAATTCAAGAAACTACAGCTGAACACATAATAAATGACAGCTGAACTGTTGCAACTTTTATCAAAAATGCATGATTTAGGAAGGAACGGTACCTTCGGCTTGATCGGAGTTCGCGAAAAATAGGTGCGGTTACTTGGATCGCATATCCACCTCAGCTTCCCAAGTTGCACCCTCAACAGATTGGTTTTGCCACAATACCTTGACCAAGGGAACTTCTTTGTTCCTTAGTCTTCGAACACTGAAATCAAGAATCTCAACAAAAATCTCATCAAAAGAAAGATTTTCTTGAATGTCAGCACTCATAGAGGAATCCACTACCACAGCATCACTAATATGCTTTCTAAGCATGGAGACATGAAATATTGGATGAACAGAGGATAACTCGGAAGGAAACTCGACCTCATAAGCTACCTTACCAACATGGCTAAGAATTTTGTAAGGACCAACATAACAGGGACTAAGCTTCCCCTTCTTTCCGAATCTCTTCACCCCCCTCATGGGTGAAATTTTCAGATACACTAGGTTACCAACTTCAAACTCAAGGTCTCTCTTTCTAACATCCACATATGACTTCTGACGACTCTGCACAGTTTTCAACCTTTCCCTAATCAACTTAACTTTTTCCATAGCCTCAAATACCAAATCAGGACCACTCACAGCCGCTTCACCCACCTCGAACCAACCTATGGGTGATCTACACTTCCTCTCATATTAGGCTTCAAACGGAGCCATGCCAATACTTGAGTGGAAACTGTTATTGTAAGCAAACTCTATCAACGGTAAATGATCATCCCAACTTTCCTTAAAGTTAAGTGCACAAGCTCTCAACATATCCTCTAAGGTCTAGATAGTCCGCTCAGCCTAACCATCGGTCTGCGGATGAAAAGCAGAACTCAAAAGCACTTAGGTACTAAGATCCTTCTGAAAAACTTTCCAAAATTATGAAGTGAACTGAGTACCCCTATCCAAAATGATAGACAAGGGAACTCCATGTAGTCTGACTAGCTCTCGGATATATAATCTAGCGTAATCCTCAGCAGTATATAAAGTATGAACAGGCAAGAAATGAGCAAACTTTGTCAACCTATCAACCACAACCCAAATGGAATCATGATGGCATCGGGAAGGAGGTAAACCAATCACGAAGTCCATATTTATCTTTTCCCACTTCCAGGTGGAAATACTAAACTCTTGCATCATACCACCAGGTCTTTGGTGTTCAACCTTAACCTGTTGGCATATTGCACACTTAGCTACAAACGCTGCTATATCTTTCTTCATGCCACTCCACCAATAGATTTCCCGCAAGTCTCGGTACAACTTGGTGGCACCAGGATGAATAAAATATCGCTCCCCGTATGCTTCAGCCATAATCCTCTGTCTCAGATCATCAACATTCAGGACACACAATCTACCCTACAATCTCAACACACCATCTCCCCCTTGGGAGAAAACCTCTACTTTTTGGTCCTTGACTGACTCCTTCATCTAGCATCTAAGTGTTGCTTTTCCTTCACTTCCGAAACCAAGGAGGATTCGGAACTACTCTGAACCCCTATACTACCTTTAGCAGAGTCAAATAACCTAACCCCCAATCTAGCCAAATGATGTACATCACAAGCTAACTCTTTCTTACCTTCTACCATATACGAAACACTACCCATGGACACTCTACTTAGGGTATCCACCACAACATTGGCCTTGCTCGGATGGTACAACACACTCATGTCATAGTCCTTTAACAATTCTAACCATCGTCTCTACCTAAGGTTCAATTCTCTCTGGGTAAACACATACTGCAGACTCTTATGATCAGTGAAAATATCATCATGGACACCATAAAAATAGTGTCTCTAGATTTTCAAAGCAAACACAATAGCAGCCAACTCAAGGTCATAGGTGGGGTAATTTTTCTCATGGGGTTTCAACTATCTAGAAGCATAAGCTATCACCTTACCCTTCTTCATTAATACATAACCCAACCCAACTCTCAAAGCATCACAGTACACCACAAAATCATCAACACTATCAGGCAAAGTCAAAACAGGGGCTGAAGTGAGTTGAGTCTTCAACTCCTGAAAACTCTTCTCACAAGATTCTGACCACAAGAACTTCACTTTCTTTTGGGTCAACCGAGTCATAGGAGACGCTATAGAGGAGAAACCCTCAACAAAACAACGGTAATAGCTAGCTAAACCCAATAAACTTTAGATATCAGTCGGAGAAATAGGTCTAGGCCAATTTCTAACAGCTTTAGTCTTTTGGGGATCAACTCTAATACCCTCAAAAGAAATGATATGACCCAGAAAAGTAACTGACCTTAGCCAAAACTCACGCTTACTGAACTTGGCAAACAACTTGTGATCTCTAAGGGTTTGCAAGACAGTTCGGAGATGATCAGAATGTTCATCCTCACTACGGGAGTACACCAATATATCATCGATGAACACTATGACAAACATATATAGATATGGTCTGAACACTCGATTCATGAGGTCCATGAAAGCTGCTGGGGCATTAGTTAACCCGAAAGACATAACAAGAAACTCAAAATGGCCATAACGAGTTCGAAAAGCGGTTTTCGGGATGTCACACTCCCTAAGTTTGAGTTGATGATAGCCGGAGCGAAGGTCTATCTTTGAGAAATAACTTGCACCTTGCAATTGGTCAAATGAATCATCTATTCTTAGAAAGGGGTACTTATTTTCACGGTGAGTTTATTCAGTTGGTGGTAATCAATGCATATACGCAAAGAGCCATCTTTCTTTCTCACAAACAACATAGGAGCACCCCAAGGAGAAACACTGGGCCTTATGAAACCCTTATCTAGTAGATCTTTGAGTTGCTCTTTCAACTCTTTAAGTTCTGCAGGGGCCATATGGTAAGGAAAAATAAAAATGGGCTAAGTATCGGGAAGAAAATCAATCCCAAACTCTATCTCTCCATCAGGAGGTATCCCTGAGAGATTATCCAGAAAGACATCAGAAAACTCATTGACAACATTAACAGACTGGAGGGTTGGAGTCTCAGACTTAGTGTCTTTGACTCTAACCAAATGGTAAATACACCCCTTGGAAATAAGTTTTCTAGCTTTAAGGTAAGAGATAAAATGACTCTTGGGTGACACAGAATTCCCAGACCACTCAAACACGGATGCACCCGGAAATTCAAATTTTACCACTCGGGTCCGACAATCAATAGAGGCATAAGAAGAATACAGCCAGTCCATACCCAGAATCACATCAAAATCTACCATATCTAACTCAATCAGATCAGCCAATAAGACTCTATGAAGAACGATAACAGGACACTTTTTATACACTTTTTGGGCAACAATCGAATCACCCACTGGGGTAGAAACTAGGATAGGATAAGGAATAATCTCAGGACTCATTTCAAAATTCACAGCAATCAAAGATGTAACATATGAGAAACTGGATCCAAGATCCAACAAAGCATACACATCAAACTGAAATATACGAAGCATACTAGTAACAACATCAAGAGAGTTCTCCTGTTCTTGGTGGGATGGTAAAGCATAGAATATATTCTAGTGTTGCCCGCCAGCATTGTTAGAAAAGGCGCCCTGAGCTTGGGTTGGGCGAGTCACTGGAACTGGAGCACTAACAGTCTGAGTCTAGGTCTGAGGGCGATAGTCACGACGCCCTTGTCCATTCGGTGGACAATCTCTAACTCTGTGACCCATGTCACCATACCAAAAACAACCCCTCTTCTCACCCCAATACTCATTCGAATGAGCCCTACCACACTTAGGACACAGGGGATGATTTGTCTTACTGCCAGCCCTGTACTGGGACCTAGATGCATATGACCTGCTACCTTGCTCCTGCCTACCTCTAGGCATGCGAGCACTAGCAGATGACAGTGCTGGCATAGACTAATAATCCTAATACTGAGGGCAACTCACTCTCTGTGATCTAGTTTGACCCTATCCATGCTCTTCAGACCTAGCTCTCTTATCCTCTCTCATCCTATCTCTCTTCTTAATCTTGTCTACCTTAATCTGTTGGGCATGAGTTATCAGCCTAGAAAGATTTATCTCACTATTCAGCATAGCAAACCTACACTCCTTAACCACATAACTAGACGGTCCAGTCACAAACTTACTCATACTAGCCCGATTATCAGCCACTAAGTCAAGAGCATACTTGGACAACTGATTAAACTTTAGATAGTACTCCCTAATAGTTATAGAGCCCTATCGTAGGTTCATAAACTCTTCCACCTTCGCCTCCCTCATCTCCAAAGGGAAAAACTTATCCAGGAATGTATCCTGGAACTCTTGCCAAGTTGTAGGGACAGCTCCCTTACCTCTACCTTTCCTCCAAGTAATAACCCAGTCATAAGCAAGGTTTTTCAACCTATACATAGCCAACTCCAGACTATGTTCCTCAGATACATGCATCACCTGAGTAATCTTCCACACCTCTTCTAAAAATAATTGTGGATCCTCATCAGACTTGGACCCATAGAATTCTAGTGGATTCATCCGCATGAAGTCACGGATCCTTGCAGCAGCTGAATCACCTCTCTGCTGCTGTGGAGCCGAGACTGGGTTGGCCTGAATATGTGCAGTAATAGCTTAGGCCAGCGCCTGAAAGGCTGCCCAAAATTCAGTATGAGACACGTTTTTATTCAATGGGTTAGCGGGTTGAGGTTGTAGACCATCATTATTTCTTCTCGCTCGATGTGGAGGCATATTTCTAAAAGAGGAGAGCACGAATCAATAGCAGAGAGAGACACTTTAAGCATGATAGACTTCTATTAGAAAGAATCACACTTTTTCCTAAAATGTCTTGTAGCCTCTTGCTCATAGATGTGGCGCACTACACACCGATGATCAAGACTCTACTTAACGTGGCATGTCAGACTCCCTAGGATACCTTAAAACCTTAGGCTCTGATACCAAGTTTGTAATGCCTCGGAAAATGGGTCCCAGAGCCTCACACGGTGCTTAAGGCTATGACTAGCCCAAAGCTAACCCTTTGATCCATTTTTATTCAGTTCAACATAAATCAATGGGATTTCTATAAATAACCCTCAAATATCAACAGAGTAATCATCATTCAAGAATAAAAGTATTTCAAAAAGATAACAAAATATGACTTATTAGTCAACTTCCAACATCTATACTAGTATAATAAGCCTCTCAGAAAATCAATAAAACTAGCAAGCCATTGAGATATGCCACAACTAACTCATTCTCAGTTATCAAATGTAAATAATTCTGTGAAACCAACATCAGACATCACATCCTTGAAATATAAGGACTCACCACAATAGAGGATGTAGAATAGTGTGCCCAAAGAATCACTGTCGAACCTGGAACTGAGCACCTGAACCTACATTCCAAGAAAATACAGCCCACATTCGAAGATGTGGGTCAGTACCATGGAAAGGAACCAAGTTTATGGGGGTGTATGTAGTTGTATAAACATCATCATCATAAATATTTATAAGAAATATCCAAGATGTATGAAAGACTCACATAGCCCGAAGAAAATCATCATAATCATGAGAGGATGAAATAAGTACAATAAAACATATGAGTCATCATATAATTTGTCAATCACTTTCATTTCATCAAGAATATCAATTCTCATAATGTAAATATCATTTAAATCTTTCAAAAGAATACCTTTCACAATTCCACTTTCAAATTACATTACCATTCACCATAGACACAAGGAAACACACACAGACTGGGAGATCCTATAACCGACATAAACTATGTGAGCTACATGGAGTCCAACGTACAACCCACGTTGGGGAGAGCCATCCTATCCTTGCCATTGGAGTAGGACTATTGATATCAAATCCGTATAAATTAGTGATCACTATATAAATCATCCTCGGGCTCACTACTACGGGGGCACGTAGTTTTAAGAAAGTAAGGTCGCTTTATACCTCCCACTCGGTGCTAAAGATTTCTCTCAGACTTAGCTGAGATCATTTCAAAGACAATCCGTAACAAAACAATTTCAGTAATATAAAAATATACATCAGGAGCCATCATGCTTCCCATCTATGAAAATCAACCACATTGTGGATTTTTTTCACATTCGAGTTCAAAACAACTCCATTAAGACCAAAAGATCAAATCATTCAAAATATCTCAAATATTCAACATCAACATGCTTATAACACACACTTTCTCAAAAAAACATAATTTTCAATGGGGATTCATGACCCAAATATCAAAATCATGATAAATATCGTTCAAGATTCATGCTTTATATCTCCACACATGTAAATTCATCTTTCAAAATCATAAACATCATTATTTCATAATAATCATCATAAGATATGGTTTCATGCTTCAAATTCATAAAAATCAAATAAAAATCATGCCTTTGTAAAGAAAATTATTTTTTGGGCACAAGAACGAAAGAGAGTTCTTGTTGAAAAACCCCATACACCTTGAATGATGAACTTTAGATTAATACTCATTTTTGATATGTTAATCGTGCCTTTGAATGATGGTTGTTGGAGTTCTTAAACTAGGAACTTGGAATCTTGAATAAATTTGCAGAATTAATAGTGAACTTTGGAGGTTCTTGAAGTTGGATGTAGGAGCTTAGGGTTTTCTTTTTGAGGGAATTTGATGAAATATAACATATAATGCTTCTAATAGGCTTTAATATAGGGTTTGGATGGATTTTAGGTGAGGGAAAATGACCAAAATGCTCCTAAAAATCAAAAAATTCTTGAATCTATCCTTTGATAGACTGTTTTGATAGTCTGAAGTAGATCAACCATAACGTTTTACTCCGATATCCAAATTGTATGAAATCAATTTCATTAGAAAGAAAACTCTTATATATTTCCATTGATATAAAGTATCTCACCCAGATTATTATGTACAAGGAGTTATGATTGTTTGAAGTTGACCCAAAAATTTTCTTTTGATAGGTTAAAGTAGATCAACCATAACTTTTTGCTCTGATAGACAAATTAGATGAAACTAATTTCATTAGAAAGAGGACTCACAGAGCTTTCCGTTGATATATAGTAACTTACCTAGATCATTATGTACAAGGAGTTATGATCATTTAAAGTTGGAGCAAAAATACGCCTGACCTCAGTACTTTTTCCTGCACGTTTTACTGTTCACTACTATTCACGGTTCGATCGGAATATTCATAACTCATCACTCGAGTTTCCATTTTGGATAATCCATATATCGTTGGAAAGATTATTCGATACCCTACGCAATGGTGGGTCATAATCTACAACATTCCGCACGAAAAATTTATAATTCATTCTGGAAGATAGAACCCACCACGTTTATGCACAAAATTTCAACAAAAAATTTCCCGGGATATTACACCATGATCATGAAATTAACCCTACGAATAAAAAACAAAGAAAATCAAGTAAATAAATGAATTTCATTAATATATTATGATTGTTCGAAGTGCTTTAACCTTGGGCTTTACTCCATTGATTGTTCCAAGACTTCACTTTACGCATTATTTACTTTATACACAATTTACAATATTCAAAACTCTCTTTGGTTACCTTTTCATCAAAATAAACTTATAAGTTAATCTAGAATTGAATTGTTGTTAGATCAAGTCCCTGTGGGATCGATAATTGGCTTCTTGAAGAACACTTTACTACTTGATAAGACCACGTACACTTGCGTGTGCGCTGTTAGTATAGACTGCATACACTTTACCTTCCCCAGGCCTTACATTGTGGGAATACACTGGGTATGTTGTTGTTGTTGTTGAAATAAGTAAGTGATATTTCTTTCAAATTGTACTTTTGATGTTTTGAAACTTTTTGGTGTGAGTGGTGAAAACAAATGGATTGTGATATGAAGAAATAGAGTCAAAAATTTATTAACGTTTAATGTTTTTAGCACTATCCGTTATACTTTTGAGCGTGTTCTCTTAAACTTTTTTGTTTGTGTGTGTTGAATGTAAGTAGTATATGATATGAAGAAATGGACGTGAAATCATGATTTGAATTTCGTGAACTTAACATTTAATATTTTTATATTTTCTCAGGTTGTGCTTTTTGAGTTCCAGAACTTTTCTGTGTGTATGGTGAAAACATGTGATATATGATATGAAGATATGGAGGTGAAACACAATTAAATTTTATGAGTTTAACATTTATGTTTTTAGCACTAACCTGTGATATTTTTTCATGTTGTGCTTCCAAACATTTAAGTTTTTATTATGTGTGTACTGAAAGTAAGTAGTAAATGATATGAGGAGATAAAGAAAAAAATCATGATTTAAATTTGTGAATTTTAATGTTTAATTTTTTTAGCATAACCTTTTATATTCATAAAATGTTTATTATAGTGTTAATGAATTTGTATGTATAAATTTATATTTTTCGTGAATATACTGAATTAGATGAAATGCTAAGGAAGAATTCGCTCTTAGATGGTCTAAATAGAAATGGGAAATATGGTGATATATGAGAAAATCTATGTATAATAAATAGGAGAGTTATAGACAAGGTGATGTGGCACCTCTCTATGACCTCCATTCCTATTTATCTATTTTCTCTTTTTAAAATTATTTTTCTCATTTTTTTATATAAAATATCATTAATGTAACTCATATCTTTTCATCTTCATAACATTTACTCTTAATTAGTATTAGTAATATCCATAACTTCCAAAACTTCCATGTTTATAACTCTAATTATGTAATAAATAATTTTATGACCCTTAAAATCCCACATAAATGTTATTCCTATTTAAACAAAATTGTTTCAAGCCATATTGGCTATGATATATTTTGAAGTGCTAGCAATCGATAAGAACCTTAGATTTTGGCTCCTTCAAGGTATGAATAAAAAATTTCTTTAAAACATACTTTATATTTTGTCACTTTTTCACCTTATTTTTAGAATGATGTGAATATGGTATGTTGCAATATATTATATCTTGCTTATTTGACTCTTAACTACAATATTTTCTTTCATTTTTTATGCATTATTTTTTTCTTCTGTTTGAATATGATTTGGCTATGTTATATCTTCATACAGTTCATCTTCCCCTTATATTTCTTCACTATAGTTTTTCATACATTTTTCATACTTAATTATTCTTTATTGATGATATTATAATAGAGTTCATCTTTTCCTTATAATTCTTAACTATAGTATTCCTTACATTTTTCATGCTTAGGTATCATTTTATTAAGGATATTAACATTTTATATGTCCATATTATTGTATTTATGAAAGTGAAAAAAGAAAGACAACGCATACGTGCATATTTCTTAAGAAACTATATATATTTCATTAGACAAATTTTTAGTAAGCCTATTGATAAAAAATGAGAGTGTATAGTTAGTTTGTAGTACTTTCTAGAATATAGTTTAATTCATAAAAATTATATATTGACATATAAAAATGCAATCATCAAGTTTTCATTTTTTTTATTGTTGATTAAACTTCTCAATATTTTTAGGTTTTCATAGATCATTACAGTCAGTGGTGGAGTCGAGATGTTCATTAAAGAGTTCAAAAGTGCACGCGCGAACTAGCTGAAGGGAGTTCGAATGAACCCCTAAATATATGCTAGCATCACCTCTGATTACAATCATATGTTGACCTAAAATACCTTTCAAGATTACTAACTAAAAAAATTATAAAAGATTTTTACGTTCGATAAATTATTTAGTAATGTTATTTGTAGGTAGATAATGAAAAGACCATAAGAATCATGCATAATTTTTTCATTTAATTATAATTTGATTACCATTATATTTATGTTTAATTAATAGTTGATTATATCATCATCAGTTATAGAAAATCTTTCATCCCCATTGATATGCGCCACTACACTATTTTTCTATATATGCTTAAATTCCCTGAGTTTCACTCTTTACTATTTAACATTTTGTAATAGTATTATTATGATCAAGACTATGAGGAAAAATAACATTACAAAGGGCAGACAAGGGGTTTGAATAAATATATGGTGGTGATGGATGCCGATTAAAGGAGTCAAAGTATGACACTAGAGGTTATTGCTACATCTTGAAAAGTGTTAGCATCAACCAAATTGTGACCGTGATTTCTCTTTTTAAAAAATTTAAGATTTGTGTCAGTATTCTCTCTTTTTTTGTAAAAAAAAAAAATCATATCTCCTAATTTGCATTAGGTTAATCTAAAGAACTCATGGCAGTTGAAGTTTAGTTATTCACAATGTACAATAATTTAGTAAAATTATTTTTGACATTTAAATATCTTATCAGTTGTCACAGGTAAGAAGAAGTTTTGTCTTAACCTATAATGCTTATACAAAAGAAATTTTTGTGGTAATTTTTTATTAGAACAATAATAATTAGGGGTGGACGTTCGTTATTTGGTTTGGCATTTTCAAAGTTTAGGTTCGGTAATTTGGTAATCGGTACTTGAGCATAGATACCACATACCATACTTATAAACATTGATTCGGTAGTTCGGTAATCGATAAATTAAACTTCGGTTCGGTACGGTATTTGGTAATACCATACTAAAGTTGGAGATGCGCAAATGTATGTTTAAACTTTAAAGAGTATATTTAATAGAAACGCTATTTAGTATTCTTTTGTTGCTTTTTTACAAATATATTACCAAGGCCATGTGATTCTTTAGAATGACTAGTACTATTGTCTATTGGGTTGGGTTAGACATATATATATATATATATATATATGGTAAATACCAAATACCAAACAGTATTAACATCTTGTACAAAGCCCAATTTTGAATACCGAAATATTAACATTTTACTCTTAAATACCATACCAAATATAGAATACCAATTATCAAATTTTTCAGTTTTATTTGGTAATTCGATTTTTGCTATTTTATGTCCAGCCCTAATAATAACAGAGTGGATTTAATTGGTAATAAATTTGTAATATTTGAACACACAAACGATTTACAACATACTCTAGGGATGAAAAATTACTTTTATTTATATTGATATGATACTACATGGATTTGGTATCATTATATACAATTGAAACATTCTACGACCGAGTTTCATAATTTAAGGTCCTTTGATTATTTTAATATCTTAAAAATAGATTAAATTATATACTTAATTACGTATTGCATGACCGCGTGAATGCAACTAAATTTACTAGTTGAATCTTAAAAAGTAAACAAACTTAAATAACTGAATTTCAGATGCTAATTTTTTTTCCACTTTAAATGAAGATACATTTATGGGGAAAATAAACCTTTTGTTAAAGATCATTCAATTTAAATTTATATTTCCACTACTCGGGTGTATGAAAAGTTCTCTACTGTAACTAATTTCAATTCGTATTTGCTACCAAGTTTGCATGGATTAATTAGATATATTAAAAAACAAATTTTTAATTAATGATCTTCTTAATTTAAATAAGTGTATAATAGAAAATATTTAATTAAATTACTCTTAAAAGATGAAAGGAGCAACTAAAAAGAAATTTGAACACACCTCAAATAAAAATAATTAGAAAGGAAAATAGGAAATAGTAATTACAAATTAAATCTTAAAAAGTAAACAAACTTAATAACTGAATCTTAGAGAGAAAAATGAGTCCATAAACCCTCTCAAGTCTTTAATTAAAAAAAGGGGACAAGTGGGTCCCACAATTCACAAAATAAAGTTGCTTGAACTACTGAGATAGTTATTCGACAACTGCATTAGTTTTCTTAACAATTTTGCACAGTTGTCGAACAACTTCGATAGTTGTCGAACAACTTCACAAAGTTGTCGAACAACTATCAAAGTTGTTCTACAACTCTACAAAGTTGTTGGAAAGAAAATATTTAATAAAAAACTAGAAAAAATTTGTCCCTTTCACCTAATTTTTAATACTTGAAGGACCCTCACTTAATTGGGAAACTTGTTTGTCCCTTTTAATTGAAAGTCCCAATTATCTAGTTTAAACTAACTATGAAGTGCAAAATATAGTACTAAAACCAATAAACAACCCTAGAATCCAAAATTCGGCATACAAAAACATACTAAAGATTGTGAAGAAGGAGTTGCAACCCCAAAAACTAAATGAAAGTACATAAGTCCAAAATAAAGGATGATGTCATCAAAGATGGATTCTAGGGTATCCTAAATGTGCTGCCCACCCTTGAATTTGGATAACATGCTAGAGTCACAATTAAGGTCTTGTAGGAACCATGAGAATATTTTATGCTCTCAACAAAAGAAAGAGAAGGTGTACTATCAGCACATAAGAAAAGAATAGTTACTGGTAGTGTCATTTGGACAACCCAAGATAAGAATATGAACACTTAACAAAAACTTAGTAAAATAAGCCAACATATGCTTACCCTACCTACTCTTAGGACAAAAATTAACAAATAAAGAAATTCAGGACTACTAGCAACAAGTCAAATACATCTTCAATTAAGTCAAGTCCAATCAAGCCAAGTTAAACAAGTATCACAACTTATAAATACCTTTCCTAGTTCACTCATGGAATCGTGACACTTACTTGTACCTTTTACAAACATGTTAAATGTATCATAACCACCCTCTAGTCATGACATGCATGGGATAAGTTCCAAACATATACCTTGATCGCAGATACAAGTGCCCACCAACCTTGTTCCACCAATAAACTATGAGAATGTCCAATTATCAAAACTTTTAACAATTAATGATAAAGTTGGTAATAATAATGTGACAAGATATATCGATCATTACTTATGACATCCATAAACTTTACATACAGTTCATTTGAAAATTACCACACCCAACAATATGAACTAACAAGCAATGCTAAAAAGTAGTTTACATACAAATTTAGCATAGGTTAGTTTATTTTACAATATTATTGCCTACCAAAACCCATGCTTACAAAACTCAACTAAGCTTAAGCCTTCCCTTTCTATGCAATTTCTGATTGATCTCAATCTAGAAATACTTACACACATATAATTAATGAAATGACCTACCACTTTATGGATTAAATCACATTTCCAACCCCTAAGTCATGGTTCGTGACCATTTCCTTGTCGTTCTAGGGTTTTTCTATTATAATTCACTTAAAACTATCAATTTTATTGATAAATTAATAAATTAACAATATGCCATGGTAATTTAGTGATCATTAACCAAAATCCAATGATTTTATATTTAAATTACACATGTGCACTAGAAAATCAACTAAACTCATTTTAACCCTCCTTGAACTACGTAAACTAGCAATTCTAAGGCTAGATTATTAACTTACTAGTTAACAAGGATGAACACCTTACCTTAATAAAGCAAAATGATGGACAACAAAGGGGTTTTGCCCAAAATTTCCTCTTCTTGGCCCAAAAACATTATTTCAAGAAAAAACCATTTTTCTAGATTTTTAGAATACAACAACAATGTATATCGCTATACAAACATACATCACTATAGCGACATTTTCTATAGTCACAACCATTTACCACGTTGACTGGGCACCTACAGCAGGACTCTCTCTACTTTTTGGCATGTCATAATAGTGACATACATGTTGCAATAGTGATATCTATGAGTAAAAAGTTCCAATTATCTCCAAAAATTTTATTTTTCACAACACACCAAAAATTCAAGATACTACAAACAATATTCTTTATGCTAAGATTAATTTTGGGAGTTTTACCAACCCATAATCAATTATGTAAAATCCTACAGGTTCATTATCATCTTAGAAAACTATAAATTAAGTCAAACTCCACCACACATACCCAAATCATTCATAAATTTCCCTAGATAACATTTCAATTAAATTTTATCTGAAACTTGCTTAGCTTGAAATTTGTAACATCAAATTCAAAAAGAATTTTAGTCTAAAATCATAAATGAAGAACTTATACGTAATAATGGAAGGGTAATTATTGTGATTATTTTGGAACAATAGTTGATGAATTAAATGGTGTATCACAAAAGGAGAAAATAACACTTGTTTAGTGATATGTTGGCAAAAAATGTGAATTGATCGAGTGATTTGTTTGTTTTTTTCATGTCCCTAATACCTCTGCACAATCATTGTAGGATAAAAGCAATTATTTTCGTTTTTATCACTCATTAAGTCCATTCTGAATATGTAAATAAGGTTATGATGGTGCTAGCAACATCCAAGGATAACAAAATAATTTTAAAAGATTAATTTTGTGTGAATCTTTATCTGTATGTTTCACTTATTATTTTGCTCATAAGTTGCAATTGACACTTGTAGCACTTGTGAGGAAGAATATAGATATGGATTAATACTTTTGTTTATTTTCTAATGTGCTAAATATTTTTATACCATTTTATAAGCACGGGAATTCGTTCAGATAACATCAATCTACAATGTTAGAAGATTTCCTCACTTTTGGTGAGGTGCACACAGATCAGGGACAAAATCAAGAAGTTGGGTTTCAATGGTTATGTGAAACTCATTGGGGTTCATATACTATTAAAGAAACTAATTGACATATTTCCATCGATTGTTTATGTTCTTGAATATTTTGGATGTGAGTGTCCAAATTATCTTGATAGACATACAAGTGAAATATGATTCAGAGGACTAATTTTGCTTTTATGTTTCACTTAATGTTGCAACTTTTAATGATGATAAATTATTTCAAATCCTCATTGAAAAAGATGGATGAAGATACAATGAATGCTATGAGACTCCTCAATAATGCAAAGTATGACTCGCAAAGAAAGAGGGATAGTGGACGGAAATCACTACTGAATTATGTCTTTTCTTTTTGTCATGAACATGAGATAGCGACTCCAAAGAAGGATGTTCATTAAATTCATGGGAGTTAGAAATGTAGAGCTCTTAATGCTACATATTCTTATCATTTTTGTGTTGGAAGATTTTGTATTGTTGTTGATTTGCTATTTTAGAATTTAATAATGGTTTAAATGTTGTGAGCATGGAATTAATTTTTGGTATGGCTTGTTTACTTTCATCCATGTCTTTTAATAATTTATATAAGAAAAAATTAGTGAACTTTGCTAAATATTCTCCTAATGACTTTGATAGCCATAAGATCGGTATCTCAGTTGTCAGTTTGATAATTTTACATCATATGTTCATGGTTCTGATATGTTCAATAAAAATTGCATTAGATTTGATCACTTATTTATTTTCTTATCAAGTTTACTCTTATTTTTCTCATTGCTACTGCTTCTATGGAATGAACTTTCTCTTCTATGAGCTATATAAAAAATATACTTCACAACAATATGAGTGTTGAATTTCTAAATGATTGTTTAGTTTGTCATGTACAATGATTTTATGAAACATTGATGTGTAAAATAAGGGAAATATGCTAGTTCTAAGGCACATTTTTTTGTATATATATGTTTTTATGGTAATTGCAGGTAAAATAGCTTTTGAGAGCGAAAGTGTAAAAAATAGAAAAAATAAAACTAAAGTACGTCATATAAGCCCTATAATAAACCATTGCAGCTTCTAATGAGCCATCCTATGTAAATATTATATGAATTAAAGAACTAGAAAAATAAAGAATATTAGATGACAATGTCCCATGATCATTGGAGGAAATAATGGATTAATTTTAAAGATTCTGGCAGAGAATACTAAAAGGTGTGAAATCTAAGCTTAATCCAACAAATGCAAGCAGCGAGTCATCCTTAGAATGGATGAGCTCGTTATATAGATCATCCCAGAAAATATCTGAAATTTGTCCTAAAAAACAACCATCCAACGATGAGCATGAAGAATGATTAGTAATCATTGGATCCACCAATGAGTCATCTTGAGGTTTGTTTCATGTGTCAAAACTACAATCCCATTATTTTTATGATAGGTCTTACTTTGTTTATAAATTAATTTCCTAGGTATTCATTATTTGTCATACATCCATTAGATTCTTTGGTCTTAGCAACACATATCGTAAAGAGATTAGAGATAATTTACATTGATTCATAGTTATGGAATCTTCTTTTGATAATTCAAGTTTCCATATTTCTTCTACTTTATTCATAAGTCTATAATTATGAGTTCTTCTAACAATTCTTATTGTTCTCTTAAAGCACGAGAAGTTAAATATCACAAGTAGGTTTGTGGGAACTATGATTAATTTATAACATAATTAAAGTCCATAGTGAATTTTGAAAGATGTTCATGCATTTATTACTTTTCCCTTTGTATTAGTTTCTTTTTAATGGTCGCGAAACTTATGACTCGCCTTATTCTTGCTTAATCAATCAAGGAGTAACACGTGGAAAAAAGTAATAGCAACAGATATTTAAGGCTAACAACCCTTATCTAATAACTAAACTTTATAGGAGAATAGTTTATTTAAGATCAAAGGTAAGGTTCAATAAAGAAATACCAAAGACGAACAAAGTTTCATGGTGATATTCATCTATCAATGGGACCAACCATTTAGGTGAAAATATCTTACCACCGACCATTTAGGTGAACATATCTTACCAATCATTCATACTAAGCACTAGGATATATCACTAGTACAACATGTCTACTGTACTATGAACTCAAAGGGAACATAATCTTAGTCAACTTCTCATGGAATAAATAACAATTTTAAATAACAATTTGTTACTTACTTATTAATTATCTGCAACAATTACTTATTACATAAAACCCTTATTTGGAAATAATTAACTGATAATTCAAATAACTGCATCGACCAAGCACCTTTCCATAATCCTAATGGTTCAACCCCAACCTTAGTTGAATTCTATATTTGACAACAACCATATTATGCTTTTTTTGGAGGTGTAATTTAGGTGACATCAAATTTTTGTTCTATTATTGGTGAATAAGATTTAAGACTAGTTCGATTGTGTTTATTTAACTATTAGTCCTTATTTTCATAATTTTACTTTTTCTATTTTTTTTGTAGGTTTCACTTTTATACATGTACAATACTCAGAGTCATGTCCCTTGATTGCACTTGATCTTGAAAATTAAAGGACATTGAGAAATTGATGCAAAATGGTTAATTACATACCACATAATGGATTTTTCAATTGTGAAATTCCTAAGATTGTGGACAAAGTTGCCACCCATATGTTCTATAAGGAACAACAAAGACAAGCACTCGACTGACATAAATAGTGAATGGGCTAGAAAAAAAAGTAGCCTTCCTAGCTACTTCTTAAGAACAAGAAAGTAAAAGAAATAATCACGTCTAGGAGCATACTTATCATTATGCTCCCCAGTTTGATGATATAGATAATGATGTGGATTTGGATGATTCAGATTAAATTGGTTCTATTATTCCACCCCTACTACCGCCAAGAGCTAAATTTAATATCACCAGTCCTATGTTTCCATTGCAGAACTTACAACAACAATAACAACATAACTAGTGTATTCTCACCTACTGGGGTCTGGGGAGGATAGAGTGTACGCAGACCATACCACTACCTCAAGAGAAGTAGAGAAGCTGTTTTCGATAGACCCTTGGCTTAGGACCCATCACAGAAGTTAAGACTTTTTACTACTGATGCAAATTTGTTGAACTTTGTAGGGATTTGAAATTCCTACAAGTTACCTAAGATGAGACAAGATTCTATCATGCAATAGTTATTTTTTTTCTCTGACTGGTAAAGCTAGTCTGCTATTGAAAAAGTTGCCGAAAGGATTACTAACTAATTTGCAGGAGATAAAGATGTAATACTTGGAGAGGTTCTTCCCACCTTCAAGAATATTGCATTTGAAAGACAAAAATTTTAAATTTAGGCAAATATATTTGTAAGAATTTTATGAGACATGGTTAAGGTTTTGGAAGAAGTTTCAACAAGTCCCAAATCATAAGATGTTGACTTATAGTTTGATTGAAATCTTCTATAGAATTTGGAATTCAAAAAACAAGGATATAGCAGACACTATAATAGGATATAACACCAATAGGAGTTGGCATATAAGAAAAATTAATGTGCCTGCAGGCATCTTTCGATTAGAGTATCTATCAAACAATAAATAATAGATGAGGTAATCTCTAAAGAGGTAGCATAGTTGAAGACAGAGTTTAGCCTATCCAAAAAATAGTTTGCAGAAATGGGGATAGAGAAGGTGAATGTAGTTAGTTCATCAGGTAAAGTGCCTAGACATGACGACTCTAATTTTAAGGATGAGGCTAAGTAACTAGAAAAATCAAGTGATAGGTTTCTGAGCCAAAGGACAATGGTCTAATAAACAAAATGGGTTCTTGTCAAGCAAATAAAGGTTGAAATTATTACAAGGATAATAACTTCAACTAGTTTTTGTATAAGGATAGGAGTGGAGGTAGAGATGGTGATTGGAAGAAAGGATGAATTAAAATATGATAGGAATGTCTATACATTCCTCTTAGGAGCCGTAAGGATTATTCGATTAATTCTAAGGTAGAGGAGTTTCTTGCTATAGTGTCGAAAAAAAGTAGAGAAAAATGATGAAATCCTCAAATAAATTTAGGTAGATATTTTAGTATAAATCAAAAAGTGGAGTCACATTCTACCACCATTAAAAATTTTGAGTAGTAGTTTGGCCAAATCTCAGTTGCTTTAAATTTAAGATAAAAAATACACTTCTAAGCAACACTCTCCTAAATATAAAGAACGACACTCACTATATGGATTTGATCACTAAAATTGATAAAATGACTATCGATCCACCTATATATATAGTTGTTGTTAATGAAGGTGAGCTCGTAATTATTGAGAAATGAAAAAGTTGTCAAATCTAAAGAATAAGTTGATGAATAGAATCTAGTAGAAAAGATATCACCAATTGACAAAAACGACACTAATTCTAGAAAGGGGAAAAAGAATGAGATCCCATAAGTTTTGAATCCTATCCTACGATGCCCTATATCTTTTCCATAGAGACTAAACAAAAGTGATGAATAAGAGATGTGTCTAAAGTTTCTTTTTATACTTAAGCATTTGTCCGTGAACATCCCTTTAGTTGAGGCACTTGAAAAAGTTCCTAGTTAGGCAAAGTTTATGAAGAATCTAGAGACAAGGAATAAGATATTGAGTTTTAGCCCATTGATAATTTGCACAATTATAGTGCAATAGTTTTCCATTCTCTTGAGCGTAAAAAGAAAGATTCATAAGAATTCATGATTCCATCTACCACTGGGGAATCCAATTTTGCTAATGCTTTATATGACTTCAATACTAGCATAAATGTGATGCTGCTAGAAGTGTGTAATAGTTAGGATAGGGGTCACCCAAACTAACTCCGATGAGACTTCTTATGGTAGACTACACTGTAAAGAAGCCAGTGGTAGTTTTATATGATTTTTTTGCAAGAGTTCAGTCCTTACTCTTCTCTATCAACATTTTCGTACTTAACTATGAAATTGATTTTAAGGTTTCCATTATCTTAGCAAGGTCATTCCTTATGACTGGAAAAACATTGGTTGATATGAAAATTGGCATATAAATTTTTTACTGAACAATAAAATAATGACTTTTAATTTTTTCCAATGTATGAAGCAATAAAAGGACATGTGTGTGATCTTAGTTACCGATACATTTTGTGAGGAGATCTTGATAGTTTTTATTTAGGAGAGGCTTGGTATTGATGCACTAGCTTCAATTATTATGAACATTAAAGGTGATGATATGGAGAATCATAAAGAAATTGTGGGAGTAATTACATGTAGGGGTTCCTACTCTTACACTTCAAAAGGTTAAATTTGGATTTAAAGAATAGGGCAAATCTATCTGCAAATTCTTCTAATGAGAAGCCTCCTTTTTTGGAACATAAGTCTCTCTTCACACTTTAACTATGTTTTCTTGGAAGAAAACAATACTTTGTTGGTTATTATAGAAGGAAGTTTGATTGAATGGCAGGTTGAGGCTCTAGTGTCAATTTTTGCAAAAGGTTGAGAGGGCCATCAACTGGTCCATTGCTGGCTTTATTAGTATTTTGCCTAGAATCTAGTCTTAAATCCAACTTAGGCTAGATTGTATTCCTAATATTGAGCACCAACATGGGTGTAGCCTATCTATGAAAGAGCTATCGATGAAGTAGATCATCAAGTGGTTGGATGTAGGTGTGGTTTACACTATTGTAGAAAGAAAATAAGTAAGACTTATAAAATGTGTGACAAGAAGGATGGAATCATAGTAATCCCAAATTCAAAGAATGAGCTTATTCTAATGAGATATGTCACCAGTTGGAGAGTGTACATGGATTATAGGAAGATAAATGACTTGACCAAACAAGATCATTTTCTAATGCCTTTTATAGATTAGATATTAGATCATCTTATTGGTAGAGGATGTTATTATTTTCTAGATTGTATTATATTTTGATTTCTCACAAAGACTATGAGAAGACCACATTCAGGTATACATATAGGATGTTTCCATTCAAGAGAATGCCTTTTGGATTATGTAATGCACCAATGACCTTTTTTTCTTGTATGATATCTATCTTCTCAGACATGGTAGAGGACACAATTAAGGTATTCATGGATGATATTTTAGTAGTTGTGGAATCTTTAGAAGATTACTTGGCCTATCTGGCTAATATTTTCAAAAGGTGTAAATATTGTAATTTGGTGCTTAGTTGAAATTTGGTGCTTCATTGTTAAAAGTACCGCTTCATAGTCAAAGAAGGAATAGCAATCTATTATAAAATTTCAAAGAAAGTAATTAAAGTTGATAATATGAAGATTGAGGTGATTGAAAAATTGCCTCAACCAACTTCTATGAAATGTATTCAAAGCATCGTTGGGCATGCTAGATTTTTTCGTAGGTTTTCGAAGGATTTTTCTAAGATTGGACATCTATTTTTTGTAAATTACTGGAGAAGGAGTTGAATTTCGTGTTTGATGATGCATGTCTCAAGGCATTTTAATGCCTTATGAAGAAACTGACATCAACCCCAATTATTGTGTCACTTGATTAGTCAATGCCATTTGAGGTTATGTGTGATACTAGTGGCATAATGATCTGAGAATTCCTAGGCTAAAGGTATGAGAAAATACTTCATCCAATCTACTATGCTAGAAAAAACTTACCCTAACTCAGAAGAATTATATTGTGATGAAACAAGAGTTACTTGTTGTGGTGTTTGTGTTTGAGAAATATTTCTCTTATTTGCTTAGAACAAAAGTATTTGTGCTTACTAATCATGTAGATCTTAGGTATTTATGAAATCTCATTAAATTTTGATCAGTTTATTTTTAACCCTCTAATGTGGATTATGATAGTGATGTAAACGAGTCTTTTGGGGATGTTTTGAAATTTTTGAAAGGTCTTAGAGGTTATTTTTGACCCCAAGGTAGTAAGCTTCACGATAGTGGTCGTGTCATTCCACTTAGTTTCTATCATAATGGCATGGTATGAAGGTTGCTCTCCGCACTAGCAGTGTGCCACACCGCGTCGTAATTTTTCTCTAATTTTTATTTATTCACTTGGGGTGAGGGGCTTTTGATCTTTTTACCCCTTAAACGACTTTTAAACACCCAATGGACCCTTTTCTTTTGCTTTTCAAGGATCAAACACTATAGTTTTCTTCCTTAATACGCCAACCAAGAAACTTCAAGGGTTTTACAGAGAATTCACCATTCAAGCTCCTAACTTTAATTTCTCATAAGTTCTTTGGCAGTTCAAGCATGTTTCTCATTTCTTAACTTGAATTTTATATTATGAAATTTATTTAATCAATATTTATGTGTTTTAATTTATGGGTTTGAAATTGGGTTGAGGTGTTTTGATTGTTATTACTTGAATTGCATTTTCCATGTTTTTAAATGGATAATTTAATTTTTATTTATGGTTTTGGGGACTGAATTGGTGCATTATGATATTGATTGGAATAGGTTACATGAGCTTCCCCAAATTGATAATTTTTTCCTTGGAATGGCATTAACCTCAACCCATGTTGTAAACTTGATTTTGAATATGGGTAATTGCATAATTTAACTTGTATTTTTAATTCATTGTATCATATTAAAGGATAAATGGATAAAAATAGTTTTGAAATTTCCTTGGTGGTCATGGTTTTGGATATTAAATAAAACTTGGGAGTCTCATGATTAAATTAACTAGTTTGGCATAATTGAATTATCTTGCAAGAATATTGGTATGATGATACCAAGTTGAAAAAAACCGTAATAAATGACTCCTGATTTAATGGTTGGCTTATATGCAAACAGTTTTAAATTAGATTTAAAGGGAATTGTGCATCTCATCATGAAGATGTATGTCCCAAGGGGAACTTACACTAGAAATAACTTTTGCCGACGTTGGGGGTTTATATGACCATGTGTCTGGATGCACATTATCTTTGGATGTCTATCACCTTGGTGTCTTAATCCTTTCCTTAGTTCCCTTAGTTTCCCTAAGCTAGACCCACTAATCATCCTCATATGTTGCATTGTTTGATGATATAGGTTAAGAGGACTTTTCTATTTCTCCTATGAAAATTTTGGTAGATCTATTGGTCTGTCGTGAAGTGGTAATCCTTCATTATTTGAAAGGAGCGATCATTTCATTTTCATAGTACTCTCTTGGTATTTTGTTTGGGATTCTTCTTTTTATAGTTGGGGGCATATCCTGAGTTAGTCTGGAATTCATGGTTTAGATATTTTTGTGGACCATTATTGGGTTAATTATTTCTTTTGATTCATAGAATCTCCATTTGACTTGTCTATCATTCTTTTTTGCTATTTTTGTTAGCTTCTACTGTCTATTCTTATTGTTTTATTGAGGTAATGCTAAGGGGGTGGTCTCCAGTCCATGGTATGCTTAAGATACCTATCACGTCTAGGATTGCATTTGGGTCATGAAAAATTTGGTATTAGAGCATGATTCAGGGTCATTGGGTTTCCACAAATTCATGTGTAGTAGAGTCCTTTTAATGGGTGCATAGTGTGCAACACTTATAAGGGGTAGGCTATAAGGTATCTAGGAATGTTTCTCTTTCTTTTGTTCTTTTTCGGGATATAGTGTCTAGTTTCTTTGAAACTCCTCTCACTACTATCTTACTAGCATTTAAGATCATGCCTCACCAAAGATCTAATGGTCATTGAAACTCTATTTACACCTCTATGCCACCTTGGGAAAATTTAGAGTGGACTTTCCCTTCTTATGAAGTGCAAAACCATCTAGGGTTCCTGCTCATACTATTTCACTCCATGTGGGGTTCCACCTGTCCCTACTAGTACTTCATAGGCTACACGAGCTGGTGATACTTATGTTCAGTTACCTTAGGGAGATCTCTCTAATGCAGAGTTCCTTTAGTCTTTTTATATTCTTGCTCAGGTGCTGGCATCATAGTCTTGTCGGTCAGATCATGTTGGTTCTATTATTAGTACATCTATGGTTACTCGAGCTTGCTAATGTTTGAGATGGAATCCCCTAACTTTTACAAACACTAAGGTTGAGGAGTATCCCCAGGGGTTTATCGATAAGATAAAGAAAATCTTTAGGGTCATATATGCTACTAATTCATAGGGTGTGGAGTTTGTTGCCTATCAGTTGAAAGAAATGTCTTACTAGTGGTATAAAGATTTGGAAATGGTGATGGGTGATGAGACTGAGTCTGCTGTATGGGATGACTTTTCACATTCTTTCCTAAATCACTTCTTTCCTTATGAGTTGAGGGAAGATATGGCCAAGGATTTTGTCCTAAGCCTTTAGGTGATTATTTTTTCAAGCTAGCAATGATCCTAAGGCACAGGGTGCCCACTCTCAGGCTGTGGAGCATAGTAAGCCCCACCTTATCCTCCTTGCCATTTTTTAAGACAACTATACCATGGATATTGTGAGATGGGGAGAACTATGTTTTTTAATCATGGTTAGCCTAGTCATCTACAACAAAATTGTCCCATAGCTAGAATTGCCACTAGAGATAATAAGGTCTCGATTGTCTCTTCTTTGTCTCTTGCACCTAAGGGAACCACTTCAGGTACCAAAAAATTATTAGAATCATCTTAATGCTGTTACTACTCATCAAGAATCTAAGGCATCCCCATATGTTGGTACTGGTATGTTACAACTCTTTTCCCTTGATGTTTATTGTTTGCTTAATCTAGGTTCTACCCTATCTTATTTTACCCCTTATATGGGTGTACACTTGGGTTTTGGTCCTAAAAATCTTTCCGACCATTTTTCTATTTCTACTCTTATGGGTGATTTTATTGTTGCATGAAAAATCCATAGGTGTTGTGTTTTATCTATTCTTAATAAGGAGACATAAGTGGATTTGAGAGAACTTGATATGGTAGATTTTGATATAATCTTATGGATGGATGGGCTCCAGTAGTGCTATGCTTATCTAGATTATACTACACAAAAGGTCAGTTTCCATTTTCCTAGTAAGCCGATGATTGAATTGAAGGTGAGTTCCTTAATACCAAAAGGGAGGTTTATTTCCTATCTTAGTGCTCGAAATTATACCACGGGGTGTTTGTATAATCTAGAGCAGGTTAAGGATTCTAAATTAGAAAGTCCTTTGCTATCTTTCCCAATGGTTAATGATTTTCTTGAAGTTTTCCTGATGATCTTTCAAGGATTCCTCCTTATGGGGAAATTGAATTTGGGATTGATATTTTATCAGATGCCCATCTTATTTTGATTCCTCCTTATAGGATGGCTTCAGTTGAACTAAATAAACTAAAGGTGCAATTAAAGAATCTTCTTGATAAGGGATTTATTTGCCCTAGTATTTCTCTGTGGATGCTCCTTTACTTTTTGTGTGGGAATAAAGATGGGTCTCTCCCGATGTGTATAGACTATCGCCAGTTGAATAAGGTTAGAATGAAAAATAAGTACCCCTTTCCTAGGATTCATCACTTATTTGATCAGTTTAAGTGTTCTGGGTGTTTCTCTAAAATTGGTCATCATTTGAGCTATTGCTTGTTGAAAATTACGGAGGTGAATATTCCCTAGACTGCTTTCTAGACTCGGTATGACAATTATGAGTTTTTGGTTATAATATTTTGGTTGCCTAAAGCTACGGCTGATTTCATGGATCTTATGAATTTGATTTTTAGGTAGTTTCTAGATTTGTTTTTTATTGTCGTTATTGATGACACCTTAGTTCACGCCAAAAGTGAGACAGATCATGCCAATCACCTCAAAATTGTGTTGTAGGCTCTTAAGGACAAAAATATGTATGCAAAATTTTCTATATGTGAATTTTTGCAAAGTATTGTGACCTTTCTCGATCATGTTGTCTCTATTAAAGGGATAAAGTTAGATCCATAGAATGCTGAGGCAGTTAAAAGGTGGCCTAGACCCATGACTCCAACTGACATTAAGAGCTTTTTGGGTTTAGCAGGTTACTATTGGAGGTTTGTGGAGAGTTTCCAATCTATCATTGATGTGCTGACGAAGTTAACCTAGAAAGAGGTTAAGCTTTTACGGTCTGATGCTTGTGATGAAAGTTTTGAGAAGCTAAAGGATAAGTTGACTTCTATGCCAGTTTTGACCCTGTTTGAGGGTACTGATTGGTTTGTTGTGTTCTATAATGTATCTTATATGGGACTGGGTTTTGTTTTGATACAACATAGTATGGTTGTGGCCTATGCTTGCAGACAACTTAAGTTGCACGAGAGAAATTCTCTTACTCATGATTTAGAGTTAGCAGTTGTGGTCTTTGCATTGAAAATCTTGCGCTATTATCTATATGAAGTATATGTGGATATTTATTCAGATCATAAGAGCTTGTAGTATGTGTTTGCGTAGAAAGAATTGAATCACAGGAAAAAGCGGTGGCTCGAGTTGCTTAAGAATTATGACATAAGTTTGCATTACTATCCAAGTAATGCTAATATTGTTGCTGATGCTCCTAGCAAGTTGTATATAGGGAGATTATCTTATGTTGAGGACGAGAATAGTGGGTTTTGGCTAACTTTGGAGTTCATTTTTGGACCCTGAGAATGGAGAAGTGATTGTTTAGGAAGTGGTTCAGTCATCTGTTGGTGCTGAGGTCGAGGAGAAATATGTTATGGACCCCATACTTATGCAAATCAAAGATGATGTGGGTCAACAAAAGGTTATGACTTTCGAGATTGGTGGAGATGAACTCTTGAGGTATTAATTTAGGTTGTGTGTCCCTTATATAGATGGGCTACATAAATGTATTTTGACTGAGGCTCAAGAGTCCAGATAAGTAATTCATTCAGGTTTGACTAAGTTGTATCATGACATGAATAAAAACTACTAGTGGAATAATATGAAGAGTAGTTGGATAAGTTTGTGGTTAAGTGTATGTTTCATCAGCAAGCTAAGGTAAAATATTTGAGGCCCGATGGCCTGTCCTAAGAGATAGAGTTGACTATATGGTAGTGGGAGATGATTAATATGGAATTCATTACGGGCCTTCTGCAGTCTCAAAATTAGTGGTATTTTATTTTGGTTATTATGGATAGGATGACTAAGTCTGCTTACTTTTTGGCTGTGAGGACTAACTACTCAGGAGAGGATTGCGCTATGTTGTTCATTTAGGGGGTAGTTATGTTTCATATAGAGACGGTGTCCATCATTTTAGATCGAGGTACACCATTTTTGTCTCATTTTTGGCATGCATTTCAGAAAGGTTTTGGTACTCAGGTGAACCTAGACCATTCAAAATTTTAAGGATATGCTAAGGACTTGTGTGATTGACTTTAACATTGTTGGGTTGATCATTTGCCTCTTATTTAGTTCTCTTACAATAGAAGTTACCATTCCAACATTTAAATGGATCTTTGTGGCTCTTTATGGTAGGAGGTGTAGGTATCCCATTGGGTGCTTTGAGGTAGGCGAGACTAGGTTGTTTCGTCCTGACTTAGATCACCAAGATATAGAGAAGGTGAAGGTGATTAGAGAAAGGCATAAGACTACTCAGAGTCACCAAAAGTCTTATGCGGATGTGCAATGAGGAGTGTTGGAATTCAAAGTAAGTGATTGTGTATTCTTGATGGTCTCTCCTATGTTGAGAGTCAATAGATTTTGGAAGAAGGGGAAGATCAACCCCATTACATTGGTCTGTATATGATTGTATGAAAAATTGGGAATATCTCTTATAAGTATGATTTACCAGCAAGTTTGGATTTTATTAATCCTATTGTCCATGTGTCCATTCTTAAGAAGTGTGTGGGAGACCCTTCATTGATATTGCCTAATGAAAAGTTGGTGTTACAGATTCTTTGTCTTATAAAGAAGTCCCAATTAAGATATTGGATAGGCAATTTCATTGATTGAGAGCAAAGAATGTATCTTTGGTGAAGGTTCTTTTGAGGAATCAAAAGGTAGAAGAAGCTACATGGGAAGCTGAAGAAGATATGAAATCTAAATACCCGTTCTTTTTCCCCGAGTTGGATAAAAGTGCTTCAGGTATGAATTTAATTTCCCTCCTATCGTCTTATGAATTGGTTCTTGGATTCTCCAGTATTCTTTCTATGTATCATGTTCAAAGTGTCCTAACTTCTCATTCAGAGATAAATTATCTATAGGGTGAACAATGTGAGACCCTATAAAATTTTGATCATTTTATTTTTGACCCTCCCATGTATGTAATATCAATTTTGACTTGAATTATGATAAGGGATGTAAAAGGGTATATTGGAAAAGTTTTGAATTTTTCGGAAAGGGCTCGAGGTCTTTCTGGAATTTTGAGGCAGTAAGCCTCTTTGATAGTGGTGTGCCATGCTATTTAGCTTCCACGATATGGACGTGTCATGGAGGCTAAGCTCCACAGTAGCGGCATGCTATGCCGCTATGTAATTTTCATCTAGATTTTGGTTTTTTCACTTGGGGTGAGGGGATTTTGGTCCTATTACCCCTTGAACAACTTTTAAACTCTCATTTGACCCTTTTCCTTCAGTTCTCAAGGATCAAACTCTATACTTTTCTAATTTAACTCCCTAACCAAGAACTTCAAGGATTTTATAGGAACTTCACCATTCAAGCTCCAAATTTTATTTCTCTTCAAATTCTTTGGTATTTCAAGCATGTTTCTCATTCCTTGACTTGAATTTTACATTGTGTCATTTATTTAATCAATATTTATGTGTTTTAATTGATGAGTTTGAAATTAGGTTAATGGGTTTTTATTGTTATTACTTGAATATCATTTAAAATATTTTTAAATGGATTATTCATGTTTTTATTTATGGTTTTTGGGGCAAAATTGGTGTATTTTGATATTGATTGGAATTGGCAACATGAGTTTCCCCAAATTGATGAATTTTTGGCTTGAAATGGCATTAACCTCAACCCACGTTGTATAACTTGATTTTAAATATGGGTAATTGCATAATTTAACTTGTCTTTTGAACCTATTGCATTACATTAAAGGATAAATAGATAACAATGGTTTTGGAATGCCCTTGGTGGCCATGGTTTTGGATTTTAAATGAAACTTAGGAGTCTAATGGTTTAATGGACTAGTTTGTCATTATTGAATTATATTGCAAGCATGTTGGTATGTAGATACAAATTTGGAAAAGGCCTTAATAAATATCTCTTGGGTTTGGTTAGTTTAAGTTCAATCTATTTTAAAGTAAGCTTAAAGGGAATTGTATAGCTCACCGTAAAGGTTTATGTCTCGGGGGGACTTAAGCTGGAAATAAATTTTGTCAACGTTGTAGGTTTATATGACCATGTATCTGGTTACATATTATATTTTAGATTGCTATCCCCTTGGTGTCTTTAGCCTTTCCTCGGTTTCCTTGGTACATGCGACTAATACGTACTAAGTCTTTTCCGGCAGAGAAAGATAGACCCATATAGCCTGTGGGTGACTTTAGGATGGAGCAAAATACATAATTCAGGTTAATGATTTAAACTCTCATATTCATGACACTTGTCCCTACCCCAGCATCTTATATATATATATATATATATATATATATATATATATATAAATGTTGTGCATGTGGTTTTTGACTGGTTTTGGAGATAACACTATTTTATCCCTTTTCCCTAAGTTACATGTTGGTGCTTTTTCCACTGACCATCCCCGGACGCTGCATCATTTCATGATGTACGTCTGAAGGACTTTTTTGTTTCTCCTGTGCATCGTTAGATGGTTCGGTATGTCTATTCTTCTGTTGTGAAATAATAAGCCTCCATTCTCTAGAAGGCTCAGTCATTTCAAAATTTTTAGTATACTCTTGGTATTTTATTTTTTATTCTTTTTTCATAGTCAGGGTTATGTCCCGACTTAGTCTGGCATTCTTGGTTTAGTAGTTTTTATGGACCAGTATTTGGTAGATTGTTTATTTTAATTCTTAGAATCTTTATTTGACATCTCTGTCTTTCCTTTTGTTGTTTTTGTTATTTTTCATTGTCTATTCTTATTGTGCCCCTGGGTAAGGCTAAGGGGGTGGTCTCCGACCCATGGTAGGCTTGAGATACCCATCACGTCCAGGCCCGAGTTTGGGTTATGACAGTATCTTTTAGCTAGAAAGGATGCTAAGACTAGATTGACTCATTGGGTACTTCTATCTAACACCCTAAGAGTACACCCTAGATGTCACACGATGCTTACAATTTCGAAAGACCATAAGCTAACCCATAAAATGGTACCTACTATGAGCATTGAATAATATATTGATGATAGAAATCATATGCAGAAAGAAATTAATAAAATTCCATGAGGTTTTAATTACTGAAGCGTACGATTTAAAACATAAGTCTGAAACATCTGATGTCATACTATAAAGACTGATAGTAACAGATAAACTAACTATTGTTTAACTTACCATCTGAAGTGTCTGAAAGCCTTTACTAACTAACTGTGGATCTGATAGGACAACCCCTAACTAATACCTACTAAATAGGAAATACTGAACTGATAAGGTAAACTGAGATAAATAAACCATATCCTCGAAATATGAGGACTCACCACTACTACAGTTGATAATCTGGTATGTCTATGCTTGATCAGGGAACTGAGCTTCCGAACCTATCATATTGAGCATTATAGTGCATGAAACGAGTGTGCGATTTGTACTTTGACTGTACTGGTATGCCAAATGAGGTTAGGCTAATATGAATAGTTTTATGTGCAGGAGTAATAACTGACTGAATGAATAACATGAAGTATTGAATAGAATGCATCAAATTTGTAAAGACAAAGAATGCATAACTAAGAATAAAGCATGTTCTAAATATAATCTGTAAACTAAAATACTGAATGATGATAAATGAATGACTTATATGTGCATGCTATGGTCAAGCAAAACTAAAACTATATTACTGAGCTAAATACTGGACAGAGACGGTGGGAGCTATCATCTAAACAACATGCCCCAATGAGAAAATTGGGGTTCAACTTATGATCCCAGTTTAAAGGGTGTTAGTTCTGTGCCAAGGGTACTAACACTGGTAGTGTGGATCAACTAATGTGCTGTCCCAAAGGACTAAGGGTGTCAAGTCTAAACTGTGGGATGACCCTTGAGAGGTAGTAAAGTTCATTGTAACTGTTTTGTGATCGTTCTTTAGACACTAAAAATATAGGTAAGCAGCTAAATTTATGTATTCCAACCCCCCGGACTCGATAGCAATGGTAGCAAGGTCATACTAAAACTTTAAGGACATAAAGTGAAAGCATTTATTCAATGCTCATTCTTGTAGAAATTTCATCAAACACTTGACATTCGTAGTTTAAGCTAAGCATGTAAGTAGTTTTAAAACATGTACTAATATCATGATTTCAATACTAAATCACCAATTAAGGATTAAATAAGAGAGCCACACAATTCAAATGTTTAGGGTTTAATAACAACAACAATTTCTTGTAAACATGATGTAAAATTCAAAATTCTTGAAAACTCATGGACATAATTCATAAAAACAAGTAACGATCATACTTTTAAATTTAAAAAGGGTTCTTGAGTTCCATGGGCGGAAGGAACCCATGGATTAACATTTAACATACCTTGACTGAAGAATTAGTGAAGGTTCTTTGAGGTTTTCTTGGAACTTGAGCTTTAATCTTTAAGGGGCTAGGGTTTGTCCTTGAGAGAGGATTATTTTCTTGGAGAGAAATTATGTATAATGAGGCACATATACCCCCTTGGGGTTTTAATTTCATGTTTTGGATGGATTTGGGGCCTTGGGAATAAACCAAATTGTCCCTGAAAAATCAAAAATTTCCAAAAAATCATAATTTTTCCCCTAGGCACGACACGACGCCATTGCGGTGGTTAACTGTAAAATAGATGAGTGTAATTTTGCACCTTGGCGCGACGTGGCTCCAACGCGGTGCATCAATGGAAAAGGACGAGTGCAAATTTGAACTCCAATGTGATACACTTATTGCTCCACTGTGATTCCTGGCGCGATACTGGCCAATCGAGGTAACATATTGGAAAAGGACGAGTGTGATTTATGGGCTCACCGCGATGCGGTACAATCGCGGTGACTTACTGCCTCACACGAAAAATGCTATAACTACTCACCTGTAACTGCTCACCTGGGAATTAGATTAAGGCAAAATTGTATCGTTTGAAATCTGACTCAATTATCTACAATTTAGTGGGTCTTGAGCTGGAAAATTCTTTGGAGAATGAAAGATATACTCATTCGAAGTTGACTATGGCAACATCTTTCTCAACAGCTCAATCAGTAAGGCATAATTTTATTTGTCTAATAGCTAGGAGTTATTTGAGGCCATAATACAAATCTAACTCACTTATAAAACTACCAAACCACTATAATTCATTTCTTATGAGCTCGAAGCGTGGCTCTAACATTGGTTTTGATTCTTGGGGTATTACAATATCTCCACCTTGGGAATATTCGTCCTTGAATGAGATTGGTTAAGCTGAAAACACTGAGGAATTAAGGTTAGATGTTGAATATATATGATGAAAATATGATTACATTAAGGACTCTGAAACATGACATATGACTGAACTGGTTTTGTTAATGCATGAATGACATAAAAATGATATGCAGCTGGAACTGAGCATGGAAAAGAGAAATTCTAGGAAAAATTGTTGCCTTAAACTGAATCTGAGTTTTTTGAGAAAAGATGAGGGTACCTCGTCCGCATATCTACTTCTGCTTCCAAAGTGTCTCCCTGAATGGACTGATTCCTCCAAAGAACCTCGAGTAGGGGAACCTTTTGTTCCTTAGTCTATGAATTTGGCGATCAAGGATCTCGACTTGAATTTCTTCGTAAGAAAGGCTGTTCTTAACATCTACGTTTTCTAAGGGAACAACTACAGCTGGGTCACGAATACACTTCTTCAACAAAGAGATATGGAATACCGGGTGTACTGATTCTAAGTCTACAAGCAACTCAAGCTCATAAGCCACCTTTTCAAAATGTCATATAATTCTATAAGGGCCATCATATCGGGGACTAAGCTTCACCTTCTTATCAAACCTCTTTACCCCCTTATGGGAGAGATCTTTAGATATATAAAATCTCTAATCTCAAACTCAATATCTTTTCTCCTCACATCTGCATAAGATTTCTATCGGCTTTGGGCTGCCTTAAGCATCTCCTGGATTAGCTGAACTTTTTCCAAAGCATCAAACACCAAATCAGCCCCTATCGAAGAGGTCTCACCTATCTCAAACCAACTAATCAAAGATCTAAATCTCCTTCCATATAGAGCCTCAAACAAAGAATTCTGAATACTAGAATGATAGATTTTATGATATGCAAATTCAATCAAAGGCAAGTAGTCATTACAACTTCCCTTAAAGTCAACGACACATTCTCTCAACATATCCTCTAAGGTCTGAATGGTCCTTTCTGCCCGACCATCTTTTTGAGAGTGCAAGGTGGTACAGAGGTAAACTTGGGTACCAAGACCCTTTTGGAAATCTTTCAAAAACCAAGAGGTAAAATAAATACCTCTATCTGAGATGATAGATAGAGTAGTACTTCGATCTTTTGAGGATTGACTCTAATGCCATCACTGGAAATAATATGATCAAGGAAATCTATTGACCTTAGTCAAAATTCACACTTATTGAATTTGGAAAACAATAGATATGTTCGAAGAGTCTACAATACTATTCTGAGGTGGTCTGCATGATCATTTTTGTTATGGGAGTTGACAAGTATGTCATTAATGAAGACTATGATGAACATGTCCAAGTAAATTTGAAAACTCTGTTCATCAAGTCCATGTAGGTTGCTGGGTGTTTGAGAGACCAAAAGACATGACTAGAAACTCGAAGTGACCATACTAGGTTTGAAAAGCTATTTTTGAAATATCACATTCTCTAACTCTAAGTTGATGATAGCCGGATCTAAGATGTATCTTAGAGAAATAGCTGGTACCCTTATGATAGTTGAACAAGTCATCAATTTTGGGAAATGGGTATTTGTTCTTGATGGTGAATTTGTTCAACTGATGATAGTCTATGCACATTCTAAGAGAACTGTCTTTCTTATGCATGAACAGAGCTAGTGCATCCCATGGGGAAATGCTGGGGCCTAATGAATACCTTATCTAAAAAATCATTCAACTGTTCTTTCAACTTTTTAAGTTTGGCTAGAGCCATTCTGTAAGAAGGAATAGAGATAGGTTGAGTATCTGGAGGAAGGTCTATTCCAAAGTCAATTTCCCTTTTAAAAGGAACTCTAAGAAGATCTTCAGGAAACACATCTAGAAATTCCCTTAATACTAAAACTGACTCAAGATTGGGAGTATCAGAATTAGAGTTTTAGACTCAAATAGGATGATAAATACACCCCTTGTCTATTATGTTTCTCTCTCTAAGGTACGAAACAAGATGACCACTAAAAGTTGTAGTACTACTCCTCTATTTAAGGACTGGTTCATTTGGAAACTGAAAATGAATTACTTTATTTTTGCAATTCACTGCAGCATAGTATGAATGGAGCCAATATATGCCAAGAATGACATCAAATTCAATCATCTCTAACACTATAAGGTCTACTAAAGAAACTTTTCGAGACACGATTACCAGGCAGTTCCTATATACTCGCCGAGCTATAATAGACTTACCCACTGGGTTAGATATTGAGAATGGCTCTACTAAGAATTTGGGACTGACTCTGATGTTGATGAATATATAAGGGGTTACAAAAGAAAGAGAAGCTCCAGGATCTAGTAAAGCATAAATATTTAAATAAAAGACTTGCAACGTACCAATAACCATATCAGGAGAACATTCTTGATACTATCGAGACTGGAGTGCATAAAGCCTATACTGATACAGACCACAAGTAGCATTAAAAGCGGCGCCCTACTGAGTCGGGCGATCGACTGAAGCCAATGACTGATGGGACTGACCCTGTTGGCGTAAATCCCTTCCTTTCTGAGAAACTACCCAACACTCGTAGATCTAATGTCCTGGCTTGCCACACCCAAATCATACATCACTGCAAGCTCTACACTTACCCTAATAGTTTCTACAATATTTTTAGCAAAGAGGATTTATGAGACCACTGTTTATACTATCTTAGGACCTAGACCCTGGCGTCCTATCCCGATTGTCATTTCTAAAATTTGGAACAGGGGCACTAATGGAAGATAGAGTAGGAGCTAAAGATTTTTTATGGAATTCAGGACGGTTTTCACCCTCTGACTTCGGTTGAGTGAAATTAAAGCTACCTATTCTAGCCATCTTGTTCTCCGTCTCTCTTTACTTAAGTATTTTTCTCCTCAATCTATTGCACATAGACAATTAACCTTGCCAAGTCCATCTCTTTGATAAATATTGTGGTCTTACACTCTTTGACCATAGTGCCAGATACGCCAGTCATGAACTTGCTCATCCTAGACCTGTTATCAGCCACCACATAAGAAGAATACCTAGCTAGCTGAGTAAATTTAAGGGAATACTCATTCACACTCATGTTGCCCTGCCTCAAGTTGATAAACTCTAACACTTTGTCTTCCCTCAGCTCAAATCGAAAGAATCTATCTAAGAAGGTTGTAGCAAACTCTTTCCATTCTATAGGCCCTACGTCTGCGCCTATATCTATTTTCCACTACTTAAACTAGGTATAGGATACATCCTGCAGTTGGTAAGAAGCCAATTCAGCACACTCACTAGAAGTCAACCTCATAATGTATTTTACCTTCTGGACTATGTTGAGAAATTCCTGCGGATCCTCTTTAGATTTGGATTCCAAAAATAGAGGAGGAATAATTTGGGTAAAGTCCCAAATCCTAGCTATGGAAGTATTATCCACTGGGTTGGATGGAAAATCAGTTGGCCCTAACATTCTAAACCACAACAGAGTGAGCTAGAGTAGTGAATGAGAAACATGCTCTTTCAGGGGATCTTTCTAAATAGGTAGAGGTTCTGACTGGTTCACATTTATTTTTTTCATTTGTCTTTCTGGGAGCCATGTTTTGTAAGAGAAAGGAAGAATAGATCAGATTTTTAACATGAGTGCTCAGTTTCATGACATGAGTATTGAAACAATAAAAACTTTTCTTAAAATACCTCATAGCCTCTTGTCTATAAGTATGACACACTTCATACCCATGCACAAGACTCTACTTTGCATGGATTTTAGACTCCCTAGGACACTTTAAAACATGGATTTTATACCAAGTTTCTAATATCCTGAGAGTAAACCCTAGACGCCACCGGTGCTTACGGTATCGAAAGACCATAAGCTAACCCATAAGCTGGTACATACTGTAAGCACTATATAATCTATTGATGATAGAAGTCATAGATGGAAAATAGTTGATCTAATGCCATAACGTTTTAATACTGAAGCGTACAATTTAAAATATAAGTCTAAAATATCTGAAGTCAAACTGTAAAGACTGATAACAACTGTTAAACTGACTATTCTCTAACTGACTATCTGAGGTATCTGAAAGCCTCTACTAACTGACTATAGAGCTGATTGGACAACCACCTAACTAACTCTGACTGAATAGGAAATACTGAAGTGATAAGTTAAACTGAGATAAATAAACCATGTCCTCAAACTATGAGGACTCACCACTGCTAGAACTGATAATCTGGTATGTCTATGCACGATCAGGGAATTAAGCATCCAAATCTATGTTATTAAACATCATAGCATAAGAAAAGGGTATGCGATTAGTACTTTGAATGTATTGGTATGCCAAATAAGGTTAGACTAATATGCATGATTTCATGTGAAGGAGTAATAATTAACTGAATGAATAACATATAGTACTGAATACAATGTATGAAATCTGAAAAAAATGAGAATGCATAACCAAGCATAAAACATGTTTTTATTATCTGTAAATTGAAATACTGAATACTGATAAATGAATGACTTATATCTGTATGATATGGTCAAGCAAAACTAAAAGTGTATTACTGAGCTAAGTACTGGACTGATATGGTGGGAGCTATCATTTAACTGACATGCCCCAATGATCAAATTAGGGTCCAATGTATGACCCCAATTGGAAGGGTATCGGTACCGTGCCATGGGTACTAATAATGACTATATGGATCTACTAATGTGTTATCTCAAAAAACTAAGGGTGTAAAGCCTAAACTAACGGGTGACCCCTGAGAGGTAGTCAAGCTTGAATTTATGGGTGACTCCATATATCCTATGTTGTCTACATAGTTCTGGAGTACAGGGATTGCTACTAATGATTCTTCCTAACTGACGGGGAAGCTACCACCCCTGTACTCGCTCGGTGCTAAATCTTACTCCCAACTAATAGACACTGAACACTAGACGGACTATGTTTAACTATTTATAGTAACTGACTCAAACAATAGGACTTGTAACTATTCTGTGACCATTATTTAAACACTAAAATACTAGTTAAGTAGGTAATAATTGGGTATTCAAACCCTAGGACTCGATAGCAATGATAGCAAGATCATACTAAAACTTTAAGGACATAATGTGAAAGCATTTATTCAAAACTCATTCTTAAAGGCATTGCGTCAAACACTTGGCATTCATAGTTTAAGCTAAGCATGGAAGTAGTTTTAAAACTTGTAGTAATAGCATGATTTCAACACTAAATAACCAATTAAGTCTTAAATTAGCGAACAATATCATTCAAATGTGTAGGGTTTAATAACAATAACAATTTATTGTAAACGTGATGTAAAATTCAAAATTCTTGAAAACTCATGGACAAAATTCATAAAAACAAGTAATGATCACACTTTTAAATTTAAAAGGGGTTGTTGGGTTCCATGGGTGGAAAGGACCCATGGAAGAATATTTAATGTACCTTGACTGAAGAATTTGTGAAGGTTCCTTATGGTTTTCTTGGAACTTGATCTAGAATCATGAAAGGGCCAAAGTTTGTTCTTGAGATAGTATTATTTTCTTGGAAATGAATTATGAATCATGGGGCACATGATGACCCTTTTGGGTTTTAATTTTGTGTTTTGGATGGATTTAGGGAAATGAGAAAAGACCAAACTGTCCTTGAAAAATTAAAAGTTTTTGAAAGAAGCGCCATCACGGTGGCTTACTCGAAAATGGATGAGTGTGATTTTTCACCTTGGCGCGACGCGGAGCCATTGCGATACGTCACTGGAAAAGGACAAGTGCAAATTTGCACTCCAATGCAACTCGCTGTTTTCTCCATCGCGATTCCTGGTGCGACACTGGCCAATTATGGTGACCTACTGGAAAGGGACGAGTGTGATTTGTGGGATCACTGCGATGCGGTACAATCACGGTGGTTCACATGAAAAATGCCATAACTTCTCAGCTGGGCATTAGATTAATCCAAAATTTATATTGTTGGAAGCTGACTCAATTATCTATAATTTGGTGGGTCTTTAACTAGAAAATTCTTAGTAGAATGAAAGATATGCTCTTTTGAAGTTGACTATGGCAACATCCTTCGCAAGATCTCAATCGATAAGGGATATTTTGATATGCCTAATAGCTAAGAGTTATTTGAGGCCTTAATACACATCTAACTCACTCATAAAAATACCAAATAACTATAATTCATTTCTCATGAAATCAAAACATGGCTCTAATATTGTTTTAGATTCTAGGGGTATTACATTCTATTACAAGAATTTAACTTTGAGGTCAAGGATCAAAGTGGATAGACAATCAAGTGGCTGGCTGTTTTTCCTGACTTAAAGAAGAGGTTATGGTAATGTTGAAGGATGATATAGACGTTAATTATTCCTTTCCAGATGAACAAGTATTGGCTGCATCACGAAACATAATCTATGGTTTGTGATTTTCCCAATTATTTGGTAAGTGATATGGTTCCTTCAGATTTGTCCTACTGGGAGCAAAAGAAGTTTATATTTGATGAGGACATTATTTTTAGATAAGCCATATTTGTTCTATATTTTTATTGATAAGATAATTTTTAGATATGTTCCTGATGTTTATATGATGAGCATATTAGAGATGTGCCATTCATCTCTTATTGTGGGCCACAATAATGGTAATCTTATAGCCTACAATATTCTACATGTAGGTATTATTGGTTCATAATTCAGAAGATGCTCATGACTATTCATGGTCATGCGAAAAGTGGCAAAGCCAAGGGGTATATCTAGAAAACATAAACTTCCACCTTTTTCCATACTTGTGATAGAATTTTTTGACATTTATGTTATTACTCTATGGGTCCCTTTGTGAGCTCAAATTGTATAAATTAAATAATAGTAGCTATTAATTTTGTGTCTAAATGGGTGGAGTAGTTGCTCTTCCAAATAATGAAGGCAATAGTGACACAAGCTTCTTAAAGCAGAACATCTTCTCGTGGTTTTGTATGCGAAGGACAATAACTAGTAATGGAGGCTTGCATATTCTTAATAGATTATTTTATGAAAATATGGTTTAAAGCATAAGGTGGCAACATCTTATCACCAACAAACTAGTGGGCAAGTAGAGGTCTCTAACTGGGAGATAAAGATAATCATTACAATAATTTAATGCAAATACAACAAATTGGTTGAGAATATTGGATAATGCTTAATAAGCGTACCAAATCGTGTTCAAGATGCCTATTAGTATATCCCCTTATCAGATTTTTTATGAAAAATATTTCATTTATCAGTGGAACTTAAGCATATGCTATGTGGGCACTTAAGAAGCTGAATTTAAATTAGGATGAGGCCTCAAACTTGAGGCTAGACCTATTGAATGAATTAGATGAATTTTCTCTAAAGCCTATGATAGCTTAGTTGTGTATAAGGAGAAGATGAAGTTGTATCACAATCAAAATATAGAAAAGTGAGAATTCAATTTGGGCAACCTGGTCTTGTTGTTCAACTCAAGGCTGAATTTTTTTTGTGTGGATAGGACTGTTTCAAGAGGTACGTGTCTTCCTATATGGTGCCATTGAGCTTAAAACCCATGAAAGGAACCAATTTAAAGTAAATAGGCATTAAATGAAAGTGTATATTTTTACTGAAGATAAGATAAAGGTAGTTGGCATATGGGCCCTTGATGAAGTCTGAGTAATCAAAGGACCCGAGTCGTGCTGCGACGATAAATCAGACACTTCATGGAACGCAAACTATGGCGGTTGTTGATACCTAATTGCTTTCCTCCACAATCTAAATTAGTTTCAAGCTTCGTTAATTCTAAACAATTCATAAATTATTATTTTATTAAATTAAAATAATTCTGAAATAATTTTTGGCTAATTTTATAGTTATTCAGTGGAATAGGTTTATTTTATAGAATTATATAAATTTCACTTAAGAAATTGTTTAAGAAATTACTTTAAGGAATCAGATGATCAAATTGAAAATGCTTGATGTTTATTTGCTTAAATTGATTTAAAATTGGAAATCAATTGTATAACTGTTTTTTATTTGAAATAAAGTAACTATGCATTATAAAGTAATTCTTTAATTCTTTTAAAATTAGAAGCTCCTTAATTAATGTAAGAGTTATTTTTCCTTAATTGAAATGTTATTCAAAATTATTACTAATCCTCTAATTAGTCCAAATCTCTAACTAGAGCTTCAATTTTCTTTTGAACCACCAACCCAATTCCTAAATCAACTACCCAGGCTCAAATTTCTAAATTGACCCAGCCTACACCCTTTCTACCCATAATCCATAACGTCAACATCATCAGAACAACAATACTATTACAGACAACAATGACACAAGCACTTCTTTCTCTTCAATACAAAGAGAAAAATGCAGATATCACAACAAATCTAATAGTTGTGCTACTCATTCTCTTATTTTTGTGAGCCGCTAAAATCATGTAAGTCAGCCTCTCCCTACCTCTTATAGCTGAAATCCCATAGACCTCAAGCTTTGTTTGTTGACTTTGGCTTTGATGAATCCCTCATCTCTTGGCCAATCTAATCTAAATCAGGATCCATAAATTTAAATACAGATTTTGAGGGATATGTTTCCCTCCTAATGTTATTTTCTTTCAACTTTCTGAGCCAATTTCTCATCTCTCTCTCTCTCTCAAATGATATTTACAAATTCATACTGATATTTTTAGCTATAAATACATAGTTTGGGTGATCCATTTGGGGAGAGTTTTTTTTATGTTGGAATCCCACATTGATAACTACAAAGTTCTTGTAGTTCTTATTCCTTGATTAATCACAAATAATAATAATAATAATAATAATAATAATAATAATAAAATAAAGAGTCTTCTTCGTAGCCTTTAAGTTTAGAACTTTCAGTAACCTGTAACTCCCCCGGAGTACACCCCGGATACCAGACGGTGCTTACGGTCACAAGTGACCCCAAGATAACCCATGAGCTGGTACCTATTGATGAGCACTAAATAATATATTGATAATGAATGTGTGCGGAAACTACTGAATGTCCTGTAAGTTTTAAATACTAAAACAACGTAATTGAAATCCACAAGTCCTACTTTCCTGAATGATCAAAAAACTCATATTATAATCTTTCAACAATTCTAAAAACCTCCTCTAACGAAGATTTAACTCTCTACGAAAACACATACTGCAAAATTTTGTGATCTATGAACATATCAACATGCACCACATACATATAATGCCTTTGGATTTTCAAGGCAAACACAACAGCTGTTAACTAAGATCATGGGTAGAATAGTTCTTTTCAGAAGGCTTAAGCTGTCTAGAGGCTTAGGCTATGATTTTACCTCTCTTCATTAACACACAACCGAAACCAACTATAGAAGCATCATAGTAAATCACAAACCCATTTGAGCCCTTTGACAAGGTTAAGACTAGGGTTGAGGTAAGTCGAGACTTCAAGTCTTCAAAATTGTTCTCACAAGAATCCGATCACTGAAACTTGACTTTTTTTGAGTAAATGTAGGCATGGGGGACATAATAGATGAAAAAACTTCAACAATCCATCCGTATTAGCTAGCCAAACCCAAGAAACTCCTGATATCTGATGGAAAAATAGGTTTGGGCTAGTTTCTTACTGCTTCAATCTTTTGAGGGTCGACTCTAATGCCATCACCAAAAGCAATATCGCTAAGGAAAGCTACTAAGATTAGCCAAAACTCACACATACTGAATTTGGCGAACAACTGATGGACTCTAAGAGTCTGTAATACAATTTTGAGATGGTCTACATAATTATTTTCATTAAGGGAGTAGAATATAATGATGTATATGAATACTATGATGAACATATCAAAATACTGCTTGATCACTCTATTCAAAAAGTCCATGAAAGCTGTTGGGTTATTTGTAAGACCAAAATACATGACTAGGAATTCAAAGTGACTATACCAAGTGCTAAAAGCTATTTTTAGAATGCCACATTTTCTGACTCTAAGTTGATGATAATCAGATTTGTGGTATATCTTATAGAAGTAACTAGAACCCTGAAGTTGGTTGAACAAGTTATCAATTTTGTAGAGTGGATACTTATTCTTGATTGTGACTTTGTTAAACCGACGGTAATCAATGCATATTATTAGAGAACCGTCTTTAGTATGAACAAAAAAGACTGGAGTACCCCATAGGGAGACACTGGGCCTGATGAATCCTTTGTATAAGAGGTCTTTATACTATTCCTTTAACTCCCATAGCTCCACTGGAGCTATTTTGTCAAACGGAATAGAGATAGGCTGGGTATCTTGAAAAAGGTCTATTCCAAAGTCAATTTCCTTTTTGGGAGGGACTTTGGAAAGATCATTAGGGAACACAACTTGAAATTCCCTCACTACTGAAACTGACTCAAGACTCGAAGTCTCAAAATTAGAGTCTAACTCAAACAAGATGGTAAACACACCCCTTGGATATTATTTTTCTAGCTCTAAGATACAAAATAAGCTTACCCCTAAGTGTTGTGGTACTACCCCTCTATTTAAAGACTGTTTCATTTGAAAATTGAAAATGAACAACTTTGCTCCTATAATAACCTAAAGCATAGAATACGTGGAGCCAATCCATGTCGAGAATGACATAAAAATAGTCATATCTAACTCCATAAGATCAACTGAAGTGACTTTCTGGGATATTATGTCCGGACAGTTCTTCTATATCTGCCTGGCTACAATAGAGTCACCTACTGGAGTGGAAACTGAGAAGGGTTCTACTAAAGTCTTAGGACTGAGACCAAAATTAACAGCTATATAGTGGGTTACAGAAGAAAGAGAAGCTCTGTGATCTAATAAAGCATAAAAATGTAAATGAAAGACCTGTAACATACCCATAAGAACATCAGGAGAAATTTCCTGATCAGGATAGGACTGGAGTGTATACAGTCTATTCTGGCAATGACCACTAGTGGCACTGGAAGTGGCACCATATTGAGTCGGGCGACCCGCTAATGCTGTTGTAGAGTTAGTTTGGCCCTGCTAGTGATCACTCCTACCTTTCTACCTGCCTGTCAGACATTCTTTCAACCTGTGGCTTGGCTTGACATATTAAAGCCACGTATCGCTGCCAGCCTTGTATACCTGTTGATGATTTCTATCGCACTTCTGGCAGAGGGGATTAGTCCAACCACTGTTCACACTACCCTGAGTCTTAGAGCCTTGCGCCCTATCCTTATTATTATTTATAAACTTTTACACTGGAGCACTAGCTGAAGCTGGAGCTGAAGCTTAAGATTTCTAACAGAATTAAGGATGGTTGCCACCCTCTGACCTTGGGTGAGTAAAATTAAAGGTACCTTTCCTAGCCCTCTTATTCTCCCTTTCCTTATCCTTAACCTTCTCCTCCTCAATCTACAGAGCATGGACCATAATCCTAGATAAGTCTATCTCCTTAATCAACATCGTGGTCCTACACACTTTGACCACTCTATCACCTACTCCAGAGACAAACTTACTCATTCTAGACTTATTATCAACCATCATCAAAGAAGCATACCTAGCCAACTGGCTAAACTTAAGAGAATACGCCCTCACAATTATATTACCATGCTTCAAGTTAATAAATTCCTACAACTTAGCTTTCTTTAACTCCAAAGAAAATAACCTATCTAAAAGGTAGAAGAAAACTCCTCCCATTTAACAAGCCATGCATCTACAGCTCTATCTCCCTTTCACTGCTTATACTAATTATGAGCTACATAATGCAACTAGTAAGCACCAAGCACCCAACTCTACACTTTTGCTAGAAGTCACACCCATAATGTCGGTTACTTTCTGAACCATGTCAAGAAACTCCTGCAGATCCTTATCAGACTTGGATCCCAAAAATAGTGGAGGGATCATTCGGGTGAAGTCGCGAATTCTAAATGCAATAGTATTAGCCACTAGAATGGATGGGACAGCAGCCTACTACTAATTATTCTGAGCATCTACTGAGTAAGCTAGAGTAGTGAAGGCGACTTTGAACATGAGTTACATGCTCATTTTGGGGATCTTCCTGAAAAGGCAAAGGTACAGATTGATAACCATTTGTTCTTCTATTATTCTTTCTGTATGTTCTTTAAATAGAAAGAAGATTGAATTAGAATATGAGTTTAAATTGAGCTTATGCTCATTCTCATAGCATGAATACTGAAAGAAGGAAAACTTTTCCTAAAACATCTTGTATCCTCCTACCTATACGTGTGACGTGCTTCAATCCATGTAGAAGACTCTACTCAACGCAACTTTCAGAATCCCTAGGACACTTTAAAACCATAGGATCTGATACCAAGTTTGTAACGCCCCGGGAGTACACCCCAAATGCCACATGGTGCTTATGGTCACAAACCCAAGCTAATCCACGAGCTGATACTTGCTAATGAGCATTGAATAATATATTGATATGAATATGTTCAGAAACTATTGAATGTTCTATTAGTTTTAAATACTAAAACAATGCAACTGAAATCCATAAGTCTAAAACATAAGCAAAAATGCTAAAAACTGACTGATAAAATTGACAACTATTGACTGCTGAAATGCACATAAACCTCTAAAATGACTGAATACGAGTTGATGGGACAAGACCCAACTAACTCTAAATGTCTAACCAAAATAAAAATACTGAAATAAATATGATCGGCCCACAAAGTATGAGGACTAACCATTGCTACTATTGTTGATGCACGGGAATGTCAAAATACGATCGGAAACCTGAGGGTCCAACCCTATGATATGAGACACGATAGCATAAGAAACGAGTATGTGGTCATTAATTTTAACATATTTTAATGCTAGATGAGGTTAGGGTGATATGCATGGTCTCATGTACATGAATAATAACTGACTGAAAGGAATAATATAAGATAACTGATAAATAGTATGTAGGAACAGCGTAAAATATGAAAATGTATGATCAAGCATGAAACATGACTCTATAAATGTCTATAAACTAGAAATACAAAAAATACAATAATGGATAACTGATAATTGTATTCTATGGTCAATACAAACTATAATTGAATCACACTAAAAACTAAACTGAAACTATGGGAGCTAGATGTAACCGACATTCCCCAATATATTATCAGGGCTCAACCTGTGACTCCAGTTGGAAGGGGGTTAGAACCGTGCCACGGGTACTAATATTAGCTGTGTGGATCCACTATCTGATGTTTCGAAGGATGAGGGTGTCATACCTAACTGATGGGGAACCCCTCAAAGTCTACGATTGCGCCATAAGTCTGGAACCTAGGGACTACTACTAATGCCCATGCCTAACTGAAAGGGGAGACGCCATCCCTAAGTTCACTCATTGCTAAGTGTTGCACCCAACTTAAGACACTGATTCCTAAACTGAACTAACCTTGACTGAACCAACAACTGACCATACTAATTGATATGAGGATAATGCACATAGTTTATATAAGATAGTTCTACAAATTCTGATACTCTATAAACAACTAAATTTTTAGGTATTCATAACCACCAAGAATCGATAACAATAATATTAGAAACATAGTAAAGCTTTGAAAGCACCATAAGTAATCATTGATAAAAATCCAACCATTTAGGCATTTCATCAAACACTTGAAATTCATGGTTTTAAACATGGGAATAGTTTAATTCATGGGATAATAACATAATCTCCACACTAAATTAATGGGTTAAGGATTTAATATGCTAATATCACCCTTCAAATATATCAAGGACTAATTCCAATGAAAATACAAGAAAATAGGGTATATATAAATTGAAATTAATGGGATTTGATGGACAAAATTCATGCTAGCATGTAAAGATCAAAGTTATAACCTTGAAAGCTGATTCTTGGACTCCATGGGTGAAAAGAGTCCATGAATAAATATCTAATATACTTTAATTGAAGAATTTGTAGAAGTTCTTGGTGATTTCTTGAAGTTTGAGCTAGAATATTGAATGGGCTAGGGTTTGTTCTTAAGAGATCGAGGTTTTATTTTTAGAGATTTTGTGTAACAGATGACCAAATATACTTTTGGGGTTTTTAAATCCCGTATTTTTAGGGATTGGGTTGATGGGAAAAGATCAGACTATCCCTCTAAAATTAAAATTCATAATTGGAACCCTGATTAGGCCCTCACCCTATGCGACAAGGCTGAAAACACTATTCCACCACGACGTGCCATAATCGTAGTGACTTACTATTTTTGAAATTCAAACGTGGTTCAAACCTCTTCCTAAAAACCTCAAACTTACTCGAGACATGCTTCTTACACCCCTGAACAGTAATTAACTTAAAAACTTACATCTCGAGGTTAGTAAAGTTACTTTAAAAATTATCAAAGATAAGAGGCAAAAAAAAGGCTAAGTTTCCAACACTTAGCTCAATTTTCAAGTTCTAAACCTCTTGTACATGCAGTATGGGTTGAACTGAGCTAAGACTAATACGGGTTATTACATATCCATAGTTCCTTTTGCTTAAATTCTATTGGTGTTTTTTGGATTATTAGTTTTTAGAGGAGTTAAGTGCATGGGATATCATCGTTAATAACTCATCCCAGTTTGCAGTACAACATTCGAAAATTCACTTTCCATATCCATTTTACCGACCTTTAGTTTTGCTTAAGTTCATTTTATGTTTGTTTTATGTTTAGCTTATTTGATAAACTATTTGAGTAAAATATAATGTGTAATCAAATTTTTGACTTTTAAGAGCATCACTAGGTTACTTGATATCTTTTAATTTTACTTGAATTTAATTATAAATGGGAAAGGATGATATGCAATTGATTATTTGTTTGTATATTATTGAGTTAGTTGTATCATAATATTGAATATAATTAATGATGAATTTTTGAGCAATATATTAACTCGTGTAATGTCATGCAAACTTATGAGATTTTTTCCAGCCAATTGGCTGTATTTCAAGTACTAAAGTGGGCTACCTCACTATAATTTTGTTGATATATGTATTGTGTGATACAAGGTCAAGGGCATTTAATCCTGGTTTGAGTTTAGACAAGATTGAGGATGGCCTTAATTCAATACTAATAATATCATACAATATTTCAGCATCTCCAGTAAGCATAATAAGTTGTGTTGGTTCATGAGCCTTATTTGATGTTGATCTCTAGACAAAGTTCAGAAACAATGATTATGAGCCTACAATTATTACTTCAGGTTCTAGATAGTATATTTCTAGATGATGTTTGAAATTTTCATCTTTCCAATGTCTAAGCTACTTCTTCCTCTTATATTTTTAATATTTGTGGTTGCTTCCAAAAATAGGTTGTTTATGGTCCATACTAGGTTGGTTTAAATCCAATTAGTTTCAAGCTTTCAAGTATGATTCCCGTTTTGAATTATCTATTTAACTTTTTCATTTGTCTCTCTATAAAAATAAAGTTGTTTACATACGTTTCCGAGCAATGAGGTTGTTTATTCTTTATAGATCATTTATGAGTCTTAAAGCTGGCTTGTTCTATGCTTTCTTCTTTGTTAATTTTCTCATGATACAGAACATGTGAATGCGGGTCTAGAACACATGTTATTAGGATTTCACTGTCGTTCCAAAACATGAAGGTATAATTAAAGTGTGACTCCATGCTTTCTCAGAGACTATAAGGATTTCCTTGCAAATTATGTGTTAGCTTATTGAATTCCTAGAACTTATGCTTATGTTGGTCTATCTTCAAGTGTAAATATATTAAAATGTTTTATGTTTCCACTCTTCTTTTTACTTGATCTATTTTTCATTCATGCATTTGCTTGATGAACTATAATGACCCTCCTTGTCATTTTCCTTATTTTCATGCATTCTCGGTGTTTAGAGCTTTCCTACAAATGTCCCAACTTATTTATGACTGATAGTTTTGTTATTGGGAAGTCGTTTAAGAAATTTTCTAATACCAAATGTGTTGTCGAATGTTTATATTAAATTACAATTTGATTAAAGAAAAGTTAATTGCCCTATATTTATATTAAGATTATTTATCATAATTGTATGCTATTATGCTATTTTTAAGAAGTAGTTATAGTTTGGGTATCGTTTGAAATATCAAATGCCTTATTTATTTGGTCATGACACCGTTCTAGTAAATTTTTGTCCGTTATCTTTTAGTATAATATTGCATCTCTTAGTTTAGGATGTGAAATTTATCCAAGAAACCTTAAATTCCTCCCTTTTAACTAAGTTATGTAGATGTTTATTAAATATATTTTAGTATGGTTTAAGGCCATTATTTATTTTATTTCGGCCATTTATATTAAACTTTGGCACCATTTTGGTCTTGTTCATGGTATGGCTTGGTTTTTGGTTTTACAATTGAGTATGGTTACCATGATTCTTTATTTGAGTCTGGCATATGGATATGATATTATCTGGGAATTATGGTACTGATTATTGTTATTCTGGCAGTTATGGTTACTATGGGTTCTGATTTGAGTGTTGCATCAGATTATGAGTTCTATTATATATCATGTAAATGGCCACTCATTACTCTCTACTATTTCCTATTCGAATTTGGCATATGGACTCTTGTTATTTTTCACCACTACCAGTCGAGCCCAGCATCTTGCCTCTTGTTATTACCTACTTGTGTCAGTTCAAGCCTATTGTATATCTGGTGATTGGTTCACTTATAGTTTACGAGCATCTTAATGAACACATAGGAGTTGTACTGACCACAGACATCATCCATTAAGGTTCAGAGTAAGTGATGGGGTCTTCCTATGAGTATCACCTATAAAGTGTATAATAAGGATTGAGAGGTAGGGAAAGCTTAGCCCCAGGTATATTGGAGCCTTTGAGATTTTACAAATAGTTGGGGAGGTAGATTGTGTGTTTGCATTGCCTCCTATTTTCTAACCAATAACCCTATGTTCCATGTATCGTGTGTCGTGGTAGTACATTCTAGATGAATCTTATATGCTTTGGTGGGACTCAATTCAGTTGGTTGAGAGGTTGACATTTGTAAAGGATCTTGTGTCCATTTTGGCCAGAGATGTAATACTATTGCACTCTAGGGATATTCCAGTAGTTAAGGTTCAATTGTATTACCTTCCTGTAGAGGAGACTACATGGGTGACCAAACGTGATAAAAAGATGCAATATCCCTCCTTGTTTGAGCCTTTAGGTTTTTCCTTATTGTTTACTTTTGTGATAAAAGTCCATTTAGTACTAGATATTGTAATGAACCTCCCATTCATTTACTTATTTTCCTACATTCTCAGTATCAAGAGCTTTCCTATAACTACCCTAATATATTTATGACTTGCTAGAACTGACAGTTTTGTTATTAGGTAGTCATTCGCGAATATTACTAATACCTAACATATTGTGGAAAACTTAAAGTAAATTAGAATGTGGTAAAAAGCTAAGTTAATTACCCTATGTTTAGATTGAGCTTATTTATGGTAATATTGTGCTTTTGTGCTATTTTTGATCAAGTAGTTGTAGTTTGGGTATCATTTTAAATATCGTATGCCTTATTTATTTGGTTAGGAACCCGTTGTGGTAAAATTTGGTCCCATTATCTTTTAGTATATTATAGTATCAATCACTTTAGGAAGTGGAATTAAGCTGTGAAACCTTGAATTACTCCCTTTTAACTATGTTATGCGAATATTTATTTAATTATATTTCAATTACATTATGCGATTACCATATATTTTATTTTGGTTATTTATTGTGAATTTCGGAACCATTTTGGTATCGGTCACAGTATGGTATGTGTTTTTATTTTACAGTTGAGTACGGTCACCATGAGTTCCAGTTTGAGTCCAGCATTCAACTATGAAATTATCAAGAAATTATGGTACTAATTACTGTTATTCTGGGAGTTGTAGTTACTCTGAGTTCTGGTTCGAATCTAACATCTGATTATGAGTTTTCTTGTGTATTATGTATGTGCCTCTCATTATTACCCATTATTTTCATTTTGAATTCAATATTTGGCCTCTTGTTATTAGCCACCACTACGATTGAGCCTTGTGTTTGGCCTCTCGTTATTACCCATCGATGTCGGTTCAAGACCAATGTATCTGTGGATGAATACAATGTTTTCATTGGATTGGTTCAGTTACGGATTATTTATGTTCATTTTCTATTGTTACTTCTTGTGTGTCTTACCGTCTTATTAGGGCATGGTTGGGTTAATTGTCTTTTCTAGTATGCCTAGCAGGCTTATGGGGTCCAATTAGGTTATGTTTAGTTTTTCTTTTTATTACTATGTTATTTATAGTTCTATATCGATTTTACTTTTTCCTATGCTACATTTCCATAGCTCGATAAATGTTTACCTTTCGATCCTTATTTATTATTGTCTCTGACTACACCCTGGTATTTTAGTTATATCATTTCTAATTGAGCTTAGTCAGCCAATGATGCCTAGTGAGTACCCATTGCATTAGTACTCACACTAGACTTCTACATCTTTTTCCTGATGTTGATCCAAGTACTAGGGACGACGTTGATGATATTCTTATTTTCCAGTACTCTGCCATCTATTCCAATTTAATATTTTATACTCGATCCTGCTTGTATATATTATGTATATTTTTCATTTTGTAAAGTTTTTTTTGGTATACTTTTGTTGTGTCTCTAGTACCAAACTTAACAGGTCTTAGGAGGGATTCGTTTGAATATTTTGGCCCTCCTCCTTCTCCTATTTTAATATATTATATATGTTCTCCTTTTGTTTTAGCTTATTATTACTATTGTTATCATTTCTATCTAGTCTTCTCTAGTTTTTGCCTATTAGCCCATTACCTATTGTTTCGGACTATAGCTTGGCTGGCTTAGTACTGGGATAAGGTAGACGCCATCATGACTTGAGAAACCGAGCTGTGACATAAACATAAGCTCTATTAAAAATTAATTTTTGAGTTTAAAAGATGACTTGGATCATCAAATGATTAACCTCTCTCTGCTCTAGTATTGGTATATTGATCTTTGAATGTATGTGTTTAAGTTTGAAGCTTGATTTTATTCCTCTTTATTTTCTAATGTTTTCCCTTAATTTTTATGCATAAACTCCCTCATTGAGTCCCTCAAACTCCCAACTCTTGCATTCTATCTAATAACACCTAACCTCTATCTATTCATGCCTCATTAAAGTTAAAGATAGGAATGATATATTAGAAATCAGGTTGGGGATCTTCATTGATATACAAAGAATATACACTAAAAAAAAGCAACAATGTGTGGGTGTATCTTAAAAAAGGAAGCAAATATGTTGGTTTCTACAGGGAAATAAGTGTGATAGTGGTATATAAAAGAATGGAGGGAAAAAGGATATTGATATACATCTGATAAACAGGGATGAAAAATGGACCAAAAGTTAGTTAGTTTTTGTCCAAAAGCACAACAAAATCCAAATGGGCCTCAATGCCTACTTTGTCAACCCTTCTTATTTGTTTTGTGTATTTTTATTTCCTAACATTTGATTAATTAATTAATCTATATAGATTCTCAAAAAGGTTGTTATTTTTATTTTATCGTCATTTTTCTCTATCTTTTCTTATTCAGATTTTATAATCTAATTTGTTGTAATATCTCGTACCATTCTTAGCTTAGGTTAGCTTTTATTTGAATGCATAAGGGGATTAAACCGTGAAAATTTCACTAATTGTTGGGGACTTAGTCATTTTAAGGCCTCTTAACTTTGAGGATTTTTAAATTGGTATTTCGGATCCCAACATGTTGATTTTGAGTTAATTTATGTTCAGGGATGTAAGGAGCATGTCTTAGAGAAGTTTCAGATTTTTTGGATGAGGACTGGGTTACGTTTGGATCACAAATCCAACAACACCCCGCGATAGTGCCGCGTCGCAGTCCTATTAGCGATGGCATGTACACCGCATCGCGGTGAGCATGTAAAATGCAGTCCAGTTATGAATTTAAGTTCCTGAGGGACAATTGCGTCTTCTCCCCTCAATCCAAGTAATTATATCTCGACTTATAGCACCAATTAGGGCATTATTTGCCTTTCTTCTTCAATTCTCCTCTCAAATAAACCCTATTCATCTCCCAAGATAATCAATTCAATTACTTTCTCTCCATGGAAACAAAGAATTCAAGTTCTCAAATCCAAGAACCTCCAAAAAAGCATCAAGATTGGTGTTTCTCATCCAAGATTAAGGGTTTAAGGTATGTGTGATGTTCATCCATGGGACTTTTTCACCTATGTAGTCTAAGAATCCTTTTTTATTTCAAATCATGAGTTTCCATATATTAAAGTTGAATTGTCTCTATGAAGCTCATATTGTTTTCAATTGTAAGTTCTTTTCATAAATGTTTTCATGTAAAATGAGATCTTACACATTTTGAATGTTATAATTTTCACATTAAATCCCTAAGTTGTGAATTTAATCTTGTAATCATGTTATTTTTATATGCTTTGCTCATTCTCATTGATAAGTTCACGACTCTCATGTGTTTGATGAAATGCCTAAGTGTTGGATTTTGAACAATGATTCCCTATTATGGTTTTCAAAGCTTTTATATATCCTTATTGTTATTTCCATTTAGTGTTGGTGGGTTATGAACACCGTATACCTTGTTGTTTAAAAATTGTAATATCGTCAGAATGTTTTTAGATAAACCTAGAGTATTGCCATTCACTTCGTTATTATGATCGGTTGTTTGCTTAGTTAAGCTTAGTTCAGTCTAGTTTTTTAGATAAACCTAGAGTATTGCCATTCACTTTGTTATTATGATCGGTTGTTTGCTTAGTTAAGCTTAGTTCAGTCTAGTAGATAGTGTTATTTAGTTGGGAGAAGGATTCAGCACCGAGCAAACCCAGGGATGGGGGCATTCTTGCCAATTTATTGTTTGGCCCTTAGTCGCAATCCCTATGGTAGAGAACTATATAGCCAGCGTAGGTTTGAGATGTCTTTATACTAGTTTACGGTTTACACATATCTCATGAGTTCTCCTGCTAGGATAGGGTGACTCTATAGTCCTTCGGGACACCAGATCTTTACAATTATTGTTAGTACTTTTGGCACAGTACTGACACCTTTCCATATTGGCATACAACTTGGACCCAATTATCTCAAATTAGGGCATGTCGGTAAGATGATACCTCCCACAGTCTCAGTATATTTTTCACTGTATTCTAAGTTCAGGTTTGCTTGAACAAGTGTATAGATTTTCTGTTATTCAGTTATATAATTTTTAATATTTTATATCTCAAACTTATTTTATAAATATTACATGCTAGGTCTTGCGTTCTAAGATATTACAGTTTTTCATACGTTCATGTTTGGTTATATCATGCTATTCTGTTGGTTATTATCTTGCATGCACAGTATCCCATGCATTTTATCCTGACCTAATCACATATACCAGTACATTCAAAGTACTAATTGTATACTCTTCTTTATACCATGATGTCTTATATCATAGGTTTGAACGCTCAGTTCCCCGACCATAGTTAGACATCCCAGCATTACTCAACAACAGCAGTGGTGAGTCCTCATTCGTCAAGAATAATTTTATCTTTCATTCATTTATTTTAGAATTCTTTTACTTAGACAGTTGGTGCTAGTTGGGGGTTTGTCCTATCAACTCCGCAGTTAATCAGTTAGTGGTTTTCAGATATTCAGAGAGCCATTAGACATTTAGTTCTTATTAATAGTTTCTATCTGTTGTTCAGACTTGATATTAAATCGTATTGTCTGTAGTTAAACATTATATATTATTAGTCATTTCTGCGCATATCCATTATTATTATTTTATATAGTGCTCACAGCCGGTACCAGCTCACGGGTAAGCTTGTGGTCACTTGTGATCGTAAGCATGGTTGTCACGACTTGGGGGTAGTCTCAGGTCATGAAGAAACCTGGTATCAGAGTCTAAAGTCTTACAATGTCCTAAGAAGTATAAAAGCCGCGATGAGTAGAGTTTTGTGCATAGGTGTGAAGCGCACCACACTTATGGACAAGAGGCAAAAAGATGTTTTAGGAAAAGTTTCCTTTCATTCAGTATTCATGTCCTGAGAATAAGCATGAGCTCTATATAAACCCTCTTTTTGACCCATCCTTCTTTTTGTTTACAGATAATGCATCACAAAAAGAACGACGGAAGAAGGAATGAGAATTATCCTGTACCTTCACCTGTTAAAGAAGATCCCCTGGATGAGCATGTCTCTCATGCTGAATTCAGAGCTATTTTTACTACCTTAGCTCATTCAGTAGCTGCTCAGAACAACCAAAAAGTTGTTGCCTCAGCCAATCTAATTGAAAATACAGTTACAACTTGGATTTAGGATTTTCACCCGAATGAATCTCCCTTTGTTTTTAGGATCCAAGTCTGAGGAGAATCCACACGAGTTTCTTGATATAGTTCAGAAAGTGAAAGATATCATGGGTGTCATTTCGAATGAAACTGCAGAGTTTATTGCATATCAATTGCAGGATGTAGCTTATACCTGGTATAACTAGTGAAAGAGTGATATGGGTGTTGAGGTATGGCCTTTTGAGCGGGAGAAGTTTTCCATGACCATCTTAGATAGGTATTTTTGGTTTGAGTTGAGGGAAGCTAAGGTGCAGGAGTTCAATAATTTGAAGCAAGGTAATGTAATTGTGAAGGAATACTTGCTCAAGTTTACTTAGTTGGCATGGTATGCTCCTTCGGTGATGGTTGATAATAGGTCGAGATTGAGTAAGTTTGTTTTTGGTGTAGCCGATAGTGTGGTCAAGGAGTATAGGACTTCTATGTTTATGAAGAAACTGGACCTATCTAGTCTTATGGTTCATGCTCAACAGACTGAGGAGTAGAATCTTAATGAAAAAAAACAGAGAGAATAAGAGGGCGAGAATAGGTAGCTTCAACTTTTCTCAGCCGAGGTCAGAAGGTGGTAATCGTTCTTAGTTTCATTAAACATTCTCATCCCCAGCTCCATCTTCTGCTAGTGCACCACTGCCAAAATTCAGGGATGACAGTCAGAATAAGGTGCTAGGGTCCAAGTCCCAGAGAATTATGAATAGTGGTCGTACTAATCCATTTTTCCATATATGAGGTAGGAATCACCAGGGTGTGTGTAAAGCTACTAGTGATGTATGTTTTATTTATGGCAAAACAGGCCACAGAGTTTAAGGCTTTCTAAGGATTGGTAAGCAGAGTCAGCACAGTTGTCCTCTAGTTCCGGCCTATCGCCCAACTCAGTAGGGTGCCACATCCAGTGCAACCAGTGGTATTGTCAGAACATGTTATATGTCCTCCAAACACGATAGGATTAGGAAAGGTTTCCTAATATAGTTATTGGTATGTTGTAAGTCTTTCATCTTTATGTTTATGCTTTGTTAGATCTCGAGGCTTCACTTTCTTTTACAACCCCCTATATAGCAGTCGATTTTGGTGTCATTACTGAATCTTTAGCAGAACCTTTCTCAGTGGCTACCCAGTGGGTGAGTCCATCATAGCCTGACGGGTTTATACAGAAACTTCCCGATTATAGTATCCTAAAAAAATCACCTCTATTGATCTTTTGGAGTTAGAAATGACTGATTTTTATGTCATTCTCGACATGGATTGGCTCCACTGATGCTATTATTTAGTTTACTATAGAAATACGGTCATTCAATTTCAGTTTCCCAATGAACCAGTCATTAAATGGAGGGGTACTAATTCAATGCTTAGGGGTCAGATTGTTTCTTGTATTAAGGCAAGAAAAATAATATCCAAGGGGTGGGTTTACCATTTTGTTTGAGTTAAAGACTCTAGTTTTGAGACTCCGAGTCTTGAGTCAGTTTTAGTAGTAAGGGAATTTCCAGACTTTTTCCCTGAAAATCTTTTTGGAGTTCCTAAACGAAAGGGAAATTGACTTTGGAATAGATCTCCTCCCAGATACCCAGCCTATCACTATTCCACCCGGTAGAATTGCTCCATCTGAGCTTAGGGAGTTGAAAGATCTCTTAGATAAGGGTTTTATCAGGCCCATTATTTCTCCATGGAGTGCTTCAGTTCTTTTCATGCTTAAAAAGGATTGTTCTATGAGAATATTTATCGATTACTATCAGTTGAACAAAATCACAATCAACAATAAGTATCCACTCCCCAGGATTAATGATTTGTTCGACCAACTCAAGGGTGCCAGTTATTTCTCTAAGATAGACCCCAATATCGACTATCATTAGCTCAGAGACAAAGAATATTTTATTCTAAAAATAACTTACAGAACTCGGTATGGTCACTTCAAATTTCTAGTTATGTCTTTTGGACTAACAAATGCTCCAACAACTTTCATGGAATTGATGAACAGAGTGTTCAAGTAGTAATTTGATATGTTCTTCATTGTCTCCATTGATGATAGCCTTGTCTATTCCCATAGCAAAAAATTTCATGCTGACCATCTAAGCTTTGTGTTGTAGACCCTTAGAGCTCATCAGTTATTCACCAAATTATGTAATTGAGAGTTTTGGATATGGTCAGTATCTTTTCTTGGCCATATTATTTTTGGTGATGGCATCTGAGTTTACCCTCAAAAGATAAAAGTAGTGAAAAACTGGCCTTAGACCCATCTCTCCATCAGATATCAAGATTTTCTTGGGTTAGGCTGCCTATTACAGATATTTTTTTGAAGGGTTTACATCTATTGCATTCCCCATGTCTCGATTGGCTTAGAAGAAAGTCAAGTTTCAGTGGTCATATTCTTTCGAGAAGAGTTTTCAGAAGTTAAAGACTTGACTCACCTCAGCCCCAGTATTGACTTTGCCAGATAGTTCAGACGGATTCATTGTTTACACTGATTCTTCCAGAGGTAGTCTTGGTTTTACATTGATGCAGAGAGGTAAGGTCATAGATTGTGCCTCTAGATATCTTAAGTCCTATGAAAAGAATTACCCTACTGATGATCTTGAGTTGGCAGCTATTGTGTTTGCCTTGAAAATTTGAGGCATTATTTTTATGGAGTTCATGTTTATGTGTTCATGGATCACAAAAGTTTGAAGTAAGTATTGCCACATAAATTTTGAATCTTTGTCAGAGAAGGTGGTTTGAGTTGTTGCAAGATTATGATATAGTGTGTTGTATCCTTTGGGCAAGGTGAATATTGTGGAAGATGCCCTTAGCAGATTATCTATCGGTAGTGTTACTCATGTTGAGAATAATATAAAGAAGTTAGTTCAGGAGGTTTATCAACTTGCTAGATTAGGTGTTTAGTGGGTTGATTCAGTTGAGGGTATTGTATGGGTTTAGAATAGTTTGGAATCTTCTTTGATTGTCAAAGTAAATGAGAATCAAGATAGGGATCCCAGTTTAGTTAAGTTTAAGGAATCAGTTAGAGAGCAGAAGGTAGAGGTTTTCTCCTAAGGAGGAGATAGTGTGTTGCATTGTTAGGGTAGTCTATGTGTGACGTGTGTTAATGGTTTAAGTCAGTGAATTCTTGAAGAACTTTATGGTGCATGTTACTTTATACACCAAGGAGCCACTAAGAAGTACCGTAATTTATGGGAAATCTATTGGTGGAGCGGTATGAAGAGAAATATCACAGAGTTTATAGCTAAGTGTCTAATTATCAGTAGGTTAAAGTTGAACACCAGAGGCCTAGTGGTACATTGCGGGAGTTCAGTATTCCCACTTAGATGTGGGAAGTTGTGAACATGGATTTTGTGACGGGATTTCCTCATATGCGTCATCAACATGATTCTATTTGTCTTTTTGTAGACAGAATGACCAAATAAGCTCATTTCTTACCAGTTCATACTTCATATTCAACCAAGGATTACACAAGCTCTATCTTAGAGATTTTTTTAGGTTTTATGGAGTCCTGTTGTCTATTATTTCAAATAGAGGTACTCAGTTTACCTCTTACTTTTGGAAAGATTTTTAGAAAGTTCTTTTTACCAAAGTTCATCTCAGTACAACTTTTCATCCTCAAATAGATAGTTAGCCAGAGAGGACCATTCAGGCCTTAGAGGACATGTTAAGGGCTTGTCACATTGACTTTAAAGGTAGTTGGGATGACCACATACCTTTGATCAAGTTTGCCTACAATAACAGTTATCACTCTATTACTTAGATGGCTTCATTTGAGGATCTCTATCGGAGGAGATGTAGATCTCTTATTTGTTGGTGTAAGGTTGTGAGGCTGCTATAATAGGGCAAGATTCAGTATTTGAGGTGATGGAGAAAGTTCAGTTGATTAGGGAAAGGATGAAGACAGCCCAAAGCCTTTAGAAATCCTATGTAGATGTGAGGAGAAGAGACATTGAGTCTCAAGTTAGGGATTTGGTATATTTAAAAAACTCGCCCATGAAGGGAATGTAGAGATTCGAAAAGAAGGGGAAGCTTAGTCCCTGGTATTATAGGCCCTTGCAAAATCTTGAGTCATTTTGGGAAGGTAGCTTATGAGCTAGATTTGCCTACAGATTTGGCATCGGTGCATCCAGTGTTTCATGTTTTTTTGTTAAAGAAGTGTACTGGTTATCCAGCTGTTGTAGTTCCTTTAGAAAGCGTAGATATTTGGGATAGCCTTTCTTTTAAAGAAATTCCAGTTGAGATTCTAGATCGTCAGATTTGTAGACAAAGGAATCAATAAGATTCCTTTGTTAAAGTTTTATGGCGGAATCAGTCCGTTGAGGGGGCTACTTGGGAAGTAGAAGCCAATATGCGCACCAAGTACCCTCATGTTTTCTCTGCAAACTCAGACTTAGCTTAAGGTAATAGTTTTCCTTAGATTGTATCTTTTCTATTCTCAGTTCCAGCTATAAAATTATTCTAATGTGATTGCATGCATTCACAAAATCAGTTCAGTTCATGTGTCGTGTTTCAGACTCAGTCATCTAATCTTGTTTCCATTTACGCATGTTTATTATGTTATCACAATATCCCCAGTATTCTCAGCTTAATCAATCTCATTTGAGAATGAATTTTTCCAAGAGGGAGATATTATAATATCCCGTACCATCCTTAGCCTAGTTCAGCTTCTAGTTGCATGCATAAAGGGCTTAAATCCAGAAAATCTTACTGTGTTGGGCACTTAGACTTTATTTGTTTTCACTTAATAGAGGTCTGAATTTGAATAGTTCAGACTTCAGACCATTAAGTTCATTTGTTTTTTATTAAGGTTTTAACTCTTAATAGGTCTGAATAGGTCTTAATCATTCAGATCTAGAACCAAGTCTTAATCGGTCTGAAGGGATACTCTGGTGTTGGATAATATTCACCATTCTATTGATAATCAGCAGTTACCACCACTAACCACCTCTGCCACCGTCACCATTGTCAACCACCACCCACCACCACCAACCACCTCCACCATCACAACCACCATCGACAAAAAATCCCACTACCAACCAAAACTGTCAACCGCTACCCCACCTACTACCTTTTTTATTCTAATTATATTCATCACTACCACTGCCATCAATAACACCACAATCAGCAACCACTAGCAGCCAATCCCTACTACCATCCAACTTATATATTACAACTTGCACCACCACTAACTACCACTAATACATCACAACCTCTATGCATTCTTTGGCTGCCACCACCATTGTCACTAGTAATGCCACCTCTACCACTATTTCAACCAGTACCATCACTATAATTTACCTCTACTAACAACCATCTTCACCATCACAACAAATAACATCTCCAACTAGCACCAACACATCCTCAATCATCATGCATTCATTTTTCAGCCAACATCATCAACACCTTAAACTACTAACATCAAGCAACATCACATCACAACAACCACCTCCACCATCAATCACCACCATCATAACAGTCACTATAATACCAACCATCACAATTATCACCACCAACAATATTAATTACTAACATCAATCATTGTCACTGCAACCACCATTATAAGCCATCTCCAGTATCACTAACAAACATAAATATTTTTTTCAACCAAATACTAATAATTTTATTGTATTAAATTACATAGTTTTTTAATATATAATTAATTTTTATTTGAATTTTATTTTTTATTTATTATGTATACAAATAATTTTTTTTTACACATTTAGATGTTGAAAAATAAACAGTCTTAATCTTTCAGTTTTCAGATCTAGAAACAACATCTTAATCATTCAGATGTGCATTCATATTCAGATGTCTAAATATTAAAAAAAAAAAACAAATGCAACCTTAGTAATTTTAAGGCCTCTTAACTTTGAGGATTTTTAAATAGGTATTTCCGATCCCGAGATATTGATTTTTGAGTTAATTCATGTTCAGAAATGTAAGGAGCATATCTCGGAGAAATTTTAGATTTTTTAGATGAGAATTGGGTGACGTTTGGATCACGAATCCAGCAACTCACCACGATAGTACCACATCGTTGTGATAATAGCGATGGGACATACACCGCATCTAGGTGAGCATGTAAACCGCAGTCCAATTACAAGTTTAATTTCCTAAGGGGCAATTGTATATTTTTCCCTCAATCCAAGTCGTTATATTATGACTTATACCATGAGTTAGGACAGTATTTTCCCTTCTTCTTCAATTTTCCTCTCAAAGAAACCATGTTCATCTGCCAAGATCATTAATTCACTTACTTTCTCTCCAACGAAACCAAGAATTCAAGTTCACAAATCCAAAAACCTCCATGAAAGCATCAAGATTGGTGTTTCTTTTCCAATATTAAGGGTTTAAGGTATGTGTGATGTCCATCCATGGACCTTTTTCACCCATGGAGTCCAAGTATCCTTTTTGATTTCAAATCATGAGATAATATATGTTCAAGTTGAATTACCTCCATGTAGCTCTTATTGTTTTCAATTATAAGTTTTGTTTATAAATGTTTTCAAGTAGAATAAGCTCAAGTAGAATAAGCCCTTACACATTTTGAATATAATAATTTTCACATTAAATCCCTAAGTCATTAATTTAATCTTGTAATCATGTTATTTTTGTATGCTTTTTGCATTCTCATGCATAAGTTTATGACTCTCATATGTTTAATGAATTACCTGAGTGTTGGATTTGGAACGATGATTCCCTATCATGGTTTCCAAAGCTTTTATATATCCTTATTGTTATTTCTAATTCAGTGTTGGTGGGCTATAAACACCCAATATCTAGTTGTTAACATAATTTTAGTATCTTCAGAATGTTTTTAGTTAAACCATGAGTATTGTCCTTTACTTATTTATTGTGATCGAAAGCTTAGTTCATTCCCGAAAATCGTGTTATTCAGTTAGGAGTAGGCTTCAACATTGATCAAACCTAGGGATGGAGCATTCTTTCCAGTTTAGGGTTTGACCCTTAGTAGCAATCCCTGAGTTACAGAACTACATAGCCAGTATAGGTTTTACATATCTTCCTGCCAGTTTAGGGTTGACACATATCTCATGAGTTCTCCTGCCAGTATAGGGTGACTCTTTAGTCCTTTGAGATGCCAGTTTAGTGGATCCATATAGCCAGTGTTAGTACCCATGGCACAGTACTGATACCCTTCAAACTGGGGTTACAGGTTGGACCACAATTAGCTCAAATTGGGGCATGTCATTTTGATAATACCTTTCATAGTCTCAGTATAGTATTCAATGTATTCTCAGTTCAGGTTTGCTTGACCCTGTGTAGAGATTTTTAGTTATTTAGTTTTACAGTTTTCTGTATTTTATATCTCAAACTTATTTTAGAAATATTCCATGTTTAGTCTTACATTCTCAGATATTATAGTTTTTCATTAATTCCTATTTATTTATCTCATGCTATTCAGTTGGTTATTATCTCGCATGTATAGTACCCCATGTATTTCAACCTGCCCTCATTGCCTATACGAGTATATTCAAAGTACTGACCTAATATTCTTTTTTGTGCTATGATGTCTTATATCATAAGTTCAGACACTTTGTTCCCTGACTGCAGTTAGACATCCCAACTTTACTCAGCAGTAGGAGTAGTGAGTCCTCATCCTTTGAGGACAAATGTATCGTTCATTCAGTCATTTCAACATTTCTATTACGTAGTCAATTAGAGTTAGTTGGGAGTTTGTCCCATCAACTCAATAGTCAGTCAGTTAAAGGCTTTTCAGATATTCAAATAGTCAGTTAGACAGTTAGTTCTTTTTAATAGTTTTTATTAGTTGTTCAACTTAAGATTAAATCGTATTTTCAGTAATTACACCTTACGGCTTTATTAATCGTTTTCACACATGTCCATTATTATTATTTTATACAATGCTCACAGCAGATACTAGCTCATGGGTTAGCTTGTGGTCATTTGTGACCGTAAGCACCGTATCACCACTAGGAGGTAGCATCGGGTTGTGACATTTATCTTATATAAAAATAAAGTAAATAAAATGGATTCTATGTTAACTTCTTGAACAAGTCCTTTTTGTATAAAAATTAATTTCTTTTCGTTCGCGTACTGGTCTGTCTCATTTAGAGTAAAGGAATTTCTCTTAAACATAAAAAGAAATAATTTTTTTAAAATTGTTTCTGTTAAAAAAATTAAAATCTTTCATAGTCATTTAAAGTTTGTCCCAATTATTCTTTATTTATTTTGATTTGGTATTTTCTTAAAAAAAATTCCCCTCAAATTGCTATCTATACTAATTTATATAATAATATTCATTTTCCTTTAATTTTGTATTTTTTATTTTATCATAAAAAATAAATTATTTTCCTTTTAAAAACTGATGTTGCTTAAACTCTCTTTTTTCAAGTGAATATTCCCTTTGTTTGGAATTTTATTAATTTCCTTTAATGGAATAAAGCCATTTATAAGATCTTTAAAGTCACCTTTGAACAAATTTAGGTATTTTCATAAAATTCAATTTCTTTGCAATGTTAGTCATTTTAAGTTAGTCAAAATATTATGGTTAGTCGTTTTAAAACGGACATTTCTAAGTGTCTAAAAACCTTTCTTAGGATGCTTATTGAACCCTTACCCATTTCTCTTATTTTAGAGGTTTATTTCTATTTTTGAAGCTTTGGAGTTATTTAAAATTTTCTTGATTTTTCAATAAGAATTATGTGTCAATTCAGTAATTTTCTTAAGTTATTTTGAAATTTTCATTAAGTATTGAAATACGTTTATTAAACAACCATTTTATTTAAATAATTTATTTTCCCTTTAACAAATCCGAAAATAATAAGAAGTATCCCATGAAGTCTAGTAATCAAGATACCCTCATCATGCTGCAACATTGAATCGGGCCGTACTTGGGAGGCAACTAAAGTTGAGTTCTTTCACTTTGTTTTCTTTCCACTTAGATTTTAGTATAGGAGTAATATTTGTTAAAGTGTGAAGTGATGACTTAGAAAAGAACTTGTGGTTGGGAACAACAATAGAACCCAGGTGCCAACAAATAAGCCATTGGAAGATCCAATAACTCGTGGTGTATGTCATTTGCACAAGGATTTGAATTCAGTTTCTAGGAGTTCATCCAATTGTTGAGCACCACAAATCATTCCAAGATAGAACAAGTAAATGAATAATCCATTTGACTAAACTCCTAAACATCAACTTTTAGGTGTTGAAATCATCGATAATAAGGAATGGATCATTGTATTATACAATGAGTCATCCTAAGCTCGTTCAGTTCCCAGGTAAGTTTTCTACACTCTTAGGAATGAGGCCATACAACAGTCATGGCATGTCACCAAAAACCCATTAAATGAGTTGTTTGATGAGTCTAATAAATAGTGGTTAAAAGTTACCCAACCTGACATAACTCTTCCTAACCATTAGTCATTTTTCCCTTTCACCTGATTACCTAATACCTGCAAACATGTATTTAAATGAGCGAAACCTCACTAAATTTAACCATAGTAGTGGTAAAAAACATCATTAATAAAAGATACTACTAAGATAAGATGATTACTCCTTAAAATAAAGAACTCCTTACTACTCTTCATATCTAAGCAAGTGCATTCACCGAAAACTAAAAGTAAGTTAAGTTACATTTTCTATACTATGATTACATATCTATAAATTTAAAATGAAGAGACTTAAAAATCACCTTGAGATTGCAAGAATTCTTCATCTGTGCATTTGAGTTCTAAGGGAGTATGACTAGAATCTAAGGTGTAACGGTTAAAATATTAGAGCCAAATTATGAATGTATACCTATTAAAAGAAGGGCACAAAACAAGCTAACCAATGAACAATTGTTTCTTGGAATGGCTTATTGGTTTGATCATCATGGATTCTATCATTGATGTTAGGGAGGTTTATCAGACAAACCATACAATGATTGTGGTATCTCACTAATGAATCATTGGAAGCTCTCATTTGATGGTAGACACACATAAGATTCGGTGTCTTTCTAATGACCCAAAGGACAAATCATTCCATCACACAATGACTCATCCCAAATGTCATCTATAATTTTTATGCACACTATTCAACTAATTTGTTTTGCTATTTTAGTGGCTAATTATATCCTCCATTGGTCCTATCACACCCAAAGTAAGAAAGAAGTAATAAGAAGAGGCGTTCTATGCAGAGATAGTTATAAATAAGGCACTAAAAGACCAACCCTCATCATCAGAGTCTGGGTTCGAGGCGTCTAGTGGTTTAGAGATTGAATACACCATGAGCAAAGTTGAAGAACAATATGAGCCTTGAACCACTAATCCAAGGCTGCTAAGTCATAATCGATTATTCCCATGACCAATAACATTGTGCCTCTTCAGTCTAAAGAAGATGGAAAATCTCACAGCATAAATGGTAGTGAGTGTAAGGACGGGGAAGATAGTGATTTTGAGGATGATGTATCAGAGGAGGGATGCAATAAAGCTACTACTGTAGTCTCGACATAGTTATTTCCAAGTTAACTTTGCTTTGGGGATCAAACATTATTTGGTAGGGTGTCCTTCGGTCCAATTTCTATTATAATAATGATGAGGCCTTAAAAAATAAGGGTAACTTAAAGAGACTATACAAGTGGAAACCCAAAATTTTCCAGAGACTTTGTAATGGGTTTTAGAGCTACATAAGTTTCTCATCAAATAGACTTAGATTGGATGGACAAACCCTTTGGCAAATAAAGTGTTGAGGTTATTTGAGAATTTTATGCAAACTACACAAGTACAATTGAAAATATGACTCTTTCATGATGGGAGGAGGACATGATCATACAGTCTCATTTAGATATGGTAAGGGTTTGAGGTGTAGATGTTGTCATCTCAATAAAGGACATTTCCAGATTGCTATATAGTCATGATTTTAAGGCTCCAATAGCAGCAATATTATATCACTGCAGGATGCCAAACTCAAAAAAGCAAAAAAGTAGTTTGTAGAGGATAAGCTGATGCATTTCAAAAAGTTAGCATGTCACATATCTTAGGTAAAAGAGAAAGTTGCCTGGGTGACAATGCACACCAATTTATAAATGTACTTTGAATTTTCTCGCTCAGGCTTGGTGGTCCACAGTTAGACATCGCTTAGCACCTATGGGGGAATGATAATGTGATGAGTGATAATCGAGCAAAAGGGGTAGTGGTAGGCATTTTTGAGTAGTTAGAGCTAAAAGTTATGTATATTATAAAAACAAGATTAGGAAGTAGGTTCTCTTGTAAAACACTACCCTTCCTTTCTCTAGTCTTATTCATCAGTTAGGATGGAACTCCAATGTGCGTATCTTGTCAAAGGTAGATCAGATGTTTAAGACCACAAAGATGGCTATAAATCCCATAACCTAATATAGAGGTACCGTGGTAGGTATATCTATGTAGGGAACTGAGGGGTTAATCCTATTAATCACAACAAAGAGATTTCAGCTACTGGGGTTGGTGACATATCAACTACTAAGGCCATAATAGCCTCTTCTTCATAGCCATATATAGTGACCCATGGTTCACTCCATCCTATAATTTTTGGCTATGCTTTGATACCCAAATTATTCTTGCAAAATGTGCTAAATCGGTTGGTTGTCGCTGAAGTAAAAATAGAAAAGTAGGAAAAAAGGGTCAAGCCTTCTGTGAAAGATGAAATAAAAGATATTGTGAGAGGGATATAGGAGAATTTGATATCTTTAAGGTGTGGATAATAGATAGGTTAGAGTGTATTATATCTTTCGATTTAAGTTTGGTCACAACTGAACTTGCTTCACTTTCGACATCTATGAATGACCTCATCGAGAGACAGTTCCAGCTTGTCTATCCTTCTCTCATACATGTGATAGAAGAGGATTTTGATATAGAAGTGATATATTTCTACACCAAAGCCCAGATATATTAGTGAAATGCAATAAAAGGATAATATAGTAGGTAAAGAGATGCCCTAAAAAAGGAAATGAGAGAAAAAGATATTACGAAGAAAGAAACTAGTAATAGTAAATATTCCTCTGAGTTATACCTATCGAAGATGGGTGAGACAGTGCATGATGCAGCAGGATCCTTATCTAGTGAGGTCCTTTTTGATATTGCCGCTTTTTTATGAGAGTGGTGAGGGTACGGAGATTTACACTACGAGATCTACACCACTTAATTTGTAAGTAATCGTTGGCACAACTAGCACTGAGACCCAGAGAGCTGGAGAGAATAAATGGGTTGCATTTGTGACCCTCGCTGATTAGTCCATGACAGGCGCCTAGGGCGTGACAGGTATGCCCCTACCATAGTTTTTACTGTTTGTTTTGTTGTTGTGCAGTAGGGATATTGTATGATTCCTAAGTGTGGATGGTGGTATACAAATATCCGAGGGCTTGTATGGTCGTGTTTATCTTCCCTTGAATGACTATATAGTTAGAACCTACATTCTATGATTTTATTTCCGTGTATGTCAGTTTGTGTGTTAAATTGAGAGGAAATAGGAGAACATGGCACAGGCAAAATAAAAATAGCATGTGGTGCTTTTTAAGAAAAATATTTGAATGTCTAAATGATACCCCCATTAAATGTTTAGACTATGTTGTGTGCTTGCTATGAATTGTTACCAGTGTGGATCTCATTAGAGAATTAGTATTATGGGCATGATAATCATAGCCTAACTATGCATGAACCAAATAGGCAGGAACTAATAATGTAGCCTGAGACATGAGTGTGTGAGGTACTTGCCTAGTTCAGAGTTCTGTTTGTGATCTATAACTAAGTTAATCTTGCCTGGTTTATAGGATAGTTGGTTAGTAAAAGATCACAGACCATTATTGAATAGTCCACATGAACCTATATGCCCTACAAAATTTAATATGATCTCCCTTGATCTTGATTCATGAGCAAAAATAAAGGTTTTCCTTTAACTATCCCATTCACCTTCCCAATTCCATTACAATGAACCTACTTTGTTGTTGGTCCCTCTTTGAAAACTATGCACCTCAACTCAGAAAAAACTGACCGTACCCGAAATCTGAAAGGTAATAAAAAAAAATAAGGAAGGAAAAAGAAAAAAAAATAATAGGGTTAAGAAGTGGATCCAAAAGTAGTGTAGTGCCAAGGATAATTGGGTCACTTTATCTACATTTACCATACGCATCACCAAGCCTACATTACTAGACAGTAAAGTCCTATAGTTATTCTAATCTAACTGTCTAAAAATTGAGGCACAGAAATAAGGGAAAGCCTATGGTGTTTTGCACATACTATGTGAACTTCTTTGTGAGAGTGAGTGCTTTGATTCAATGTTTTTGTTTAGATTCATTCAAAATTTTAAGTGTATGGGATTTCTTTGACATGAGGGTGTAAAGGTTACATCGGTAGTTGCTATTTATTCAGGTAGCGTTATTGGTGCATATACTACACTATATGCTAATTATCTAATGTCATTTCTTGATTCCTTTATGTCATGATGAGTACTTTTGCAAACCTAAACATTGATTTTAATTTTGATTGAAATGGAGGTGTTTGAAAATAAAGAAGGTGCATGAGTATTATTTTGATCAAATGATCGTACTACCGTACATTCCTAGGTCTCTGTTAGTTAAGCATTGCCTGCTTTATTGTTTGTGCTAGTTTTGTTTCCAACACTCAAGAACATGAAAACATTATAAGTTGATGGTGTTGATGTGTCTTGATTTAGGAAACTTTCAATGATTAAAATAAGGGAAATATGCTAGTTTTAAGGTGTGTTTTTTTTTGGAACAATGTACTTTTTTTTGGAAGGTGCAGGTAAAATAGGTTCCAAGAGTTGAAGTGCAGAAAATAGAGAGATTAAGCTCATGTAAATTAGATGATCCCTCCAACGAATAGATGGAGCATCTAATGGTGTATCCTATGTAAAGTTTGGATGAATCATATAATGAAAAAAACTAACAACATCAGACAAAAACAACATTCAATGATTATTGGAGGAAATAATTCTCATTCTGAAGATTGTGCTAGAGGATACTAAAAAGTTTGAAAATCAAGACAGATCCAATGGATACAAGAAAATATTCATCCTTGAAAAGGATAAGCTCATTATCAAGATCATCCCAAAACACCTTAGGAGGTTTTTAAAAAGATAGTCATCCAACAACTAATAGCAACAACGATCGTTGAATCCTCTACTGAGTCATCTTGATGTTCGAGTGATATGTCGACATTCCAATAATATTTTATGTAAGGTAGGTTTTTCATTGTTTATAAATACATTTTCTAGATTTTTTTCATTTTTTACGCATTCATACTAACTGTTTGGTCTTAAACACATAATGTATAGAAATTTGAGAGAATTTACATATTTCTGGATTTCTCATGCTTTATTTGTAAGTCCATGATTAAAAATTCTTCTTGTGATCTTAGAACATGATCGGCTAAATCCCACACCTAGGGTTATGGGAATCATGAAGAATTAACAACATAGGAAAAGTTCTTATTGAATCTTGAATGGGGTTCATGCATGTATTATTTTTTTTCCTTCGTATTGATTTCTTTTTAACTATTGCAAACATCAAAACTCACCTTATTATCACTTTATATACCAAAGGGCTAACAAATAGGAATAAGAATTAACAATAGAGATCTTAGGTTATCAATCATCATCTAATAACCAAACTTCGTCTAGATATAGTTAATTTGGGATTAAAGATAATGGTTGATAAAAAAATACCAGTAGACCAGACCAATTTTCATAGTGATATTCATCAATCTAAGGGACCAACATTCTAAGTGAATTTAACTTACTGATCTAGCATGCTAAGGACCATGATAGATCAGTAGTATGACACACCTACTTTGTTATGAACTCAATGGTGAACAAAATCCTAATCAAATCTCTCATTAATTAAACAACAATTTTAATAACAATTTGTTACTTGGTTTCTCATTATATACAACAATTACTTGTTATCATGAGATTTATTAATAGTTCAAACAGTCGCATCAATCGAACTCATTCCTTATGAGATCAATATTAACCTCAGTTGTGTTATATATTTGACGTAGCTTCATTATACTTCATTTGGAGGTGTAATTTGGGTGACATTAATTTTTAGGTAGAGTGCAAGATATTTTCAACTGTAAGAATGATGCTATTATTCATTATTTTGAAAATATATAAAGCCTTTGGACACAGTTGTGATTTGTAATATATCATAAGATTTTTTTAAAATTCAAATGAGTGGGCAAAAGTCTTTTTTGTAAGAAACTTGTTATTGACAGCCTCTTTGGTAATGATAATGTTACTTGTACTTCTATTTATTGTTGCATTCAAATTGTTGTGCATTTATATTATGTCATCGTCATCATCTTATGTTAAAAAATGGAGCACCCACAGCCCTTAAGTTTTGGGTCTTCAACTGAATGGTAATAGAGAAAACAATGAATATAAAGGAAATACTAAAAACTTTAATTCGTGTGCTAACAAAATCAAAACCAAAGATTAGATGCACCCCATATATCATCTAGTTTATATGTACATCTGAATCCTACACCTTCTTATATAATAGGATCTGCACAAATTATTTTGAGTTCTCCAATAGAACTCTACGAATGTGAGAAGCAGGAAAATATACGATACTGGTAGAGACATAAAATAGGTCAAAGACTATCATATTGAGAAGAATAAATGAAGGAACTCACCCAAACCAAGGAAGAAGAAACTATAAAATGATTGGAGAGAAACATAAAAAGGTAACAAAAAAGTCAAAAGACATTGCAATAGAGAAATTTGAATGATGCATGTGAGAGAGAATGAGGATGAAATAAAAGAGCATTAAAGAATTAAAAAAACAGAGATGTTGAAGTCAAATAAACACGTGTCACAAAGTAAGAAAATTGAAGGAATCCAATGATTTCTTTTAATGACACGTAAATATGATAGATAAAACTAAAGATAGGCCCAAAAAAATGAATAAATCCATAGGAAGCAGACATGTCTATCCTGCTCTTACTACTTATGCTTCTACTATATTAGAAATATACGTCAAACTAATATTTTAGATTTTTAAGTTTATTTTAACCTTTATTGTAATGTTTTCGTTTAGAAAAATAGTGTAATAAATAATAACCATTGGCAACTCTAATTCTATCTCAATAATAAAGTTAAAGTTTAACTGGAACTAAATTTGAGTGGTTAAATTATATTCACCAAGGATGAAAATAAAATTTTTTGAATTTTCATTTTTAATGGATTGTGTAAGTGGGTAAAAGAGTCTAAATTTAGTTGGGAAAAGGAAGTGTAACCTAGAAAATTTTAGGCTTATATTAGATTTTAACTGATGAAGTGTAATATGATCATAAAATTGAATGAAAAAGGTAAATATATCAAAAACAACATGATAAAGGACAACTTTGTTGTGATAGTCAATGGGCAAATCTATACCACATTAATCCAGGGATGGACAAAATGTTGTCTTCTCTCTCCTACCTTTTATGACCTAACCCTTCACATGATGCCACCACTACCATTACTATCCTCAGATGGGAATATCAGTGGTCAGTCACACTCCAAATACTTCTCCAAATTTCACTCCTCTTCCTAACAACAAAAATGCCATAACTTTAAAGTCCAAAAAACCTATTGATAGGCCTACTAATGCTTCCACTTTCCCCCTCTAAACTATGAAATTTTGCTCAAGGTCTCAACATTGAATCATATTAGCAACCTAACAATTATTAAAATCAACCAAATCCCTATCACACAAGTAGAGATCATTAATGGTGTCCAAGTTGTGAAGTATCCAAAAATTGAGATACATCGAATGTATTTGATTGAAAACTTACAATATGCCATAATTGGGAAGTTCTCGCATGGGTTGCCTAAAATAGAAGACATAAGAAAAGGTCTATCAGGGTCAATATATGTTCAAAGAGCATGTTAGATTGGAGTTATTTAAAATAGACACATTCTCATTAGATGTTCACTTTTGGAGAATTTCTTGAATATGATGATTAGGAATTATTTTTATATCAATGAAAAGGAAGGAATGTGATAACGATCCTAATTAGGGTGACTAATATTGGAAATGTAGAATTAAATAACACAAATTGAAGATAGATTAGAAAGAGAGATAAAAATAGAAGAAAGAAAGTCCTAAACAAATTCATAAATAGAGCAAGGAAGAAAAGAACTCAATAAAACTTTAATTCATAATATAACAATATGATATTCAATCAAGAAACAAAGATAACAAATGTGATTTCGAGAATCCAACCCTAATCACTCATTCTAAGTTAACAATTAGAATTGGGACTAACCACGACCCTATCCTAAACTAACAAAATATCAAGTCTATTAAAGGAAATTCGATCATCCAAATTCTAAGTGTAAAATTATCAAAGACAACTATCTATAGTTATTTCTTTTATAAAATAGCATTTTAAAAAAATAGCCCAAAAGTATCTATTTTAAAAATAATCCAAAAGGGCCTCTCTTGATTGCCCAAATGACCTCTTGATTGTCCCTTGCATGCTTCTTGCTCCATTTCTTTTTTAGAGATCCGAGCTATCATCTATATGTGGAAGCTCCTCCTAATATGTTTCAAGATAATTGTGCTTGTATAATCATCCCTTTATTTAAAAGGATTCATCCTCGAATCCAAGCCTTTCAAAAAAAGAAGGAAAAAAACAAAACATTCATTATAGTATGAGGGTTAGCACAAAAGTTTGCAACAAAATTATCACACCAATGATTCTCGAGGTCCAAATAGTAGATGACCCAAAAGTCTTGGTGAAAACAACAAATGAACCATCCAAAGAAACCCCTACCTCTTTAGAAAAAAATCTAATATAAATATGGACATTATCATATGAACGGAAGTAGTAGAAAAATATGTTAAGATGACTACTATTCCCCAATATGTCCTTGTCTGTAAGCTTGCAAATACAGCCACAACTCATATCAAGCACACTATCGTAAGTTGATATGCAAGAAGAAGATAAGATGCCTTATCAAAAGAGAATACCTGTCTTTACCAAACAAACCTCCCAAAAGGGTTGTAGACTATATGGAGCGATGCTAGTACAAGGATTGAGGGATTGACTAGACACAAGTTCATTTAAAAACAAATGATCCTATGAAGAAATCGTTCATTTAAAAACAAATGATCCTATAAAGAAATTTTCTTCTCTCTACTCACAAGTTTAAGCATGCTCCAATGAATCCAATTTAATAATTCAATTTGTCCATCCTTATGAGGCTGACAAGAAGTACAAGCATGGGCTTAGTGAAGCTCATATAAAATTAATGCTTAAGGATACCAATATTTGTAGAGCGTTCCTTCTCATTGGAAATTTGATGCATATTTAATATAGGTCCATCAAGTGGATCGCGAACCGTCATAAAGGACTTTTCATTATTGGAAAAGGTGTAAACAAAAAATGCCTAAGTATTGCTTGTCATTTAGACCAAGTATCTCATTCCAATTGCCATAATTTATGTCATCACAAGTGTCAAAGGGAAATGAAAGCCATAAACATAGGTATAGAATGCATCCATTTGATCCACTCCAACTTTCATTCTCACATAGTGTGCTCTACTCAAAGGCATAAATACCATCATATGAAAATAAATATTTTAAGAAGGTATCACACAAGTCAACTTTATCCAAGTTGTCCTCATGAAAAGATTCACTCAATTATTAAAGCACATTAAGTCCTTGTCCAAGAATGAGAACACACAATGTTGAAGTGATAATTGTAGCATGTACATCATCTATCTTTTGATCATCATCTTTTTCAATTGACGTACTATCACCTTTCTAGAAGAGAGTCTTATATTTGAAAAGTATCTCAACCATAATGGATTCTCAATCACTTAGTAACCTTTAAGAGGGTCTACACAGCCATTATTCCAAGACACATCACTATGCCTTTAGTCATGTCAATCTCAAATAAGAGATTATCCTTAAAACCACATGACACCTCAAAATCCTCATAAGAAGAATAAGAAATGGAATCACAATACAAGGATTTATAATCTTGGTCCAACAACTTCACGTGACTATCTACAAGATAAACATATCAATGTCGTCACTAAATTAAGGTTCCTTAAGTTCATCATAAAAGTCATTATTTAGCAAGTCATCATTACACTTCAATTGATCAACACCAATATCACTTGATATGAACTATCATTAAAAGCACATATATTAACACTAGGTGGATATAATTTTATAATACTTGAAGAATCAATTTGATCATCAATAGGATCAACTTATGTATCCACATTCTCAGTATGTATATTGTAGAAAAATTGCAAATAATCACATGAGAATGAACTATCATTCAAGTAACATGTGTTACGTGGGCACAAATTATACCATATTTGTCGAAGCTTATTTTTCTTCAAAAGTGCTTATTTTCTTCTGAAAAGTGTTTATTTTCAAAAATTAAGGTGTTTGATGAAGCTTTTGGGAGAAAATAGGTACTTATGTGGAGTAGCATAAGCAGTTTTTCATAAGACAAAAAAGAAGCTTCTCCCTAATGCACTTTTTGAAAATGCACTTTTAAGAAAAATACAATTAAAAGAAATTTTAAAAGCTTAGTCAAATATTAAATGTCTCTCAAAAGTTCTTTTTCAAATCTATTGGCCAAACACAAACTGCTTCTTACCAAATTATTTGAAAAGAAATTTTGAAAAAGTACTAATCAAAATAAGTTGATTTTATAAGCTTAACCAAATGGTTGTCAATCATAAAAGAAGAATCAATTTGGTCATTAATAGGATCAACTAGTATATGAACACTCTAAAAAAATACATCGTCTTTATGTGAAAAAGAATCATTAAGCTCACATGAAAATAAGCTATCACGTACATTCAATTAGATACCAACTATATAATGATTCTTTTCTTTCAATAATATGTAAGGTTTAGAATTTTTACGTTGCAGATCAATTGAATGATTTTATTCACCTTGATATACAATATTGGTGCACAAATGCTGCTTTGGGAAGATTTTTAAGACCTCTTGATTCTTCATATTTGTAGGTATTTTGCTAAGCTTGATTTCAAAGACATATGCATATAAATCAAAACAACTATAGTAAGAAAAGTTACATGGGTTATGGTTAGTTTGTGAAAACCCTTATGCACTACACTTCTCAGCCTCTCTTTTTTGTTTCTTAAGACAACACTTTTCACACACTGAGTTCTCTTAATATTTTGTCTCTTAAATTTATGGGAATTGACAAATTTCAAAGATCCCTTTTGAATGGTTTGGATATCTCTTAAAATCAAGATTCCACTCTGAGTTACAAGGAGTGACCTTCATTTCATTCATTGACTCCTGTAATAACCCTCTAGGTTATTTTTTGTATTTCCACTTATTCTCACTATTTAGTATTCCCTATAGCTTGTCTAAATTATTTATGATTTGTTGGACTTGGCAATTTTGTTACTAGGTCGTTCGTTTGGTGTTTAAAGCTAATTCTTTATTTTTATGTTTTCAATGATTGAAATTGGCTATCTGGCAAAAACTTTAATCAAACAACCTCGTATGCCAATTTTGACAATTCCAACAACTTTTGAATGTTGAGTTCAGGAAAGGTGGATCCTTGATTTGGTTTTCGAGGCTTTTGAACTAATTTTGGGCTACTGTTCGGATGTTAAGGCTTTAGCGGCCCTGACCGACTCGACCTGTGTCGCTTTAGTGGCTACTTTGCTGCTAATGCACTAACCACTTTAGTAACAACTGACAATTGTAGTTTCCTATCATGTTAGTGAGGTAACGCTTTAGTGGTCACCTGGCCACTTAAGCATTAATCACTAAAGCAACCCAAGACCCTCTTTAGCAGCACCTAGTGCCTCTAAATTTCCACCGTAGCCTACTTTCTCCTATTTTCCTTCCATATTCAAGTGTTTGGAATCCTAAAGAGTGTAAAAACTTGGGATAATAGTTAGTGGGTGGTTTGGGAGTGTTTTTAGGGGTGATTAATGCGTTTCTTCTCTAAATTCTTTGTAACTTTCATCAACTTCATGGTCGATTTCTCATGATTTCTTCAAAATCCCTTAATAATTAGTTGGTTGATTATAGCACTATTTGAGCAATAATTCACCCATTCTTGATGGTAAATGTTCCTTGAGCATAGAGGGATATTTTTACTATTTTTAAAATGCAATTTCGTAAATGAACCAAACATGGAATTTTTATGTAATTTTGGACCCAAAGTACAATAGTGAAATATGGGTATCATTTTTCTTGTTTCGATAAGTAGATTGTGATTTTAATTGTGTGGCATCTTACATAAGATTTTTAAAAGGGGCAATCAGTGGTTTAGCAAATTCATTAAGATTTTTTTTCCATGTTCAGTTAGGCTAGGTTTATCTTCTTCATAGATTTAGCTAATTTCTAGTATTATTATGATATTATGCTAGATATAGGATGAGATTTAGGTATTGAAAGCATGATTAGTATGATTATTCTTATTTTGATCATTTAGGCTATCTTGGAACCATAATTTTGGTGAAGTTGACTTAGTTGCTCATATTTTAGGAAGAATTTCTACCTTAGGTCTTATTATGGCTTATTTAACATCTAAAGATGAATTTAGATACCTTAGCCTACTTTGGATTAGAAGTGGGCCCATTTGGCCTACCATAGTCCAAGAGTGGTGTTAGCTTTGGTAGATTTATATACCCATCTTATACCCTTATTAATGATTATTTTAGGAGTTTAAGGAAATTGAATACAAATGATTATGATAGTTTTGTATTTGGGAGTTGGTACTAATTTTGAGTACAACCCAGTGGTTTATTGGTATAGTTTACTAATATAATTTATGTATATAGTTTAATAGTATGGTTTCTTAGTATATTTTATTGATATATTTTATTGATATGGTTTATTGGAATGGTTCATTGATAAGGTTTATTAATATGAATCCCAGTTCAACTCTAGCAATTGATATGGTATTTAACATGCATTCTGGTTAAAGTCCAACTATTAATATGGTATTGATAATATGAGTTTCGGTATAAGTCCTATAATGATTATGATATTGATACTATTGAGGATGTTATAATGATAATGATATGCATTTCTATTTGAATCCAACATCGAGAGTTGGGTAAGATATGATACGATATGGATGACTTGATAGTTATATCCGATATTCAGTGAAGTTATAAATTTTAGTTAACTATTTTCCTTTGATTGTGCCCTTTGGGTTTATGCAGGCCCACACTGGGTTATTTATTTTTCTGAACTAAATGGCTTATGGGGGCTAATTTAGTAATTACAATTGTGTTGTCTTTATATTATTATTCAAATTTATTTACGCACGGTAGTGTGAGAGCTTAGTTCTAGGTTTGCCAAATTACTTTTACTGAGCTTATTTTGTCTTGAATTTTATCACATTTATATAATAATTTAGTTTAGTCTACTGATGATGCCGGTTTAGTACTAGGATTTTGGTACTCATACTACACTGCTATGCATTTTTGGTGTCAAACCAAGTAATAGAAGCCGTCGTTGATGTGACGATCGTGATGAGCTGAATTTTGTAGAGAGGGTGAGGTCTCAGAGTCAGAGTTTCCACTTTTTCCTTCTCATATCTACGTTTAGTCTTTCATTGTTTGAGATAGATTACAATTGACTATTTGAATACTTATATTCCATTTGTAATAGCACTTGTTCTAAGACACATAGGTCGTGGGATGGTTGTTTGTGCTTTAACCTTATATTATACTATTATGATTGTCTTAGTTTTATTATAAGCCATTAATTGTTGATTTTTGACTTTTAGGCCATTTTCCACCAAGTCAGCCCATTGCTTATAGCTTCAGGCTACAATTTGGATTACCTATTGGAAGGATAAAGTAGGTGTCATCGTGACTCATTAAATTAGGCCATGACAAATTGTTTAGAGTGTAGGTTCACCAGTATTGTTGGTAAAAGAGCAAGCATCTAGTAGATTCCTATAAATAAGAACGATTATGTTCATTTCTTATCTTCAGGAAACTATAGGACATTCTTAGGACTTCTTTACTTGTTTCACACATGTCGTGCTAAGAGGTTTATTTTGTTTCTACAAAATTCCTTTTGTTTCACTCTTTTACAGATAGCTAGGGCATGTGCTACCGCTACATGAGATGATGGTCTTGAGACTGAGTCTAAGGATTCTTTCATTGTCCATGGATGGCCCAAAAGTCATAGAAAAATTAAAGAAGTGCCTCCAGCTAGGGGCAAGGAAAGGGCCCTTCAACAGACCGTATTTCTGCTCCTAAGATAGGGATTCTTCCACCCCAGCCGGTGGTGGGCTAAGGAACAATCTAGGCTCCACCAGGGTTTTTATTTTTTAGTGCTCAAGGAAGTTTGAGTTCAATTTTGGGAGTGGCCTTTGGTGCATTGTCTGATAGTTCATAACCTATAGATCAAAGTAGTATGAGGCGGGGGCACAACCTATATCTGCGCCACCCAAAGTTGACGTCCCTTCTGCGTCAATGGTTTCCCAACTAGTCATTGCATAAATAAGTATCTCAACTGATGTGCAGCCAATAGGTTACCATCAATTACGCGTTTGGGCTTAGTTTATCCCAAAGACAACATTAGGACCCATTATGGTCATAATTAGTTTCTAGTGATGTCATTTGGGTTGACCAATGCCCTAGGTGCATTTATTGATTTGATGAACTGTGTGTTCAGGACTTATTTGGATTCTTAGATGATTTTGTTTATCAATAACATCCTTTTATATTTGAGGAGTAGAGAGGATCATATGCAATATTTGAGGATTGTACAATAGACTTAGAGAGATCATAGACTATTTTCCAAATTTTCTAAGTGTGAGATTTTTCTTGAGTCGATGGTATTCCTTGGAATTGTGGTGTCTTAGGATGGTATTATGGTAGACTAAGTGAAGATTGAGTCTATTTGTGATTAGGCCAGACCTATATCCCCGACTGAGGTTCATAACTTTGTTGGTTTGGCTAGTTACTATAGACGGTTCATGGGGAATTTTGCTACTATTACAGTGCCAATGACTAGATTGACTCAAAAGGAGGTTCCTTTCCAATGGATTGAGGTTTGAGAGTCGAGCTTTGAAAATATCAAGAGATTTCTAACTTTATCTTTTATTTTGTTTTTTCTTATTGATGGTGAGGGATTCATCATGTATTGTGATACTTTTGTGTTGGTTTGGTTTGTGTGTTGATGTAGCAGTGTCAAGTTATTCTTTATGCATCATGGTAGCTAAAGGTACACGGGCGTAACTACCTCACTCATGATTTGGAGTTGGCAGCTATAATAACCCTTCAGGCCATTTTCTATATTTTTACTTATTATTGCCAATAGAGCTTCTTTATAGTTGCCCCAAGTCATTTGTGACTTACTGGAACTATCAGTTTGGTTGAGCAATTCATTTGATTTTTAGAGCCAATGTCCAATTTGGAAGTCTTGTTAGTTCCATATGGCCAATAGGTAAAAACTTTAGCCACACAACCTTGAATACAAATTCTAACTATTCCAACATCTCTGGAATATTAAATTTAGACTAGGTAGACTCTTGGTTTGAGTCCCAAGGCACCCAGGCTCATTTCTTTCTATTAGACAAAAAGTTAAGAAATTTGAAATTGGGTGTGGGACCCATATATTTCTATAACAACCTCAAATGGAAATTACCACTGCGCTATTGAGCACGGAATATTTAATTTGGTGTATTTACATAGTTCATTTGCGTAAATGGGGTTTCAAATGAATTTCGAGCGTATTGTGGAGTCATGGACTCAACTATTTCTAGTTCATCACAATTGAGATGGTTTGGTATTCAATTATAACTGGTATGGCGATCACGATCCACAGGCTGTGATCACAACTCATTAGATTGATCTAGTTCGTAGTATATTTGTGGTATTGTGTTAGATTTTGGAAGGGTTTTAGGTGTTGGTTTGATAAATTGAAATACTTGTGTTTAGTTGGATCATTTAGGCTATTTTGAATATCTCTTTTGGAATGATTAGCCTAGTTATTGCCATCATAGGTGCAATTGACATTGTAGTCACTCATTTAGGATGGGAATACCTTAGTTACTAACATAATGAGGAGATTTCCTTTGTCACTTGAGTTTGTGATGAAACTTACCCAAATTGCCAATACCTTTAGTGAAGTTATCTTAGTTGCTCTATATTAGGATGAATTATTATCCTAGGGTAAGTTTTGGCATGTTCAACATCTAATAGTGGATTTAGATACCTTAGTCTAGTACAGGGTAGACATTTCTTGGTAAATGATTTCAAGGATTTACAAGTGGGATCTTCAACCCACCTTAGGCCTAGACTTGTGATGGTTATTGAAGACCCTTGATCTTTTTATGTACATCTAGGAAGATGGTTATTTTGGTGATAGTTAGATGCCTTGGTACTCGTTGATAATGATGCATGATGTTGGAAGTAATGCTTAAAGTTTATGGTATAAGTGAATTATTGGTTAAGATTATGATAATCTATTGAATATTCTATGGATTTCCCAATTCTTTGGGATACTTAATATGCTATTGAATAAGACATTAATTATCATATTGGATAAGCCATAAATTATGTTATTGATTGAGCCAACGAATGAGCTATTAACTGCTCTAAAGGCCATTCTTATTGACTATATTGGTGATTAAGCCGTTTGTTTTTCTCTGAATAATCTATAGGTTATTCCATGGATTCGATATTGACCAAGATAACGATAAGCTTTCTATTATTCTAATGACAAGCCATTAATAAGTTATTACTTATTCTTGATAGTAAATATTATTATGTCAAAGATCGTGCTTATTTAATATATTTGCAATCATGCTATTAGTTATGATAGAACTCACGATTTCGATTATGATTATTGATCTTGTTAATAATGATATATATATGTCCGGATCTTATTAGCTATTAGTCTCGATGATTATGATGATGATATATATATGTCCGGCAAGGCGGATGGATTATTATAATAATGATATATATATCCTAGGCAAGGCCGGAAGATGATCATGATGATACATATATACCCGGCAAACCCAGAGGATAATTGACATGACCCAACCAGGTGCCTTGTCATAATGGGCATCTCAAGTCCAACTAAGGCTGGGGACCGTCCTCAATACCCAACCCAACCGTCCAACACATACCCCAAGTCGGATGATTTCTGAACATATAACAAGATAACATATAATAGCACTAATCCAGACTCTGGGATTGATCTATTACCGAGACCAACCCAAACGGGTTTAACAGTCACCAAACTAACCAATAGCCATAACCAAACCATAATCCAAAACCAAAAATAATAACCAAACTGAGTTCTATTACATAACATAAAAGGATAGAACAATGAGAAAATTCATCCAACGGTATCAGTCCCAATACCAATGCCAATACAAAGGATGACACCAATATCGATCCCACCTATGTCAACCCATAGTAGTTCAACAAAAGCCTCTAACCAAAAGAAAACCAATATTCAATTGTGACATAACCCCAACCAACCATAGACAAAACCAATATCCATAATTAAACCAAAGTATATAAAAATGTCCATGACATTAAATGGAGCCTTTCAAAAAGATGAAAGATCACTACTTCAATCCAAAAGCTAATCCTGAAATTCAATCACTATGTAGGAGGAGTAGAACGATCTGTTCCTGTATCGCATGGGAATACAGCTGCCCGAAGATGGGCTAATAGCTTAATGCTAGCATGAACTTAGGATAAGGATAAAATAATGCAAACCAGTAAAACCAAGTAAGCCAACTATATGCATACAAACCATACATACATATATATATAACTATACCAGGAAACAGAACTGGGTTTAGCATGTCTTAAAAATCATTAAACTCGGTATCTGTAGCTTAATCATCTAAAACCACACATAGGATATATGGGTCCAGTGTAACCAACTGAAAAAGCCCTAAAACATGTAGCCAAACAAACCGAAGATACCTTATGAGTAGGGGATTCCCAAGTACCCTCACCCTCTATGATACATGTGTACAGTGTTCTTAAAGGATACCCATGTACCTCATAGTATCATAGATGGTCGCCATGACCAACCCCTCATGTTGGAAAATATGAGTTTCCAGTGTTCGTTCATTATCCAATCATTTTTTAGATCAAAGGATTCCCATGTACCAATAGATAAAGATTACTTGGGGGAGTCCCATGTACCCCACAAGTGTTTATTATCATATTAGCTTAGGGATTCCTTGGTACCCTACAAGTATTTATTATTATGTTTGCTTGGGGGATTTCATTGTACCCCATGAGGATTTTTATTAAAACAAAACCATTCCATTTTGACCATTCCAAACCATTTAAACTATATATACCATTTAGGGTTCCATTACAAAATCATACCATGCAATAGTTCAATTAAAAATCCAACACCATAGTAGAACCATTCTCACAGGCATTTTATCAAACATATTGGGGGCATATCATTTACAAAAACAAAGCCTATTTCCAAATAACCATTCCCATGTGATATATTATCAAAAACCACCATTAAAGCATAAAAAACAGGGGAAAATCATAACCAAGCATTTATAACCAAAACCCCCAAATTATATTGGAAAATCCAAAATCATATAACAATTATGCCATGAACACAATTTACAAAATATTCCTTTAGTTTGAACTAACAATAAGGGAAGGAGTACATGCCTTAAATTGAGTAGATGATGAAGAGAAATCACCAACACAAGCCAAAATTAATCCCTAAGATGAAACCTAGCTTCCTTTTCCCACAAATATTAGAGAGTGATTTCTAAGTGTTAATGAATAGAATAATAGGGCAAATAACCTCCCAAGTGTGTTAAAAGTAGTCGGGCCTTATTAGATTTAGTGGGGAAACATCCAAATTTCCCTCACTTAAACTGCATGAAATTATCGTCAGGGGGTACGACTAGCCATACCAGTCATACCCTTCAATACGAGTGGTACCCACTACTCGCAACCTAGGCCTCCCCCATGGACCCAGTACTATCCAAGGTATGACTTACACAAACTAAATTGTAATCAAAGCATACTACCCAAACCTTTGACCCATACCCCTGGTAGAATAGAATTATAAGAGTATGAAGATTGTCCACTATACGAGTTAATAGTATGACTTATACCCCGGCTTATGGCTCATGGTGAGCCACTCATACTCAGATCCAAGTTAGTCTACCAAGTCTAAGATTAAGTAAAGGAAAGACCAAACCAAATGACCTGTATCCAATAAAATGATTTGTCCCCACAAAGTCATACCCATTCCAGAAACCAATCCAACCCACCAACCTATACTGGTCAACATACGACTAACCCATATGAACCATACCCCAACATATGACTGGTTCCCCTTATTTGTATGTTGTACAGAAACTAAAAATCCAGGAAATTTTCTAAGGGTCCAAAACCCAGGTGTTTCAGTCTCACCAACTAGGAACATTTTTCCTTGAATAGCAGACAAGGTAGGTACAAGCACGATTTACACCCCTTAAATGCCTCTACTCTTATCTTCAACAATGATGCAAAGAAATCCAGAACAGTCATTTGCATTATCAAATATCAATCCAGCCTCTAACAAAATTAGAAAATAAAGATGCAAAGATATTAATCTTTACTTTACAAAGTTTGAAAACAAAAGTATGTTGAAGAAAACATACCTTCCGCACAAATCCCAGGAGTAGAAAATAGATACGAATATTTGGACTTCACATCCACCTCCGCTTCCTATGTAGCCTCTTCCACCTTATGGTTCTTCCATAGAACCTTAATCGAGGCCACATTCTTGGTTTGTAAATGAAGAATCTTCCTATCAAAAATCTCAATTGGGACCTCCTCATAAGACAGAGAATCGTAGATACCCAATCCCTCCAAAGAAACCACCAAAGAAGGATCACCAAGACACTTTCTAAACATAGATACACGAAATACTGGATGAATGGAGCTCAAAACCAAGAAAGCTACTCGAATTCATAAGCCACATTACCAGTCCTATGTAAAATCAAATAAGGAATAATAAATCAAGGAATGAGCTTTCCTTTTTTACCATACCGTATTACTTCCTTCATGGGTGATGCCTTTAGGAACACCTTATCCCCAACCTCAAACTCTATGTCTCTACGCCTTATATCTTTATAGGACTTTTGGAGATTTGGGGAAGCCTTAATACTATTCCGGATCAACTTCAACTTTTCCATAGCCTGGTAAACCAAATCCAGACTGAACATATCTGCCTCACCAAGCTCAAACTACCCAATAGGAGATCTACACCTGCTACCATATAATGCCTTAAAAAGGGGCTATTCTAATACTAGAATGGTAACTATTATTATAAGGAAACACTACAAGTGGTAGATGCTCAACCAAATTACCACCATAGTCAATCACATATGGACGAAACATATCCTCCAATGTCTGAATAGTACTTTCTTCTTTCCCACCTATCTACAGATGAAAAGTAGTACTCAGACTCACCTTAGTCCTCAATCCTTTCTGGAAAGATTACCAAAAATGAGATAAAAACTGCGAACCACGATTATAGATAATTGAAATAGGTGCTCCATGCAGCTTTACAATGTCTCAAAGATACAACTTCGCACAGTCCTCTTCCAAAAAGTTAGTCCGCACTGGGAAAAAGTTATTGGACTTTATCATCTTATCCACGAGGATCCAAATTAAAAGAAATTTATTTCGAGAAAGAGGAAGACCAATAATAAAAATCCATATTGATTACCTCCCATTTTCATTCTAGTAACTCAATTTCTTGATATAACCCACCAGGCCTTATGTTACTAACTTTGACTTGTTCACAGACCATGCACATGACTAAAAAGTAAGCCACATCCCCTTTAACACCATTTCACCAATATAGTTCATTAAGATCATGATATATTTTAGTCAAACTAGGATAAACAACATAGCCTGATTCATGCTCCTTATCAAATAACCTTTCACGCAACCCATCCACATTGGTAACACATAACATCCCTTGGTACCTTAATGTAACATCATAGTTTATCTAGAAGTCCATTACCTTTTTCCTATCTTTATCACTCTTAATTTTCATCAAGATAGAATCTAGCATTCACTTCTCCTTAATATCTATATCAAGAGATGTCCAAACCACTTTTTGAACAATTACACCACTATCATTGGAATCCAAGAGATAAACTCTGAGATTAGCCAATTGATGAATATCCTTCGCCAATTCCCGCTTCTCCTTTTCCACATGAGCCAAAATCCCCATGGATAACCTACTATGAGCATAAGAAAATACATTTTCTTTACCTGGGTAGTAGTGAAGACTCATATCATAGATCTTGAGAAGCTTCAACTATCTCCTTAGACTGAGATTTAGCTCCGTCTTAGTGAACACATGTTGTAGAATCTTATGATTCAAAAAGTTATTCACATGCACTCCTTACAAATAATGTTGCCAAATTTTTAAAGCAAAAACCACCGCTATAAGCTCCAAATCATGAGTAGGATAATTCCTCTCATGCACCTTCAACTACTTGGAAGCATAGAAAATCGCCTTCCTATGTTTTATTAAAATAAAATAAGTCATAGCCGGGATGTATCACAATAAACGACAAGCCCCTCATTACATTCAGGCAATATCAAAACTAGAGCCAAAGTTAGCTTATCCTTAAGCTTCTCAAAACTCCCTTCACATGGTTTTGACCAAGAAAACTTTACCTTCTTCTAAGTTAACATAGTCAATGAGGCATCATTAGAAGAAGAACTCTCCATAAACCTCTTATAATTATAATGCTCCAAGTCGGTACCCCAGACGCTACATAGTGCTCATAATCACAAAGGACGATAAGCTAACCCATGACTGGTACCTGCTACAATAACTGTATAATGATACTAAAATATGTGGTATAATGGGATGAAATACAATTAGGTTCAAAACTAAACAATATTGAATAAAATAATATCTGAATAAGGCATAACAGTATCCAAAATTGAAATAACTATCTGAACATGCTATAGTCGAAAAAATCCTCTAAACTATCTAAATAAAGAGTTAATGGGACATGTCCCCAACTAACCCCAACTACTAAAATAAAATAAGTACTGAAGTACAAAAATAATGAAATAATCATTTCCTCAAACTAAGAGAACTCACCACTGACTCTGACTCCTGAAACCTAAGTTGCTAAGTACGATCGAGAACTAGAGTGTCCGAAACTATGGTTTTAAACATCATAGTGCAAGAGAAAAGTATGCGTCAGTACGTGAGAATGTACTGGTATGTAAAGTGAGGTAGGCTGAGTGCAAGGGTTCATATGCATGAACTATAACTGACTGAATGACATGACCATGACTGTGTGAGAATACATACATGAATATATAACTATAACTGGAATCATGAGGATTCTAAATACTTAGTTTACTGATAACATGGATTACTGATAAATGATATACTTTTTACTGAGTGACTGTGTCTGACAGTACTGATTCTGATGGAATTAGCTGAGAGACTTTATCTAATAGTCCTAAAATTTGTAGAACTATCTGAGTTCTTTACTAAAGACTGAGATTGAGACTGTGGGAGGTAGTCATCTAACCAAAATGCCCCAAATAAGATAATATAGCTGAGTTGGGGTCTAATCTATAACCTCAATTGGAAGGTTATCAATACCGCACCACTGGTAAGAATAAGCTGTGAGTTACCCTCATCTATCAGCTATTCTAACGAGAATGGTGGGACCCTCATCTAACAGGGTAATCCACCTTATCAACCCTCATCTAGTAGGTTTGATGTCTCAACCTACGCTAGCTACGTAGTTCTAAAATACAAGGATTGCTTCTAAGAATCACACCGTTTGCTAGCAGGTGAGTTCTTATCCATTAGTTCACTCGGTGCTAAATCCTACTCCCATCTGAATAAATACTTAAATGATTATGCTGAGCTAAACTGGACTGAGTTCGCTGAGTTTCATTGACTGATGAAATACTGTTGAATTCTGATAACTAACTAATTTTACTAAGGATTTAACTGAATACTGAATAGGTCTGGACTGACACTGAGATTACTGAATTTTCATGAGTTCTGTAACTAACAAAATTCTATTGATCATGGCTTGACTGAGAGTATCTTAAAAACTAACAGTAGCTCTAGGCATACAGCTAAATTGTCAGGTATTAAATACCTCCAAGACTTGATAGAATAGAAATAATAAGACATGACTATTATTGAACACAAGACAATAGTCATCAACTGGCAGTACAATTATTGAGGGATTTCATGAGAACTTGACAGTCATAAATTTCATTAATTCATTATGAAGCATATCTTTAGCATAAGAGTCAACTTAAACACATGGATATAGCATTGGATCATCATTTAGATTACAAATGAGTCACAATTTCACAATTCATTCACTTAAGCATTTTGACAAACACTTAGAAGGCACAATATTATATTTGGGCATGAACAACATGATAAAACATCATGACTATCATCTTAAGTTCATACTTCTAGAGTTCAACAAAAGAGAATTCAAATTCAACATGCATGTTATGATAATATCATGAGATACATTAAAGATTTCAACTTGGAAAACATACATTAATATCAACATGGATAAAATACAACCCACAACATGGAAATCACCATTCATGGTTTAAAAATTGGTTTCTTGAACTCCAAGGATGAAAGAGATCCTTGGATGAACACTTTACAATACCTTTGTTGGAGAATTCTTGAAATTTAATGGAGAAATTTAGAGTTCTTGATTTGAAAATAATCACCTAGGGTTTTCTTGTTCTTGAGCAATTGAGAAATAATGAGTATAATTAGCCAAAAGAGGGCTAAATTTCATGTTACGAGAGCTGAAAGTTGAGGAAAAATGACCAAATTACCCTTAAGGATGTGGTTTTAAAACACATAAAAATATGCCCAGTGATGCTATGCGTCGAGGGTACTAATGTGATAACCAACACGATGCATCAATATTATATCGGTTTACTAGAAATTTCCTTAAGCTGAGGAAAACATTATCTGTCAACACGATTGACAACGCAACGCGCCAACATCGCGTTGACTCATTGTTTTTTGATTCCAAACAAGGTCTAAACGAAGTTTGAAAAATCCAAAACTCATCCGGGAACCCCTAATGACATTCCTGATCATGAATTAACTTAAATATAGACATTTGAAGGACATTAAGGTCTCAAAGTAAGATTACCAACTTTCAAAGGCGAAAAATATACTAAGTCTGGATGCTTAGCTAAAATATTCTAAGTTTGGGACACCTTGACAAACATTAATGGACTGAATTATGCTTAGAGTTTTATGGGGTCTTATAATATCACCCCCTGGACATATTCATCCTTGAATGAAACTGACAAAAAGGAGAGAACTGATAACTGAAAAAGGAATACTGGACATGCATATCTGATGCATGATTTCATGTCTGAAGCTGCTAATATACTGGATTATCATACTGAACATGCATATTTGATGCATGAATAACTGAATCATAAATGCATAACTGGGATTACTGATAAGCTGAGTTTTCTCATAATGAGAATGCATATATGATGCATGAATACATGACTGAACTGACTCATGAACATATAATTGAACATACAATGGTATTTGATACTAAGTTTGTAACTAAAATCTAAACTTGAAACTAAAGATCTAGATCTGAGTTTGTAGAGAAGAGGTGAAGATACTTGGTCTGTATATCTACTTCTTTTTCCTAAGTATCTCCCTCAACGGACTGATTTCGCCCAAGAACTTTGACTAGAGGGACTTCTTTGTTCCTTATTTTATGAATCTGATAGTCAAGAATTTCGATTGGAATTTCCATATATGAGACACTGTTCTAAACATTTATGACTACTATAAGGACTACGACTACTGGGTAACCTATGCATTTCTTGAGCAATGAGACATGAAACACTGGGTGGAATGAAGCTAGATCTGAATACAATTTGAGTTCATAAGCTACTTTGCTGAAGCGACTGAGAATTTTGAAGGGATCGACATATCTGGGATTGAGCTTTCCCTTCTTGCTGAACCTTTTTACTCCCTTCATGGGAGATATTTTTAAATACACATGGTCACTAATCTCGAACTTGAGATCCTTTTTGGGCACATTTGTGTATGATTTCTATTAGCTCTGAGCTATCTTAAGCCTTTCTCTGATCAACTAGACTTTTTCTAAGGCATCAAATACCAAGTCAGGCCTTACAATTATGGCCTTATCAACTTCAAACTAACCAATTGGAGATATGCATCTCCTACCTTAGAAAGATGTTAATGGAGCCATCTGAATACTGGAATGATAGTTGTTGTTGTGTACAAACTCGATCAAAGGCAAGTGGTCATCCCAACTATCCTTGGAATCAATTGCACACACCCTTAGAATATCTTCCAAGGTCTGAATAGTCCTTTCTGCTTAACCATCCGTCTGAGAATAAAAGGTTGTACTGAGGTGCACTCAAGTACCAAGACCCTTTTGGAATGATTTCCAGAACTGATAGGTGAGCTGGGTACCTCTATCTGAGATAATGGACAATGGAACACTGTGTAATCAGACCAACTCTCTGATATAGATCTTGGCATAATCCTTGGATAATAATAGGTATGGACTGAAGGAAATGAGATGATTTGGTCATTCTATCTACAATGACTCAAACTAAATCATGCTAGCGATGTGAATGAGAAAAACCGATCATAAAGTCCATGTTCACTTCTTCCCACTTCCAAGTAGGAATACTGAACTCCTGTATGGACCCACTAGGCTTCTAATGCTCAATCTTAACCTATTGATATGTTGAGCACTTAGCCATAAATTTTGTAATTTTTCTCTTCATCCCACTGCATTAATAGATGACCCACAAGTTGGGGTACATCTTAGTGACCCCTAGATGAATAAAGTAACGTGCACCATGCACTTCTATAGGAATTTGTTGCCTCAATTCATCTACACCTAGAATACATAGATCACCCTGACAACGCAACACACCATCTCCTCCTTGGGAGAAAACCTGTACCTTCTAATCTCTGACTGACTCTTTCAACTTGACTAGATTGGGATCTCTATCCTATTTTTCCTTCACCTCAGAAACTAGAGATGATTCTAAACTACTTTATACCCATATACTACCTTCAGCTAAATCAACTAAGCGGACACCTAGTCGGGAAAACTAATGGACTTCCTGACCTAGCTTCTTCTTACTATCCTCAACATGAGCCACACTACCTATAGATAGTCTATTGAGAGCATCAAGAACTACATTGGCCTTGCCCAGATGATAAAGGACACTCATGTCATAATCTTTTAAGAGCTTTAACCACCTTCTCTAATAGAGGCTTAAGTCTTTCTGAGAGAATACATACTGAAGGCTTTTATGATTTGTGAACACATCTACGTGGACCCCATATAAGTAATGCCTCCAAATCTTTAAGGTAAACACTACTGCTGCTAACTCAAGATCATGAGTTAGATAGTTTTTCTCATGGGGCTTAAGCTGACTGGAGGCGTAGGCTATGATCTTACTATGCTACATGAGGACACAACCCAAACCTACTCTAAATGCATCACAGTACACGATAAACCTATCTAAACCATCTAGAAGAGTTACAACTGTGGCTGAGGTGAGCTGAGTCTTTAACTCCTAAAAATTCTTCTTGCATGAATCTGGCAACAGAAGCTTGACTTTCTTCAGAGTCAATCTAGACAAAGGGGACACAATAGAAGAAAAACCTTCAATAAAACATCTGTAATAGCCAACCAAACCTAAGAAACTCCTAATATCTAATGGAGAGATGGGGATGGGCCAGTTTCTCACTGCCTTAGTCTTTTGGGGATCAACACTAATGCCTTCGCCGGAAATGATATAACCAAGGAACACTACTGACCTTAGCCAAAATTTGCACTTACTAAATTTGGCAAACAACTGATGATTTCTGAGAGTCTGTAATACTATTCTGAGATGGTCTGTATGATCATACTCACTACGGGAATAGACAAGGATGTTATCTATGAAGACTATGATGAACATATCTAAGTACTGCTTGAACACATGGTTTATCAAGTCCATGAAGGCTACTGGGGCATTGGTAATACCAAAGGACATGACTAAATATTCGAAATGACCATACCAAGTTCTCAAGGCTATTTTTGGAATATCATATTCTCTGACTCTGAGCTGATGATAGCCAGATCTGAGGTCTATCTTAGAGAAATAACTGGCACCCTAAAGTTGGTCAAACAAGTCATCGATTCTGGAAAGTGGATACTTATTTTTGACCGTGACTTTATTGAACCGATGGTAGTCTATGCACATTTTGAGAGAACCATCTTTTTTACGCACGAATAGAACTGGTGCACCCCACATCAACACACTGGGTCTAATGAATCCCTTATCTAGGATATCCTTTAACTATTATTTCAATTCTTTGAGTTCTGCTGGTTCCATTCTATATGGAAAAATAGATATGGACTGAGTTTATGGAAGAAGGTTAATACCGAAGTCTATTTCCCTTTTAGGAGGAATTCCAAAAGATCTTCTGGAAAGAATCTGAGTATATATTTAAAATTGGGACTGATTCAAGACTGGGAGTTTGGGAACTAAAGTCCTTAACTCAAACAAAATGATAGGCATATCCCTTAGAGATCATCTTCCTTGCCCTTAGGTAGGAAATAAGCTGACCCCTGAATGCTGAAGTACTACCCCTCCACTCAAGAACAGGCTCATTAGGAAATTGAAACCGAACAACTCTATTTCTGTAGTCGACTGTGGCATAGCTGGAGTGAAGCCAATCCATACCAAGAATGACATTGAAATTAGTCATCTCTAATTTGACTAGGTCTGCTGAAGTGACTTTTTGAGATACCATAACCAGACAGTTCTGTTATACTCGTCGGGCAATGATAGATTTACCTACTGGGGTAGATATTGAAAAGGGCTCTGCTAGAATTTTGGGACTGACTCCAAAATCAATTGCTATATAAGGAGTAACAAAAGACATAGTTGCTCCTGGATCTAGCAAAGTGTAAACATACAAATGAAAGATCTATAACATACCAGTTACCATATTAAGAGAATTTTCTTGATCTTGTCGGGACTGAAGAGCATAGAGTCTATTTAGGCGTTGCTCACTGGTGGAGTTAGAAGTGGCACCCTGCTGATTTGGGCAACTGGACTCAGTTGAGGAACGGTTATGTTGACCCTAAAAACCTTACTGAGGACAATCTCTGACTCCGTGGCCAGGCTTACCACATCTGTTACAAACATCGCTGCTAGCACTATAAATACCTTGATGGTGCTTGCCACAAGTTTGACAACGAGGATGGGTTCAGGTACTTCTGACACTACCCTAAGACTTAGAGACTGACCCCTATCTTTGTTACTATTCCTGAACTTAGGAACTGGAGTACTGACTGAGGAAGAAGCTGGAACTAAAGACTTTGGCAGAACTGGGAATGATTATCACCCTCTGACTTAGGCTGAACAAAGTTGAACTACATGTCCTTGCTCTCTTATTCTATTTTTCTCTCTCCTTAATCTTCTTCTCTACTATCTATTGAGCATGGACTATAAGCCTGGCTATGTCTATTTCACTAATCATCATTGCGTCCTGCACTCCTTGACCACACTACTATTCACCCAAAAAAAAAACTTACTCATCTGAGATTTGCTAGCTGTCGCTACATGAGGAGCATATCTTGCTAATTAAGTAAACTTAAGAGAATACTCTTTCACTGTCATGTTGCCCAGCCTGAGGTTGATAGACTCTAACACCTTAGTTTCTCTAAGCTCTAGGGGAAACAATCTATCTAAGAAGGCAGTGAAAAACTCCTCCCACTCAACAGACCCTGTATCTGCGGCCCTCTCTGCTTTCCACTACTTGAACCATGTGTGAGCCACATCCTGCAACTGATATATAGCTAGCTCAGTACTCTGACTAGTAGTTACCCCCATGATATTTTTAACCTTCTGCACTTGATTAAGGGATTCCTGAGGGTCCTCATCTATCCTAGACCCGATGAAAGAAGGAGGATTTATTCGGGCGAAGTCTCAAATACTGGATGCAACAGAATTGGCCACTAGATTAGCCAAAATGGTAGCTGGGCATTCATTCTGAGCAGCAACTAAATTAGCAAGAGTAGTGAATGCAACTCTGAACCCTGCTTAAGAAACATGTTCGTCCAGGGGATGTACCTGAACAGGCTGAGGTACTGACTGATTCCTATTTCTTCTTTCGTTAGTCCTTTTGAGAGGCATGTTCTATAAACGAAAGGGAGAAATGGATTAGACTGAGAGTTAAATTTGAGATTATGCTCACTCGCACGACATAAATACTGAAAGAAGGGAAACTGTTCCTAAAACATCTCATAGCCTCCTGTACATAAATATGGGGCGCAACACACACATGCACAAGACCCTACTAGATGCGGATTTTCAGACTTCCTTGGAAACTATTGAACCTTAGGCTCTAATCCCAAGTTTGTAATGCCCTGAGTATGGTACCCCATATGCTACAGTGTACTTATAACCTCGAAGGACCAAAAGCTAAGCCATACTTGTACCTACTGTAATAACTGTATAATGATACTGAAATATGAAAAATAATGGGTTGAAATGCCATAAGGTTCAAAACTGAACAATACTGAATAAAATAATGTCTAAATAAGGTATAATAGTAACCAAAACTAAAATAACTGTCTGAACATGCTATAGTCTGAAAAAGCCTCTACACTGTCTAAATAAGGAGTTAATGGGACATGTCCCTAACTAACCCCAAATGCTAAAATAAAATAAGTATTGAAGTTTGAAAATAATGAAATAATCAAGTCCTCAAACTATGAGGACTCACCACTGACTCTGACAACTGAAACCTGAGCTGCTAAGTGCGATCGAAAACTTGAGAGTCCGAACCTATGGTATAAAACACTATAGCAGAAGAGATAAGTATGCGTCAGTACGTGAGAATGTACTGGTATGCAAAGTAAGGTAGGCTGAGTGCAAGGGTTCATATGCAGGAACTATAACTGACTGAATAATATAAACATGACTGCATTTGAATACATGCATAAATACATAACTGTAACTGGAATTATGAGGATTCTAAATACTGAGTTTACTGATAACATGGATTACTAATAACTGATATGTTGTTTACTGACTGACTGTATCTAACAGTATTGATTCTAATGAAACTAGCTGAGCTCTGTACTAAGCTGAGAGACTACATCTGGCAGTCCTAAAATCTGTAAAACGATTTGAGTTTTTTACTGAAGACTTAGACTGAGACTGCGGGATGTATTCATCTAACCAACATGACCCAAATAAGATAATATAGCTGAGTTGGGGTCTAATCTATAACCCCAATTAGAATGATGTCAATACTGTGCCACTAGTAAGGATAAGCTGTGAGTGACCCTCATCTATCAGGTACTCTAACAAGAATGATAGGACCCTAATCTAACAGGGTAAGCCACCTCATCAACCCTCATTTATCATGTTTGAAGTCTCAACCTATGATGGCTACGTAGTTTTGGAATGCAAGGATTGCTTCTAAGAATCACACCCTTTGCTAGCAGGTGAGTTCCCATCCTTGGGTTCACTCGGTGCTTAATCTTACTCCCAAATGAATAGACACCAAATTGAAAATATTGAGTTAAACTGGACTGATTTTACTGAGTTACGTTGACTGACAAAATACTGCTGAATTTTGATAACTAACTTAGTTTACTGCGGTTTTAACTGAATACTAATGGGACTGGACTGACACTAAGATTACTGAATTTTCTTGAGTTTTGTAACTGACTGAATTCTACTAATCATGGCTTGACTGGGAGTATCTTGAAAAATGACAATGGCTCTAGGCATATAGCTAAACTGTCGGGTATTAAATACCACCAGGACTTGATAGCATGGAAATAATAACACATGACTATTCTTGAACACAGGACAATAGTCATCAACTCACAATACAATCATTGAGAGATTTCATAAGAACTTAAAAGTCATAAATTTGCACATGAATAGGAAGGCATGCATTATATCATAATTTCACAATTTTAATCTCATGGGCATTTCATCAATTCATTACTAAGCATAAATTTATCATAAGAGTAAACTTAAACATATGGATATAGCATGGGATCATCATTTAGATTACAAATGAGTCACAATTTCACAATTCATTTACTTAAGCATTTTAACAAACACTTGCAAGGCATAATCTTGTATTTGGGCATGGAAAACATAATAAAACATCATGACTATCATCTTAAGTTCATACTTCTACAGTTCCACATCAGAGAATTCACATTCAACATGCATGCTATCATAATACCATGAGACACACTAAAGATTTCAACTTGGAAAACATACACTAATATCAACATGGATAAAATACAACTCACAACATAGAAATCACCATTCATGGTTTAAAAACTAGTTTCTTGAACTCCATGGATGAAAGGGATCCTTGGATGAACACTTTACACACCTTTGTTGGAGAATTCTTGAAAGTTAATGGAGAAATCTAGAGTTCTTTATTTGAAATTAATCACCTAGGGTTTTCTTGTTCTTGAGTAATAGAGAAATAATAAGTATAATTAGCCAAAAGAGGGCAAAATTTCATGTTATAAGGGATGAAGGTCGAGGAGAAAGAACCTAATTACCCTTAAGAATGCGGGTTTAAAAGACAAAAAATGTGCCCAGCGATGCTATAGCCGATGCGGCGCATCGAGGGTACCAACGCAATAACTAATGCAAGGCATCGACATCGCGTCGATTGACTGGAAATTTCCTTAAGCTGAGGAAAACTTTATCTGTCGATGCGATTGGCAACACAATGCGCCAATATCACGTCAACTCACTATTTTGGGATTCCAAACAAGGTCTAAATGAAGTTTGAAAAATTTGAAACTCGTCTGGGAACCCCTAATGACATTTCTAATCATGAATTAGCTCAAATATAGACATTTGAAGGACAATAAGGTCACGAAGTAAGATCGCCAACTTTCGAAGGCTAAAAATATACTAAGTCTTGATGCTTATCTAAAATATTCTAAGTCTGGGACCCCTTGACAAGAATTAATGGACTGAATTAAGCTTAGAGTTTTATGGGGTCTTACAATAATACCCAGCCAAACCCAAGAAGCTCTGAATATCGGTTGGAGTCGTGGGTCTAAGACACCTTTTAACTAGAACCACCTTTCAAGGATCCACTATGATCCCCTCACTAGAAATAATATGACTAAGTAAAGTTACAGCGTTAAACCAAAACTCATAATTGGAGAACTTGGCATACAACTATTGTTCCTTCAAAGTATGTAACACCACATGGAGGTGATTAGAATGATCCACCTCACTCTTAGAATACACTAGGATGTCATCAATCAACATAATAACAAAAAGATCCAGCAACTACCTGAAATCCCTATTCACTAAATCCATAAATGTTCTCGGGGCATTACTCAATCCAAATGACATCACTAAGAACTCAAAGTTCCCATACCAAGTTTAGAAAGTCATATTAGGGATGTCTTCCTCCATAATCTTAAGCTGATGATACCCAGACCGAAGATCTATCTTAAAAAAGAAATTGGCATATTGCAATTGATCAAAGAAGTAATATATCCTTGGAAAAGGATACTTGTGCTTAATCATTACATTGTTCAACTGTATATAATTGATGCACATCGTAAGGGAACCATTTTTTTCACACAAATAATAGCGGTGCACCCCACGGGGATACACTAGGACAAATAAACCCCCTATCCAGAAGATCCTTAAGTTGCTCCCTAAGTTTCCTCAACTCAGCCAGAGCCGTTTTATAAGGAGGAATAGATATTGGACGATTCTCCAGAACCAAATCAATACAAAAATTAATCTACTAATCCAGAGAAACACTAGGAAGATCATCCAAAAATACCTCTGGAAACCCATTTACCATCAAAACCGAGTATAAAAAAAGACCTTTTGAGTGAGAATCTTTAACCCAAACCATATCATAGAGACATCCTTTAGAGATTAATCTTCGAGCTCTAAGATAAGAAATAAACCCTCCCCTAGGAGTAAGGGAACCACCTTCCCACTCAGCAACCGATACACCAAGAAACCTAAAGAAAGCCTTAAGGGTCTGACAATCTAAGGTTTTGTAACAAAAGTGTAATAAATCCTTCCCTAGAATAATGTCAAAATCCACCATATCCAGCTTAAAAAAAATCCACCAAAGTCTTTTTACTACAAACAAATACCCCACAACCACTATAGACCCTTTTAGCAACAACAGAGTGACCTAATAGGGTAGAAATAGAAAAAGTATCCAAAATGACTTTGGGAACAAAATTTAAACATACAGCCATATATGGGGTCACATAAGAGGGTGTGGACCCCGAATTAATCAAGAAATACACATTACGATAAATGAGCTATAGCATACCAGTCATGGCATCAAGACATAACAATGACTCATATCGAGATGCAAGAGCATAAAACCTATTCTGACTAGCACTGGCTCCATATGTAAGAGCATACATTGAAGCAGCACCACTAGGTGCAGGAGAATAAGATGAAGCAATAGGAGCTTTGACCGCTCCCAAAGAACCCTTACCAACTAGATAGTTCTGGAACATATGGCTTAGCTGACCATATTTAAAACATATATCCCTTTCTTTATTACAAAATCCCTGATGAAAATGACCTTTGAACCGACAAGAGGGCATAAAGAAGCTGCCATATCTTGCTCGCCGGATATTGGGCACCCTGTTCCTAGAAGTTATCACCACCCTACGGGCTCCTATCACCCGAAGTCTTTGGGTAAAGGGCATTAGTTTAAGAGAAGGAACCATAACTTACCCATTTTATTTTTTCTTTTACCGCCATCTCGACTACCTTATTATTACCCACCACCTTGTTTAGAAGAACTTAACTTCTTACTCTGCCTTACCTCGCAGTCAACCTTTTTTTCTCTTTTCTTCTTCTACCTGTTTTATATGAACCACCAACCTTAACATATCCATATCCTTGATTAGCAACGTAGTCTTGCTTTTAAGGATCAATTCCCGAGACAGTCCAAAAGAATACTCTCTCAACTTTTCCCTCATATTAGAAAACAATTCTGGAGTATTCCTTGACAACTAATGAAATTACAAGGCATATTCCTTAAATGACATTTTCCCTTGTTTCAGATAGACAAATTTCTCTGCCTTCACTTTTATCAGATCCTGATGGGACTGAAGATTTTTCTTGTATTCCAAATGATCAAGGCATGATCTGAAAAGTTAACAAACTAGGATTAGAACGAACCTTAGATCTTGCATCTTGAAACATAATACCAAGAAAGTGAAACATTCCTAAATACCTTGAAGCCTCTCCCTTATTAGTGTGGCATGCTACACACCATTAAAAGAGAATCTACTAGACACATCTTTATGAACTCCCAATTGACCATACAACTAAAGCTCTGATACGAATATGACATGACTCAACCAGGTTCTTTGTTGTAATGGGCATCCCTAGTCCAACCAAGACTGGGGACAGCCCCCAATACCCTACCCAACCGTCTAAAGCATACCATGATTTGGATGATTTCTGAACATATAACAAGATAGCGTGTAGTAGCCCTAATCGACACTCTAGGATAGGACTATGACCAAGACCGGCCCAAATGAGTCCGACCAACTGATGGCCATCAAAAAATCATAAACTAAAACAAAAAATAATAACTAAACCGAGTTCCTTTACATAACATACAAGGATGGAATGGTGAGAAATTTCATCCAACGATAATTTCCCCAAACCAATGCCAATACTAAGGCTGACACCAATACCAATCCCACCCATGTAAACCTATAGCAGTTCAAAAAAATCCTCTAACCAAAAGAAAACCAATATCCAGGTGGGACATGCCCCAAACCATAGAAAAAAATAATATCCATAAATAAACAAAAGTATATAAAAAAGTCCATAACATGAAATGGAGTCTTCCATAAAGATGGAAGATCACCAATTCAATCCAAAAGCTGATACCAAAATCCAATCACTACGCAGGAGGAGTAGAATGATGGTTTTTACATCATGTGGGGATACGACCACTCAAAGATGGGTTAGCGGGTAAATTCTAGCATGAACTATGGATAAGGATAAAATAATGCCAACTAGTAAAACCATGCAAACCAACCATATACATATGAACCATATATATAAAAATAAATATATATATATATATATATGTAACCATGCCTTGAAAGGGAACCGATTTTAGTATGCATTAAAAACCATTAACCTCGGTATGTGTATTTTAACCGTCTAAAATAACCCACGGGCTATATGGGTCCAGTGTAACCCCCTAAAAAGCCCCCAATGCATGTAACTGAACAATCTAGGGATATCATAAGAGTAGGGATTCCAATTACCCTCACCTTCCATGATACATATGTACAATATTCTTAGAAGATTCTCGTATACCTCATAGTATCATATATAGTTGCCATCACCAACCCCTCATATCGGCAACATAAGTTTACAATGTTCGTTCATTAAACTCTCACCTTCATAGATAGCTATCACCCCCCCGCCCCGTAATTATAGCCCAATTAAAACCATTTACAACCAACCAATCCATTATTCCATATATTATTAACAAAAGCTATTAATAATGGTAATGTCATATCGACTATAAATTGCAAGTATTTTCCTTAGCCAAAAATTTTAGAGATCAATGGATTCCTATGTACCCATAGATTAAGTTAACCTAGGGGAGTCCCATGTACCCATAAGTCTTAATTGCCGTATTAGCTTGGGGGATTCCTTGGTACCCTAAAATTATTGATTATTATGTTTGCTTGGGTGATACTATTGTACCCCACAAGGATTTTTATTAAACAAAAACCATTTCTGTTTTACCATTCCAAACCATTTAAACCATATATACTACTTAGGGTTCCATTACTAAACCATACCATGCAATAGTTCCATTAAAAAGTCCAACAACATAGTAGAAGCATTCTCGTAGGCATTTTATCAAACATATTGAGGGAGTAATATTTCCAAAAACCAAAGACAATTTCCAAATAACCATTCCCATGAAACAAATTATCCAAACCCATTATTAAATCATATAAAACATAATTAAAATATGAAAAAACCATAACAAAGCATTTATAACCAAAACCCACAAATTATATTTGAAAACTCAAAACCATATGATAATTATGCCATGAAAACAATTTACAAAATATGCCTTTATTTGAACTAACAATGAGGGAAGGAGTACATGCCTTAAATTGAGTAAATGATGGATATAAATCACTAACACAAGCCCTAAATTAATCTTTAAGATGAAACCCTAGCTTTCTTTGCCCATAAAATTTAGATAGGACTAAAGATTGTTTTCTAAGTGTTAATAAATAGAATAATAGGGAAAATAACCTCTCAAGTATGTTAAAAGTCTTGGGGCCTTATTAGGTTAAGTGGAGAAATGTCCAGATTGCCCTTACTTAAACTGCATAAAATTTTTGTTAGGGGGTACGACTAACTATACCAGTCGTACCCTCTAATACGAGTGGTACCCATAACTCATACCCTAAGCCTCTCCCTTTGACCTAATAAAATCAAAGGTACGACATACCCAAACCAAATCGTACTCACAGCATACAACTCATAATTTTAACCCATACCCCTGGAAGAATAGAATCACAAGAGGTTTGAAAACTTTTCACTATATGAGATCATGGTATAAATCATACCCTGGATTAAGGCTTATGGTTAGCCATTCATACTCTGATCCAAGTTAGTCAACCTAGTTTAAGATTAAATAAAGGAAAAAACTAAACTAAATGACATGTATCCAACCATATGACTCATACACACCATGTTGTACCCGTTCCAGAAACCAATCTAATGCACCAACCAACACTAGTGAACATATGACTTACCCATACAAATAGTACCCCAATATACGACTTGTAACCTTTAGTCATATCTTATCCAGAAATAAAAAATCTAGAAAATTTTCTAAGGGTCCCAAACCTAGGGTTTGTCAATATTTATGATGATATATATATGTATGACCGACAAGACCAAAGGATGATTATGATGATATATATATATGCTTGACAAGTCCAAAAGACAATTATGAGGATATATTTAATATCTATGCCAGTTTGTATCCGGCTATACATATTATACCATGATGATATGCTTTTTATGATATGATGAGATTGGGGGTATGAGATTGACAATCTATAAAAGTTGAAAATGGGGAAAGTTATAATGTATTATGATATGAGTAGACTCTAGTGAAATAATGATTAGTAGGTAAATATTGGTTAGGTTATAAATATTGGCTAGTTGAAAAATATTGGTTAATTGGTAAATAATAACTAGTTGACAACTAATTATTAGCCGCTATACAAAGATTAGTTAATAAGGATGTTTAGTTGATAAAGCATGATTTATTGATACACGAGGATTAGTTGTTACATGATGGATAGTTGATAAGTATCGACTTATTTACAAATGATGAAGACATACAGTCGATGTTTATAATGTATCATGATTAGATGATTTCCAATGGTATTATGTGATTTGAGAAGTGATGGTGGTGGATTAATCTATATTTTTTGTACCTTTTATGCTTATGGGGTCTTGTGATGGATTATTTACTTTTCTGCACTAATTGGCATATGGGAGCAAATTTTGTAGTTATTATTATTTTTGTTAATACTTTATGTTACGTTAGGCTATTATTCTTATTTCTTCATTTATTTATGCTCAAAGATGTTGGAGTTACTTCCGATTTATCTATACCTTGACTTAGTTATGTTAACTTGCATTTTATCATATTTATATCATGATTTACTCAATCAGCCGATAATGCCTACAGATTACCCATGGTTTGTTACTCATACTACACTTTTATACATTTTTGGTGGAGATCTGAGTACTAGTTGCCACCATTGATTTATGTTTATGCTATGTTAATTTTTGGAGATCGAGTGAGCTTTTGGAGTCAGAGTCATCTAATTCCTTCTATATTTTTATGTTCAGTCATTTGTTTTGAGATAGATGTTATTGACTATTCTAGATACTTGGTTGTATTTTTATTACTATATGCTCTTGTACTGAGTCTACCAGGCTGTAGGATGGTACTTATGTTGACTATCTTTATCAATCGAAATTACTATGCTTATTTATATGTTGTGATGTTGATTTTTTCTTTTGTTTTAAATTTCCCACCAAGTTGACCTATTATGTTTAGCTATGGGTTATCATTTATCTTACCTACTTACGGGATAGAGTAGGTGCCATCATGACTCCTAAATTAGGTCTTGATAGCAGCGATAGTTTTTGTGCTTAAGATTTGGAGATATTATCCTTATTGTGTGCATTGTGAGATCATCATTGTCTTTAGAATCATATGTCCCAGAGAGAGCTTAGGTATATGCAACATAGATGGATAAAGTTGTTTAAGGATTATGACATCTCTATTTTGCATCATCTGGGTAAGGCAAACATTATGGTGGACACCTTGAGTCGAAAGAAAGTGAGTATGTATATATTGACTTATTTTTTAGTTTCTTATAGGTAATTGGCATGGGACGTTTGGTCCTTATCCAACTTGATGGTGCGACTTGATTTTTTAGATCTTAAAAGGATTCTTGCTAGTGTAGAGGCAAGGTTTTCTCTATTTGAGAAGATTCAAAGCCATCACTTTAAGGATATGAGATTGTACATCATCAATGATCAGGTGTTGAATTATATGTCCAAGAAGGATACCATACAGTAAAAGGGTGCTTTAAGATTTGATAGCCGCAATTATGTTTTGAGATTTGATTAATTATTTTAATTAATTCTGCATGAGGTTCATAACTCTAGATATTGAATTCACCAAGGTACAAATAAAATGTATAGATATTTGAGGCAGCATTATTAGTGGAGTGGTATGAAGGGTGATGTGGTAGAATTTGTAGCTCATTGACTATGTTGTCAGTTGGTGAAAGTCGAGCATTAAAGACCTGGTGGATTTATTCATAGGTTGCCCAATCCTAAGTAGATGTTGGAGCATATTACCATGGAATTTTTAGTGGTTTGCCTCACACTTTTCATAGTTCCGATGGTATTTGGTCATTGTTTATATATTGACCAAGTCGGCCCATTTTATTACTATTTAGAAGTCCTTCAACGTCGAGAGGTTATCTCATATCTATGTTAGTAAGATAGTCCATTTGCATAGTGTTCCTATATCTATAATTTCTGATCGGGGTTCATTGTTCACTTCTATGTTTTGGAGAGCTTTTCATAAAGAGTTAGGTACTTAGGTTGATCTTAGTACAATGTTTCATCATCAGACCAATGGGATGTTAGAACAAACTATTCAAGTTCTCAAGGATATGCTTGGAGCTTGTGCTATAAATTATGAAGGTTAGGTGGAGAAACACATAGCTTTGGAAGTGTTCACATATAATAATAACTACCATTCAAGTATTGAGATGGTGCCTTTTATAGCTTTCTAAGGTAGATGATGTCATTATCTGTAACACCCCATATTTTCCTAACATAATCTAAGTCCCAATACATGAGTATTCGTATATAAAATTTCTGAAACACTCATTATTTTTCATTTTAGGGCCTGTCAATGCGTAGGAAATTCAATTAGCTTTCCAACGATATAAAATTCACCCAAATTTGATAATTGGGTAAGAAGTTATGGCGATTTTAAGTTTCAGTCATTAAAACACCATTATTTTAACCCTCAGCGCATTGCGTAGATAGTCCAAATGACAATTTTCAATTTTCAGTATGACTCCGTGATCATGACACATCGCAGAGTAGGACAATTTCCCATTTGTCAATTTCCAGTGGGACTTAACAATCATGGCGCGTCGCGCAGGTGGCCAAAATGGCATCCACAGGCTTACCGTGATGGTGGCGCATTGCGCCATCTGTCCAGGTCCCAGTTGTCCCTTTTCTAGCGGCTTGGCGCGATAGTAGAGCATCGTGCCAACGCCAAACATCGAGATGGTCCATTTTCAGCTTCCATTTTTATATTCGTTTAAGGGTATTTGGGTCTTTTTCTATGACCCTAATTAACCTAAAACACAAAATTGAACCCCTAAACACCCTAAGTAGTCATCATTATTTCAATTTCTCTCACAATCAAAAATCTCTCTTTCAGGAACAAGAAACCCTAGCTCTTAAATTCAAGGAAATTTCTCAAGAACTCTCCTTCAATCCTCTCAAATCCATTAACCCAGGTATGTTAGATGTTCATCCATGGATCCTTTTCATCCATGGAGTCCAATAAACCTTTTTAAATTATAAAATTGTAATCTTTTCTAGCTATTATGTTTTAAGTTATGATTTAATCCATGAATCTCCATGAACTATGATTCTATACCATGCTACCATGAAATTATTGTTATTATTCAATCTTCCATATTCTAATATTATGATTTACTTAATTAAATCATGATTTAATAATATTATGATGAATTCATGTAATTTCTACAAGTTCCATGACATTCCTATGATTGTTTTTAACCATGAATTAGAAGTGTTTGATAAAATGCCTACAAGAGTGATTTATTTAATAAGAGCCTTCATGTTTTTATCTTCAAGCTTTAGTGTCTTTTCAGTATAGTTGTTTTGAGTCCTGGGGTTATTCAATACCCAAAATCCATAGCTGTTTATTTAGTCTAGTCTTAGTACATTACAGAATATCTTCAAAATATACTATGAGCACTTCAGAATAGTCAAATATTAGTCAGTTAAAGTCAAAACAGTCTAGTATATCAGTGTCTTTCAGTTGGGAGTAGGATTTAGCACCAAGCGAGTGTAGGGATGGAAGTTTCCCCATCAGATAGGAAGATTCATTAGTATCACTCCCTATACTCCAGAACTATGTAGCCAGCGTAGAATATGATTAGTCACCCGTTAAATTAGGCTTGACTATTTTACAGGGGTCACCCGTTAGTTCAGGCTATACACCCTTAATCCTTTGGACATTATATCAATTTAGTGGATCCACACAGCCATTGTTAGTACCCGTGGAATGGTATTAACACCCTTCTAGCTAGGGTTATAGGTTGGACCTCGATTAGCTCAAATTGGGGAATTTTGGATAGATAATGCCTCCCACAGTCTCAGATATGGTCTCAGTTACAGTCCCAGTTCAGTTATTCAGTCTAAGTGTTGCTTGAACAAAGAATACAAATTTTAGTTATCTCAGTATTTTAGTTTACAAATTTTACTAAGTTCATGATTGTTATATGCTTGGTCATGCATCCTCAGTATTTACAGATTTCCATACATCATCAGTATCTATAGATTCCATGTTCTCTACTTAGTACTCCATGCTTTACATGTATGTCTAGTTAATCATTAGTTCTATTGATAAAACCATGCATATCAGCCTACCTCATTTAGTATACCAGTACATTCAAAGTACTGATCGCATACCTTGTTTTGTACTATGATGTATTATATTATAGGCGTTGACGCTCAGTTCTGGACTCATGAGTAAACTCATTTGATTCTCAGGAATAGCAGTGGTAAGTCCTCATACTTCGAGGACAGACTTACTTTATTTCATGTCTCAGTTAGTAGTTAGTTGGAGTTAGTTGGGGCCTGTCCCATCAACTCATATTTAGTCAGTCAGTTTTAGAGGCTTTTTAGACATTAGGGTCAGTTATTCAGTATTCAAATATTACAGTTAGTGATCCAGTTTATCTTTATTTTATCAAATTCAGTTAGTTGTTTCTATAGATTCATAATTCAGTAGTTATTTCATTATTAAAACCTTATGGCATATCAGTATTCTTCCGCATTTATGATTATGTTATTCAGTGCTCACAGTAGGTACCAGCTTATGGGTTAGCTTGTAGTCTCTCGGGATCGTAAGCACCATGAACGACTGGGGGGTATTCTCAGATCGTTACATCATCCAATTGGATGGTTTAAGACCTTTGATATTAGACCCCATGGTGCTGACTTGCTTCAAGAGTCATTGTATAGAGTTAGGGTGATTTAGATAGCTTGAGGAAACCTTAGTATAGGCAGATGGATTATGCAGATCATAGAATTAATGCCTTGAGATTTAGAGTTCGTGACTGGGTATTCCTTGGAGTATCTCCCATGAAGGGTGTGATGATGTTTGGAAGGAAATGAAATCTTATCCTAGATATATTGGATCCTTTGAGATTCTTCACACAATTAGTGAGGTTGCTTATGAATTAGATCTAGCTCTATATTTTGCTGTTGTTTAAAAACTTTTCTATGATTTTATGTTGTGGCAAGACATTCTTAATCCATATCATATGCTTAGATGGGACTCAGTTCAGTTGGATGAGTGAACGACATTCGTAAAGGATCTTGTGCTCATATTACCCAGTGATGTCATACGATTGCACAATATAGAGATTCAAGTTGTTAAGGTTAAGTGAAGTTACCACCCAGTAGAGAAGGCTACTTGGGAGATCGAGAGAGATTTGTAACCAATATCCTAACTTGTTTGAGGCTTTAGGTACATCCTAATCCTTTAGTTTTATTTATGAAAGTTCTGTAAGTAGTGGGTATTGTTCTGAGCCTCCAAGTTATTTTCTGGATTTTTGCTCATTCCTGCCATTTGGAGCTTTCCAATAGCTTCCATAAGTTATTTATGACTTGCTGGAACTTACAATTTGATTACCAGGTTGTTCATTTAGTTTTTAGAGTGAATTCTGTATTTTGAAGTCTTTGCTAGTGCAAATTGGATACAGAGAAAAAACTTCATCCAAAAAGCCTCGTATGCCAATTTTGACAGTTTCAACATCTCCAAAATGCCAATTTTAGGCGAGGTGGAATCTTGGTTTGGGTCGCGAGTCTTCAAAACTTATTTTGGACTATTGGCCAGATGTTAAGAAAATGGCATATGACTAAGGGACAAACTTTTCATTGACACCACCCTTGATGGAAATTTCAACTACGTCATTGTGTCTAGAACATCAAATTTGATAGGGTAGCATAGTTCACATGATTACACAAGATTTTAGGTGAATATCAAAAGGTTGAAAAAGACTCAAAAATATTAAAAGTCACCAGCTGGTGCAAGAAAATCTGGTTTCTTTTTAGTTTCTTTTTTTTTAATCATCTTCCAGATAAAGAACAAATAAGAGTAAAAATGAAGTTGATTCAAATAAAGATTTATCTGGTTCCCTATGTCAATAAAAGTAAAAGAAAGAAAATAATGGAAAAAGAAAGATACCAAGGTAATGTTGTATTAGGCTGCCTGTCTTTTTGTAGTTGGATCTCCAAATTTTTGGAATGCGCCAAATTCGACTTCCTTAACAAATTCAGGTTTTCGCTCTAAAAAAAGTGGGCTTATTGAATATCATATTGGTTTGGCTTTGTTCATATTCAGTAGTAGCTTGCTGGTGTCCTTTCAGGTTAGGAACTCCTGCAACAGGTAGCTAGCCTATAGGAAAAAGACTACTCTCATCCCTCTCCTTTCAATCAAGAAACAAGTGAGCTATTTCTTTGCAAAACTGTGCTCAATTTCATATGTGGCAATTCTACCAAGATCTCTTCATTAGTTTGAGGAAGAATCTGATCGAATCTAATTTTTTGAGGAACGTATCGAGATAGAATCGGATTTGGTTAGACAATGTGTGGTTGGTAAACAAGGATCGATTTTTTTTAGCAAGGTATATAATGTATCGTCGTCCGGTAGAAAAAATCTCCATTTATTTTCAGGAGAGCCTGGGGAATTTTTAAAGACTCCGGGTTGATTTTTTTTCAAAATCATAGAAAGAAAATTCTTATTTGATATAGCTATTTGTACAAGTATTTCATGGTTAAGAAGTAGCTGTCTACTATACAGACTATGTATTAAATTACTATAACTATGGGAGACTCCCCTTTTGCGAAACCGCTAAATAGCCCTTTGGGCGCTTTACTGGAGGACACTTTAGTGGCTCTCTTGGTGCTTTAGCGGAGGGTGATTTAGTGTCCCTTTGGGTGATTTAACAGAACTTACCGACTCGATAAGTGTTTCTTTAGTTCCAACTAACTACATTAGTAGCCTACCATGTCAGCGAGGTACTGCTTTGGCGGTCACCTAGGCACTTTAGTTCCAACTGCTAAACAGTCCCAGGGCCCTCTTTAGAAGCTTATGGTGCCTATAAATTTCCCCTTAGCCTAATTTCTCCTATTTTCCTTCTATATTAAAGTGTGTGGAACCCTAAAAATGTTTGCAACCTTGGGAGAATCATTAATGAGTGCTTTCAGAGTATCGTAGACCTAATTAATGTGTTTCTTCTCTAAATTCTTCGTAAATTTCATCAAATTCCATGGATGATTACCCATGATTTCCCTAAAATCTTATCACAACCCGAACTAGGTCTTGGTTGCGAGGGGTATATCAACGCTACCGAGAGCCGTAGACCACTCCTAAAGCCTAACATCCAGAACACAAAATAGATAACAACAAAAGACAACACAAGCTAGGTAATAAGATGATTAGAAAATAAAAGGAAGAATAGAAATAAACAACCAATATCTATCCCATACTTTGTCCACAAGATCCCCTAATAGAACTGCATATCAAACTATGTTGGGACATACCCTCGACTATAGATAAAAAGAAATCCAAAAGTGATAGTCTATGATAACATTATGAAACCAAGAAGTAGCAGGCATTTTGATAGAAGGAGGATCACCATTTTAATATGACCAGTGAACAAATTGGAATCACCTAACACTGCAAAAGGTAATAGAAAAAACCCTTAGGATCCAACATCATGAAACAAAGTAGTGTCTAAGGACAGTCTTAACCAATACTAATTAGGGACAATATTGGTTAAACAATATTGCAAATTTTTAAACATACACTATTGGCAATATGGAAAATAATTAAGCTATGGGAACGTAGTTTATGGAAAATAACCAATTCCAAATACCTCAACCAATATTTAAAAACACATAGTTTATGGACAATAACCAATTCCAAATACCTCAACCAATATTAAAAAATCCAATAATTAAACCATATGGACAATAATTAAACATATGCTTTTGTATAAAATTAATTAGTGAATAGATACATGCCTTACATTAAGAGAAAACCTTGAAGAAGATAGGAAGATTTTAACCTACAAGGCTTGGAATTGAGAAATCCTTCTTAATGTTCTTGGGAGGAAAAGGGTGATTAATTCATGAGAGCCTTCCACTAGTTTTGAACAACCTTAAGGTTATAAAATGGATTGGGGGAGTTATGGGGTGTGAAATGACTATTTTTTCCTTTATATAATGTGGGAAAAATATGTTTTCACGATAAATAATGGAGGGTCACGCCACAACCCTAATATCAATATTCCATATTTGCCTAGTGACCCCAAACGCGATGCACCAACATTGCCTTGCAACCCCAATCATGCACCCTGGATAGTGTCTCACTAAAATGCCCATTACTTTTGACTCAAAAATTGGAATGAAAAATATTCTATGGCTTTTGAAAGAGGACTTGAAGGTCTTTAATGTGATATACAATGGGCCACATAACCAGTTCTATTCTAAGAGTACTAGTCATAGGAATTTGACGCAAGTAAAATCATAAACTAAAACTCAATAGGTTGGAAAGATCTCAAATAAACTTTGATCAAGAAGATTTTTGAGGCTTTAATCAATATCCAAAGATGTTCTAACACTATATAAATGATTACCCCTCATATTTAGAAAGTAATTTTTGGGTTTTGGTGTAACGCTCTGAGTCTGCACCCCGGATGTCACACGGTGCTCATGACCTCGAAGGACCACAAGCTAACCCATGACTGGCACCTGCTGTGAGTAGTGAACAATAATATTAAAATAAAACAAAAAAAGTTAAAATGCCATAAGGTTCATAATCTGAATACTGATAAATATAATACTGAAATAACATCTGAAAACTAAATATTGTCTGAACTAGTCTAGTCTAAAAAGCCTCTAACTGAACCATCTAGATATGGAGTTTATGGGACAAGCCCCCAACTAACTCCAACTACTAAAATACTGAAGCTACTAAAATATTGAAATAAAAAAATATCCTCGATAGATGAGGACTCGGTACTAAATCTGTTGCTGCTATTTAAATCTATCTAAGAATGGTCAGGAACCTGAGTGTCTAGACCTATGATATGAGACATCATAGCGCAAAGAGAAAGTATGCGTAAGTACGTGCAATTTACTGGTATGCTAGATGAGGTAAGGCTGAATGCAAGGTTTCATATGCATGAATAGTAACTAATTAAATGATATGAGTATAACAGAATGATAGTATATGGATAACTGAAACTACCATAAAATACTGAGTATGCAATACTGTGCATAATATGTATACTGTAGCTGAGCTTTTACTGAAGCTGAGTACTAATTTTTGATACTGAGTAACTGATATCTGACATTACTAATAACTAAATTTATGATACTAAGTGACTATGTCTAACAGTCCTGGTTTTGTAGAACTTAACTAAGTTCTATACTGAGACTGAAACTGAAACTGTAACTATAGGATTGTTCATATAATTGACGTACCCCAATTATAAATTGAGTTGGGTTCCAAGCTGTGACCCTAGTTGGAAGGGTGTTAGCCCCTTGCCAAGGGATACAAACAATGGTTGTGAGTTAACCCTAGCTGGCAGGAAGACATTTGGTCAACCCTCACTGTCAGGAAAACTCATAGGAGATGTATCAACCTTTTTCTGGTAGAAAGATATCTCAACCTATGTTGGCTACGTAGTTCTTTAATGGAAGGATTGCTACTAAGGGTCAAACCTTCTACTGGCAGAAATGTCCCCATCCCTAGGTTTTCTCGGTGTTGATACCTACTCCCAACTGATTAGACACTGAACTAATTTCTAGACCATTCTAGGCTTGACTGAACTATTACTGATCATGATGTCTAACTGAACTGGATTAAGTTCACTGAGTTTTGTAACTGACTGAGTTCTATATTCGTGGCATTTCTAAGACTTTTCTGTAGCTACTAAAATTCTTAGAAAATAGCTAGATTTTTGGGTATTGAATACCTCAAGACTTGAAAGCATTGAAAGTAAAACATGGCATGATCATGATAGCATAAAAATAGTAGCTTGGTAACAGTACTTTTATTTAGACATTTTGTCAAACACTTGAGAGGCATGAACTAGTGCATATACTATTATGTCATGATCTCACCCTTCAACTCACATGAACACTATCAAACACTTGGGGAGCATTCTTTATGCACATAAAATAATCAACATGCAAGCATCATGATCACAATCCCAACTCATAAATTCAAGGGGCTTTTAAAATACATCAATATAACACTACACACATATTAATTACTTCATATGAAACTTGTAATAAATTATGGATTAGAAACACAATTAATATAATAATCATGGATACAATCAAATTCAACATGAAATTCATAAAATCAATCAACTTGTAATTAAAAAGGGTTATTAAACTCTAAGGGTGGAAGGAAACCCTTGGATGAACACCTAACATACCTTGATTATTAATTTCGTGAAAATTGTGGTGAATGGTTGAGACTTGATTATTGATCTTGATAAAACTAAGGCTTGTTATTGAGAGGATTTTGTGAAAAGGATGAAAAATTATGCTATTTGGGGTTTTAATACCATATTATGGACCTATAGGATAAAGGGGAATGACCCAGTTGCCCTTAAAAATATGGTACAAAACTTTAAAAATTACCCAGACTGGACTGGCCAGGGTGCCGCTCTGGGCATGGCACTGTGCTCTGCATCGTGGGCTCTTCCCAGCATTGAGACCTTATTTTGGAGATTCAAACACTCCCTTATGCTTGTCAAAAAATTATGAAACTCACTCGAAATGTACTATTGACTTACCCAATCATGAATCAACTTAAAAACTAACTTTCTGAGATCGGGAAGGTCATAAATAAATTTGTCAAAGTTTGAATGCTTTAGAAAAAAACTAAGTCCTAACACTTAGCTAAAATTGTCTAAGTCTGGGACCTCTTTTGGCATGTTTTAAAGGACTCAAACATCTAGGATTCTGTAAGGCCTTACAATATCTCCCCCTTGGTAATATTAATCCTCTAATGTGACTGACGGAATAGAGAGGAATTGCTGAAATATACTTACACTGACATGCATAACTGAAGCATGACTGAATTTTGGAGACATGACATATGACTGAATTTTTTCATGAATGCATGAATGATACATGAATGTTATGCAGCTGTAACTGAGCATGGGGTAGAGTAAATCTAAGAAAGACTTTTACCTCATGCAAAGTCTGAGTTTGTGGAGAAGAGGTGAGAAAACTTGGTTTGCATATCTGCTTCATCTTCCCAAGTAGCTCCCTCAACAGACTGATTCTGCTAAACAACTTTGACCAAGGGATCTTCTGTATTCCTCAGTCTGTATATCTGACGATCAAGGATTTGGAGTAGAACCTCTTTGAAAGAGAGATCATTCTGTATATTTACGTCCTCTAAGGAGACTATGACTTCTGGGTCACCAGTGCATTTCTTTAGCAAGGAGATGTGAAACACTAGATGCACTGAAGCTAGGTCTGAAGACAACTCAAGCTCGTAACCTACCTTTCAAAAATGGCTGAGAATTATATAAGGGATGACATATCGGGGACTGAGCTTCCCTCTCTTGCCAAACCTCTTTACTTCCTTCATAGGCGAGATTTTCAAATACATAATATCACCAATCTCAAACTTGAGATCTTTTCTTCACACATCTGCATACCGCTTCCACTACTAGAAATTACCCCTATGGTGATAGTTGCAAAACTGTTTCAGTAGATAGAAAAACCATTGCCATAACTCTACTACAACGGTTCAGCAAGCATCCCATAGGTGGGCATTGCGATAGGTCTATGGCAATGGTTTATGCAAAGATTGTCTGAATCGTCTTCATAGGTCAAGCTATGACGAGAGTTTCAAACAACCGTCACCATAGCTTGCCTATGGCAATGGTTATTTGTTGACTTATTGAGACACTTATTTTCATTTATTACAACGGTTACTAATCGTTACAATATAAGTTATTGCAACGATAATAAATCGTTGCAACAGTATATATTGCAATGCTTTTGTTATTCTGTTGCAACACCTATTTTCATTTATGGTAACGGTTACTAACCGTCGTAATAGATTCTATTGCAATGACATTAAACCATTGCAATAGCATTTATTGTGACGCTTTTGTTATTCTATTACAATACTTTTTGACTATCTATTGCAATGGTTTATTGATTTATTGCAACGATTATATAAATAGTCACTCATATTAATGTAAATTTTTATTTACATACATAATAAATTATAACACAATATATACACATCACAACAGAAAATCATTCATTAATAATCTCATAATTCAAAATATGCAACAAGCAAGTAATTTAAACCCAAAAGCAAAATGTAATCAAGTCCAAATGATTTGTCGAGTTTTTATATACTAGAATGTTCGAGTCACGATAAGTTTGAAGAAATTCAAAAAAAAAATATTGATATTAGAGCATTTATCCACAACCCAAAAACTTCTCAAGTAAGGTCAATGTCTTCTTTACTTTCTTTATTTCTTTCTTCATGTTGAGATATACTGATACTATTAGTTGCTCCTGTACTAGATCTACTAGGTCTTGGAATTGGTATCTTGTATTTTCTATTTTATCTATATAGAACACTTCATTTGTTTATGACTGGTGTTTCATGAATTTGGCCTATGTTAAGCTTTCCTTACAAAATTAACCCATTGCATTAGCTCTGGGTTATTATTTGGATTACCTACTGGTGGGACTTTTTAGGTGCCATCATAACTCATAAATTGAGTTGTGACAAGTTTTATCACATCCTAGGTTTGTCCCATGTTGTTGGTAAAAGAGTAAGTGTCTTGTAGAGTCCTTCGGATAGGAACAATAATGTTTGTTTCCTATCTTCGGGAGGCTATGTGACATTCTTAGGAGTTTTTCACTTCTTTCACTCATATCATGCTAAGAGTTTGAGTTTCTTTGTTGAGTATTTCTTTAACCTTGCTGTGTTACCGATGGCAAAGACACGTATTGCTGCTATAGAAGACAAGGGACACTAGACCAATCCTAGCAATCCTTATTCTATTCATGGATAACTTAGATGGCATGGAAAACTTTATGATGTTCCCCACCTAGTGGCTGGTATAAGTCCCCTTTCTCAGGTTTTATTTTCGCTACTAAGCTAGAGAATATTTTACCCCATCTGGCTGTAGGCCAGGGACCATCCCAGGTTCAACCATGTTTTATTCCATCTTCATTTCTCAGATATGTTTTGATTTAGATTTTGGAGATAGTTGGTGGTGTGTCATCTGATGACGCATAGTCTACATATTAGAGTGGTACTGAGGTTGTGACATAACTTGTACCTACATCGACTATTGCTGAGCTAATAGTTACTTAGCTAGTTATTTCTTAGCCTGCTATGTCTTCTGGGGAGCAGATGATGTTGTATATATTCTTGAGATTTGCTCCAGATAAGTTTTTTGGTGCACCGAGCGAGGATGCTAATGAAATTTTTTATTGCTTGTGAGGATAGCATTCATGGTTTGAGCCTTATTGACACTCGTGGTATGGATTACACTATATTTCAGTGGGACTTGTCTACTCATTATTGGTGGAGAGGTGATATAAATTCTAGGCCATCTGTATCTTCTCTATTACCACAGTCTTAGTTCTCTGAGATGTTCTTATAGAAGAGTATGCTTTTTAGCCTTAGAGATTGTTTGAGGGATTAGTTCTCTCGATTATAGTAGGGCTCCATGTAAATTACAGAGTATGAGGATCTTTTTCATGAGTTGGCTAGGCATGTGACTTCTATCCTGGCTACTGAGTATTAGAGAGTTCGCTGCTTTGTTAGAGGGCTAAGACTTCATATTTTTATGTATATTAAAATTTTAGTTGATGTGGGTAGGTCTTTTGTTGAGGTTTTGGATTATTCTAGGGTGATGGAGAAGATGCGCTGTAAGGGTTTTGAGAGCTATGAGAAGAGGCCTAGGTTTTAGGCTAGATTCAGTGGGAGCCTTCATAGTTCTCAACCTAAGATGATAGTTCTCAGAGTAAGTATCCTCTATGCCTATCCTATCATTCTTAGAGTCATCCTAGTCATTCGATTTAGGTAGCTCTTAAAATCACTAACAAAGGTCAGTCTAGTACCAATGATCGCTCTAGTAATGGAAATGGTAAGTCTTTAAGGGGTTCTCCATATGGTTATTCTAATTATGAAAGTTACTCTAGGTTAGTTAGATCTGTTAATTCTAGTTTACTCCATGTATCCTATTTTCCTTGTGGACTTTCTGGGAACTATTCGCATGATTACCCAAGCTGTAGGGAAATTGTTGCTTCAGCTTAGAGTGTTCCCCATATTATAACAATTCATCCTATAGCTATAGGTGCTTGTGATTATTATAGAGGTGGTTCTTAGGGTGCTCAAGGAGGTTCTCAGGCAGGAAGGATAGGAGGTCAGTCAGGTGCCCAGCTAGGCGGCCGACATTATAACATATAAGCAGTACTTGCTAGACTCAAGACTAAGACTTCAGATGCTATTGTTACAAGTATGATTTTGTGTGCCACCAGTCATCCTTGCTTTAGTTGATATAGGATCCACTTATTCTTATATTTCTTCTTATTATGCACCACTATTGGCGTTGACTAGTGATTTATTATTTGTGCCATTAAGCTTATCTACTTTTGTGGATAACTCTTTATTAATGGATTGAGTATTCACATTATGTGTTGTAACAGTCAGTTATGTTTATACTTAGGCTAATCTTATTAATTATTCTTGATATGGTGGATTTTTATTTAATTCTTGGCATGGCCTAGTTTTCCCATTATCATGCAGTCATGGATTATTTTGCCAAGATTGTTACCTTAGCCAAGCTTATTCACCTCAAGTCATGTGTCCGAGAGCTCCTAGCCACAAGCCTATGGGGATTATATCTCATATGTGTGATAGTAGGCATATTTTGAGGGGTCATGAGTCTTGTCTTACTTATATCTATGATACTAGTGTAGAGAGTCCATTATTTTACTATATTCCTATTGTTTATGCATTTCCTAAAGTGTTCAATACTAACCTACCTAGTGTTCCCCCTATTCGTGAGATTGAGTTTGTTATTGATCTCATGCCAGGCCCCTAACCTATTTCTATGGCACCTTATCATATTACTTCTGCCAAGCATAAATAGCTGAATTCTTAACTTCAGGATCTTCTTGGTAAGGGGCTTATTAGAATGAGTTTGTCTCTTTGGGGTGCTTCTATATTTTTTGTAAAGAAAAAAGATAGTTCTATGCATATTTGTATTGACTATACGCAGCTTAATAAGGTAATGGTGGAGAACCATTATCCTATGCCTCGTATAGATGACTTGTTTGACCAGCTTCAGGGTGTAGCCGTATTTTTTAAGATTGATTTAAGATCTGGATATCATCATTTGAGGATTCAGGATGAGGATATCCCAAAGACAGTTTTGGGTTGACTAATGCCCCAATTACATTCATAGATTTAATTAACTAAGTATTTAGGACTTATTTGGGATCCTTTATGACTATGCTCATTGATAAAATCCTTGTGTATTCAAGGAGTAGTGATAAGCATATGTAACATTTGAGGGTTATGCAGCACGCAATGAGAGATCACATATTTTTTGCCAAGTTCTCCAAGTGTGAGTTTTGGCTTGAGTCAGTGACATTCTATTATCGTATGGTATCTAAAGATGGTATTATGGTAGACCCAACCAAGATAGAGGTAATTAGTAATTGGGCTAGACCTATATCTCTGACTGAGGTTCATAGCTTCATTGGTTTGGTCAATTATTATATATGTTTTACTGCGGGGTTTGGTACTATTTTTTCCTATATGACTAGATTGACTCAAAAGGAGGTTCCTTTTTGAAAGTCCGAGGAGTGTGAGTTGAGCTTTGAAAAGCTTAAGGATTTTCTCACTTTTGCTCTTGGTTTAGCTTTTCTATTTAGGATGATGCATTCACCATGTTTTGTAATGCTTTGGTTATTGTTCTAGGTTTTTTGTTGATGCAGCAACATCGTGTTATTAATTATACTTCTATAAAACATATGGTGCACGAGCGCAACTACCCCATTCATGATTTGGGGTTGGAGGTAGTAGTTTTTGTGCCTAAGATTTGTAGTCATTTTCTTTATGGTATGAATTATGAGATTTTCACTGATCATCATAGCCTTTAGCATCTTATGACCTAGAGGGAGCTTAATGCTCGACAATATAGATGGATGAAGTTTTTTAAGGACTATGATATTTCCATCTTATATCACCCGAGCAAGGCAAATATCATAGCAGATGCCTTGTGTTGAAAGGTAGTAAGTATGGGTAGCTAGCTTTGTATTTTAGTTTCAAATATTTTGTTGGCATAGGATATTCAGTCCTTGGCTAACTTGATGGTTCTCCATGATATTTCAGATCCTAAGAGGATTTTTGCTGGGGTAGAGGCGAGATCCTCACTATTTAAGCAGATTTGGGATCACCTATTTAAGGATAAAAAGCTTCGCTTCCTTTGTGATTAGGTGTTGAGTGGTGATTCTGAGATGCAGACCATTGATTCTAAGGGTATTTTGAGGTTTGATGCCCGTAATGTGGTCCATGAATTGATGAACTTATTCAATTGATTTTTCATGAGGCTCACAGCTCTAGATATTCTATTCACCCAATCATAACCAAGTTGTATTGATATTTGAGAGAATATTATTAGTGGAGTGGTAAGAAGAGAGATATGGTAGACTTTGTATCTTGTTGCCTATGTTGTCAGCAAGTAAAGATCGAGCATCAACGTCTTGGTGGATTGACTCAGAGGTTATACATTCCTGAGTGGAAATTGGAATGGATTACGATAGATTTTATAGTGGATCACCAAGTACTTCCCATTATTTGGATGGTATTTGGGTTATTGTGGATCGCCTAACCAAATCAGCACATTTCTCATTCCTATTCAGATGTCCTTCAGTGCTGAGAGATTAACCCATAACTATGATTAAGAGATAGTATGTTTGGATTGAGTGCCCATTTCAGTCATTTTCAATCGTGATTCTATGTTTAATTTGAGGTTTTGGAGAGCATTTTAGGAGGAGTTAGTCATTTAAGGTAATCTGAATAAAACCTTCATCCACATACTAATGGCCAATTCGAGCAGACTTTTTAGGTTCTTGAGGACATGCTCTGAGCCAGTGTTATGGATTTTGGAGGCTAGTGGGAGAAATATTTGGCTTTAGCAGAGTTTGCATATAATAAAAACTATCATTCGAGTATTAAGATAATTCCTTTTGAGGATTTATATGGTAGGAGATGTCGTTTGCCAGTTGAATAGTTTGAGACTTCAGAGGTTAGGACCTTTGGTACTTATTTGCTTCAGGAGTCATTGGATAGAGTTAGGGTGATTCAAGATAGGTTTAGAGCAGCTCAGAGTAGCCCAAAGGTCGATGCAAACCATAGTCTTCGTGCCTTGAGATTTGGAGTTGGTAATTGTGTATTCGTCTGTGTATCACCCATAAAGGGTGTGATGATATATGGGAGGAAAGGTAAGCTCAATCTTTGATATATTGACCTTTTGAGATTATACATGATGTTGGTGAGGTATCTTACGAGTTAGTTTTTCCTATTAATTTTCCTCAGTTTATCTGATTTTCCATGTCTCTAAGTTATGGGGATATATTCCTGATATATTTCATGTTCTTAGATGGGACTCAATCAAGTTGGATGAGCGTTTGACCTTTGTAGAGGAGCCGATGCATATTTTTGCTAGTGATGTAAAGAGACTGTGCTCTAAAGAGATTCCTATAGTTAAGATGCACTGGAGGTACAATCTAGTACAATATGCCACTTGGAAGATCGAGAGTGATATGCAGGCCCAGTATCCTCACCTATTTGAGACTTCAGGTACGTACTAATCTTTAATATTCGAGGATGAAAGTTCCTTTAGTAGTGTATATTGTAATGACCCTTTAGGTCATTTTTCATATTTTTGATTATATTTGTCATTAGAGCTTTCCCATTGTTTCCCCAAGTTATTTATTACTTGCTAGAGCTTACAATTCGGTTATCGGGCAGTTCGTTTGGTTCTTAGAGCTAATTCTCTGTTTTGAAGTCTTCGCTAGTTCCAAATGGCCATTGGGCAAAAACTTTATCAAAAAGTCTTGGATGCAAATTCTAACTGTGCCAGCAACTCTGTAATATCTATTTTAAGCTAGGTAGACCTTTTATTCGAGTCCCAATTCACCTGAACTCAATTTGACCCATTGGTCAAAATGTTTGAAAATAGGAAATATAGGTGTAGGACCCATATTTGGTCAAAACGACCTCGTATGGAAAATCCAACTTCTCTATTGCATACAAAATTTCAAATTTAGTTTTGTTACATATTTAATTTACCTATATCAGATTCCGAATGAATCCTGAGTCCTAGGTGGAAACATGGAAAATTTCCAAATTCTATCTAATACATTGTGCCTCTATGATCGCACCTCTTGAATGTTTTTTGTGAGCAAAGGAGATAGTACAATCACACTAAGTTTGTTGTTATCTCAACACCTACTTCTGATGCTGAATTTTGCTATTGAATACCTGCATGTGTGATTGCAATTCCTGATTACCTGGAAGTGTAAATAGACCCCTTAGGTCATGAATTAGCTCATTTTCCAACCATACCTTTAGAGAAAAATCCCTAAAGTATGTGATAACTCAAAATTGAAACTTGTGGGTGACTTGGGAGCTTGATTAAAATCTATTTCCATGATTATCATTAAAATTAAGGTAAGATTCCACTCTTTTCTTGGTGAATTTTTGTAAGACCCTGCAAAATTCTCTGGTAGTCTGAGCCTTAGAGCGTGTTAAGTTAAGCATAAATCCGGCCCTAAAAGATTGAGAAGTGACTTCCCAAGTGAGAAATATTTCAAAACCGTGTAGAATTTCCCTAATATCAACTTTTTATCAAGTAGATAATTGAATTATCTTTCCAATGATACCAATTTCGTAAAAAACCGGTGTAAGGGTGAGAAGTTATGGCCGTTTTACTGAGAGTTGTCGAACTTGCCCAGGTGTGATGGACCAGTTGATGGACCGCCGAGTTTGCGATGGACCATCGGAACCAAGGTAGTGACTCTCTTTTCTGGCCCAAGTGCGATTGTCTATACAACAGACCGTCAGGCTAGCGACGGACCGTCAAGCTAGCGACAGATCGTCGCTAGGACCGTCGCAACTAAGGTAGTGTGGCCTTTTTTTGACCAACATACGATAGACGATCTGACGGATCATCAAACTAGCAAAGGACCGTCACTCCGACCGTCGCAAAATCCCGTTTTATATTTTCAAGAAATTTTTAAAAAGGGTTTTTTGGTCTTTTCCCACCCTTTTTAACCCTTATGTATATCTTGAATGAAGTTGAGGGCTTTATTCTTCATCTTCAACATCAAACCTAGGGTTTCCTACAAGATCAAAACCCTTCTTCAATAAAAATCAAGAAATCAAGAATCTCTCCACGAGCCTTCAAGAAAGAGTTTTCTAAGGTATGCAGATGTTGATTCTTGGGTTCCTTTCATCCAAGAAGCTCAAGGATCCTTTTCTAAATTCAAAGATTATTATGTTTATGATTTTTCATGATTCATGTGAATTGAAATTGAAGTTCATGCTATTATTGAGTTTTGATTCATATTTTGTTTATATGGTTTCAAGCTTTGACCCTAGTATGTGATATTCATGTGATGTTCATGATAAACCCTCTTCAAGTTGCTTGTTAAGTGATGTATTTATGTCAACTAAGTGTAGAAATTGTTGAATAAGCAAACCATGCTCCCCATATGTTTGATAAAATGCTTATGTGAAGGAATTAGAGCCATTATAGCATGTTGACTAAAAATCTCTAATTATGTGCAAGCTCATACATGCCAAGTGTTTGTTGAAAGGCCTTAGTGAATGAATTTTTACATGATAGCATGGAATTCCCCAATTATTTGTTCTTTAATGCATGCTAAGTGTTTTATGCAGGACCTTGTTGAATGAAATATGAGCCAATAACATGTCTCCTTATATTATCATATATTTATGGTTTCTAAATGCTTGAAGAGATGCTTTAGTGATTGTGATGGTGAATGATTGTCCATCATTATAATTATTCAAGAATGGTTATGTTTACTTTTATGTTATCGAGTCCTGAGGTTTTTATACCCGACAAATTAGCTGCAGTCTAGGGCCAGTGTCAGTTTTCATGATAATCTCAGTCAGGCCATAATTCTCAAAACTCAGTGAGTTATAGAACTCAAAAAATCTCAGACAGTTACAGAACTTAAGAAATCTGAGTAATCTCAGTAATCTTAGCATCGTTATCATTCTAGCCTCAGTTCGGTACTCAGATCAGATCTAGAAGTATTCACGTGTTCGGTTCAGACCTCAGTAGCATTCAAGTAATCTATTTAGAGCTCAGTATCATTCAGTCAGATAATGAGATCCAGTAGTATTCCATCAGATAACGGACTAAGTGAACTCAGCTTAACTCAATCAGATCATTCGATAAATATGATCAGTAATAGATTCAGCTCAGTGTAAGTTTTATTAAGAATCATTTTATATTCCTTCAGTTGGGAGTAGGAGCTAGCACCGAGCGAGTGCAGGGATAACGGCTCTCACGTTAGAGAGATAAAGTTGTTAGCAGCAATGCCTAAATTCCCGAATTGTGTATCCAGTGTAGGACCAGGAGTCACCCATTAGATAAAGGCTTAACTATCATACTACCTTAGGCTTGACTTCCTGTTCAGGGTCACCCATTAGAGAGGCTTGACCAGAGTAGAGGTCTTTACTCGTGGCACGGCATTGACACCCTTCCAGCTGGAGTTATAGTTCAACCCCACCAATTCAGATTTGGGGCATGTCAGTTAAGTGAGAACTCCCATAGTTGCAATTTTAATATCATTCTTCAGAGTAGAACTCAAAAATCAGGACTATCAGATACAGTTACCTATCTCAGTATGGAACTCAGATGGTTTCATAAATTCATAGACCGCCTACTAGATAGGCCTGGTCTCTCATAAAGTTAATCATTATCAGTACTAATAGATCCAGAGATCACCTGTTAGATAGGCCTATCTCAATCTCAGATTCAGTTGAGTATTCTCATTATCAGATCCCGAGATCACCTGTTAGATAGGCCTGATCTTAGTCTCAGGTTTAGTTAATTATTCTTATTATCAGATTCAGAGATCTTCTGCTAGATAAATCTGATCTCAAACATAATCACTTCTTATTATTGATTTTATATTTAGGGATCATCTGTTAGAGAGGTTTGATCTTAGATTTAGTCGGTCAATTGTAGCAAGCTAAGAACTTAGTTATTGATATGAGTAGATTCAGTTATCAGTTTTAGCATCATCAGTTTTTGAGATCACTTGCTAGATAGAACTAATCTCAACTTCAGTACTCAACTATCAATATCAAAAGTTTCAGTTGTTCAGTATCTCAGTATTAGTAGTGAGTTCAGATGTCAGTAAAGTAGTACACGAGTTTCAGTATTCAGAGTCACGATAATTTTAGTTATGGTTTGTGCATTGATTCATATGTCCTCATTCAATACTGCTATGATTATTCAGTTAAGTAATTGTTCATGCATAAGCCCTTGCATTTAGCCTTACCTTATCTTGAATACTCAGTACATTTCCACATACTGATGCATTTACGCTATGGTGTTTTACTTTACACCATAGGTTTAGAGGCACGAGATCTAGAGTACCCTTAGCAGCTCAGTCCTAATTAAAAGTAGTAGACGTAGCAGCGAGTCCTCTTTATTCGAGGATGATCCTTATTTTAGTATCCCATCAAATTTAGTTTATTTTTAGTAGACAAAGTTAGTTGGGTATATGTCCTATCAACTCCACAGTCTTTTCGGCCAGATGTATTAGTATTCAGATTTTAGTTTTAAGTATTTTAGATATTTTGAACCTTATAGCAAGTTTTTCACTAGTTTTTTTGTATTTATTATATTATATTATGCAGAGATCAGGTACAAATATCAGTAGAAGGTTAGCTTATGGTCCTTCGGGTTCATGAATGGTCCTTCGGGTTCATGATCACCATATAATGACTAAGGGGTAGTCTCAGGTCGTTATAATTTTAATGATTTCTTGACCAAATCACCAATAGCTTAAGTGATTTATTTTAGCCCCAATTTAACATGATTTTCACCCATTCTCGAGGGTTATGATTCCTTGATCATGTATGGATATTGGGTTGGCCTCAGAAACGTGATTTCCATAAGTGTGACACACTTGGGGGGTTTTATGTCATTTTTAGACCCAAAGTTCAATGGTGCAATGTGGGTATTTTTATTCTTGTATTGACGCTTGGAACGTCATTTTTATAGCTTGTAATCTTGAAGAGGCTTCTCAAAAGTTAAAAGCGAAGGTTTAGCGGTTTGCTGAGCGTTCTTCGATGTCAAGGTAGGCTAGATTTATTCCTTGTTAGATTGAGCTATGTTATAGTATTTTGTTTATATTCTATTGGATTTGGGATGGGTTTAGGTGTTGTATTGATGAAATATAAGACTTTGGTTTAGTTTGATCATTTATGCTAAATTGAAACCGTAGAGTTAAAATACTTAGCTTCTTGTCTTGAACCCTAGTGCATTAGACTTCATTACTCATTTTTAGCATAGGAATTCCTTAGTTTTCTCTAAATTAAGTAAATGCTCAAGTTACTCATGCTTAGGGTGAATTGTCTTTAGTTGCTCACACCAAAGGAAGGTTGCCTTAGTTTATATATTGGCTTAGTTATTGTATTTGATAAGAACCTTTACCATAGGACTAATCATGGCTTGCTATACATCTTAGAGTGGATTTGGATACCTTAGCATAGTCTGAGCTAAAATTTGACCTAGAATGAAGCTCAGGGATTTAGAAGTGGGTTATTTGACCCACCCTAGGTCAAGATTGAAGTTAGTTATCTTGAACCTTTTTACACTTATTATATTCTTTGAGACCTTCCTTTTGAGGCAATATTAATGGACTCTGGTACTTGTTGGTCATGATGAATGATGTTTGAAGTAATGCCTTATTATTATGTCATACGCATGATTTATTGGCTAAACATATGATGAGCTATTGATTATACTATTGTTATGGCTTTTTATTGGGCTACCGAATATACTATTGAATGAGCCCTTGATAGTGATATTATCGAAGCCATAAATTATGGACCATGCCATGAATAAGTTATAGATTATGCCATGGATTGGCTATTTCTCAAGCTATTGATAAGCTATCTTAATGTTAATAATAGTCCATTGTATTGGATATTAATAACTCATTGTTCATTATATTTCTTAAGATTATATCATGCTAAGAAATTACACTAAAAACATGCTAGAAAACATTCCTATTGACGGTATTAGCAATTATACAATGAATTATGTTAGAACTCATGCCTATTGATTATTTAGGGAAGTTATTCCAATCATTATGTGTAAAATCATGATACTTCATATTATGATTTCTTCGGCTATTAATTTTTCCACCTATTATTATGATGATGACATAATGATGTCCGATAAGGATGAATGATATTATGATTCCCAATAAAGACGAAAGATATTATGATGATATGGTGAAACCCGATAAGGGTAGAGAATATTATGATAAAGTGATGATGCCTGGCAAAGCCAAAGGAAATTATGATGATATTGACACCCAACAAGGTAGGAGGATGATTATATTTATGTGCCCACAGGTACATCTACCGACTCAAGTTTGGCTAGCCCTATGTATGATAATATGTGTTTATATTCACTTATATGAAATTCTGGTATGTTGTTGATATTTGTGGTGTTGGTTATTGCCCATAAGTTTCACTTGTTTATAAAGAGGTATATTTGATGATTTGTGATTATTTATGATTACAAATAATTATTTTTTAATGATAATGGAGAATTAGTGATAATTGATGTTTAATGGTGGATATTGTTTAAGTGGCTAATAATGACTAGTTGACAATCGAGATTTATTGGTAAATGTGGGCTACATAATAAATGATGCTATCATAGTAATAATGATTTCCTATTGAATAGTAGTCAGTGGCAATGTGGTAAATAGTTGTTGAATGATGATTAGAGGTTATATGATAACTATTAGTCAACTAGATTCGTTAATAAGAAATGGTTAACTAGTAAATGATGATTAGTGTATGTTGATTCTTGTGTTGTTAAATGACGTAATATTATGATATGTGAGTAATTTCCCTAATGTTGGGGTCTTGGGATAATGTTGGTAAATGATGTACTGATGATAATTGTGGAATGATGATCAAATGGCGATGAAAGTTTACTATTGAATTAGTTGATTATTTTATTATCCTATTGAGTGTATCTTTTGGTCCTATGGGAGGCTGTGATGAGTTCTTTACTCTCCTATACCAATTGGCAAATGGGAGCCAATTTTGTAGTTTTGTTTACTTGTGATGATGTTTTATGCAGTGTTATTATTTAAAATCCCGTATGTATGTTTGCTAGGTGATATTGGCATATATTGATTTCTCGTGTTATATTGTTATTTCTATTTAATTACTTATTATGTACAACGATGTTGGAGATGATCCGGGTTCATTCCTATACCTCTACTTTGTTTATGGTTATCTTGCATTTTATCATACTTGTATCATAATTTAGCTAAGTCGATCGATGATGCCTCCTGAGTACCCATTATTTTGGTACTCATACTACACTTCTTTAACTTTTTGGTCCAGATTCGAGTACTAGCTATTGTCATTGATCTTTGTTCATGTGATGACTAATTTTTCGGAAATAGGGTGAGCTCTTGGTGTTCGAGTCACCCATTTCCCTCTATCATTATTTTTAGTTATTTGTTTTAGGATATATGTATAGACCTTTCTAGACTTTTTGAGTTGTATTGATACTATTAGCATCTCTTGTACTACCTCTACTAGGTCGTGGGATTGGTATTTTGTATTATCTATTTTATCTATATAGAACACTTGGTTTGTTTATGACTTGTGTTTCTTCAATTTGGCCTATGTTGGGCATTTACTTCAAAATTAAACCATTGTGTTAGCTCCATGTTATGGTTTATCTTATTTACTAGTGGTATATAGCAGGTGCCATCATGACTCATAAATCAGGTTGTGACAAAAAGTAACCAACAACGTTTGGGAATTGAAAACTAAAAGTAAATGTAAACTATTCGGTAATGTAAAGTCCTTGAACTATAATAGGGAGAAACCAGGGTTGGGGCACTGCAAACAATCCTAATTATCTATGAAATCTCATTGGTTTAATAAATTATCTTTGTTATTGATTCACGAGGTTGGTACATGATTATGTTCTTCCAAGCTTCTAATCGTCAATCTAATTTAGCCTAACAATAACATCATTGAAAGATCATGCAAGAACTAAGTTTAATGCACTTGTATTTCATCCCGTAAATTAACCAAATAGGGTTAATTAGGTATATGGCTTTCCTAAACACAAATGCTAACTTCAATTCCTTGAATGATTAAAATCCTGTTCCATACATCTCATGTTCTAATCTATCGTTACTCTTTTTGGGATCATGTTACAATTATGAATTTATTCTAAGGGCTGAGAATCCATACAATAGTAAATACAAGTATATATGAACAACCACTAATGATAAATAAGATAAACCAACTTAATTACAAGCTTAAGTACTCATGTTCTAGTCCTACACCTCAGATGAGAGTATTTAGCCACTCGTGGAATTACAAAGGATCACAATTAAGGATATCATATTCATAATCCAAAAGTAAACTAAGGGAAGTATTAAAAACCATAAGAGAAGCCTCATCAAGTGTATTCAAGCCCAAGTGCACACGCTAGTGTACGTGGTCACCCAAATAGTAAAGTGGCCTACGAAAGCCAAGTATTGATCTCACAGGGACATGTGCTCTACAATGATCTAATTCTAGTCTTACTATGAAGATTAAAAAAGTGTGAAGTAACCAAAAACTTTTGAGAATTGAAACTAAAAGTATCCACAAACAATTTGTCAACAAAAAGTGTTGAAAAATAATATGGAGAAACCCAGGGTTAAGGCACTACAAAAGATCCTACTTAGCTATAGAATTTCATTTGTTTAGATATTTATCTTTTTTGTTGGTTCATGAGGTTGATAACATAACTATGGTATTCCGATCCTCTAATCGTCTATCGAAGTTAGCCCACCACTACATAGCTGAGCAGGGATGTGAATACTAAGTTAGAAGCATTTATATTTCATCTCGTATATGAACCAATTAGGGAGAATTAGGTATATTCCTATCCTACATGCAAATCCTAAATTCAATTCCTTGAATGATTAAGATCCTACTTCTAACATCCCATGTTCTAATATATAGTTTCTCCTCCTCGGCTCACAATAGAAATAACTATTTATTGTAAGGGTCGTAAATCCGTATAATAATAAATAAAAGGATATATGAACAACAAATAATGATAAATAACACAAACCAACTTAATTATAAGTTTAAGTACTCATGTTCTTGGCCTCAACCCAGGATGAGGATGTTTATCCACTCATGGAATTACAAAGAATCACAATTAAGGAATTCGTGTTCATAATCCAAAAGTAAACTAGGGGGAATATTAAAAACACTAAGAGAATCCTCCTAAAGTTTATTCCATTCCCCAATGTCCGTACAAGGATTTTACCATATGTTCCAAGTGTTCTATTTATATTCGGAGAAAGCTACCTATTTTTGAACTAAGGGCGTGACACGCTAAGGGAATGGTGCAATAAGGGTTTGGCGCACCCTTATAATGAAGGCTTACTGTTAATTGCATTTTTTTTCATGTCCAAGGGTGTGGCACACCCTTAACTCTAAGATACAATGGAATGGCACATCCTTAACTCTAAGATCCAATAGCACACCCAAATTTTGTAGATTTTTCCATCGTTTGCTCCTTGCATTTAGCTTTGTGTCCCTCACTTTTTGGTGCTTTTCCTCTTCAAATTCAGCTTTTATATCATCCCATAATTGATTTTAACATCTCACCAGTTTCTATTTAACTAAACACCACAAATTAATGCTAACCACAATAGAATTCAACAAGACAGACTAGAGTAACACATAGCTCAAGGTAAAAACACTAGTTTCCTCGTTTAAACCATAAATGAACATTTTGATTCCAAGATTTTTTTGAACACTCCCTAATCGTTATAAACAAGTAGTTTAACATGATACTTTATTGTATGTATATTAATTTATTGTGTACATGAGAAGTCTATGAAACTAGGCTAATTAAGGCTAGATAACAACACGCAGGTGCATAAATCCACCTTAGATCATCACCCCACACTTAAAGCCTTATTCATTCTCAAAAAAAAATTTACATCAAGAACCATATAAGACATACTCCAAAACTTCTACTACAAGCAATACACTCAATATAGCACTACAATGACTACATAACTTTCAAGTTCTACACTTATCATGCCTTATTACAACTAAAACTCTTGAATAATACTTCGAAATAGTTTAGCCTCTAGAATTGACTCCACCAAGTTGGAAAACTGATGCATATTACCCAATCAAATAGATCCTAAGAATCCCCTAACTGTAAAAAAAAAACATTTTCCCTCACCCCAAGAGAGATTTATCCATATTCATTCACAACGATGCAAATTACCAAAAGAATTCAAGAATGGGTATAAGAATCAAATTACGCTCACTCTCTCAAAGAATTCACATGTCACATAATATGAACCATAGGCTTTCCCTTAGTATAGTATTCTACTAATATCAGAATGTTAAGGGTTAAGATCAAATAGGATATAAATAGTTGTAATGTTCTCTATGGGATGGGTAAGAACTATTACTGCCAATAATAGTGACTATTTTCCCTAAGAACTTTAATACATCACACATTACATTGAACTATTTTCTCAACAACAAAACTTTCACTACCTCTACCTTCACACATTTCTTTTGTTTTACCCTATCATTTCAAGCGAGCCGATTTATAGTAAGGATAGAGTATTCATAATCAACACATGATTCAATTTTTCTCTTTTCATCATATTACTCCTTACCACGACACATAAACTTTTTCAACACCAGTATTTATAGTTTGGAACTTTACTTCACCTCTTTTCTTTTTAAATTTAACACCCTTTAACTTTATTAATTTCTCAACTAAAGTGTTTAGGAGATTTGGATCAGATCATTTTCTATCAAAGAAGGGTAACGACTACATATAAGTCTACCAAAGAGATAGTCTAAGGCTTAACATGGCTAACTAAGATTATGCCCAAGGTTAGATAAAAGTTGGTATGAAACATGGCTATTAAAGATAGTCCAATATCATATCCTAAGCCCAACACTCCTTATTTCTCTTTCCACGCACACCAGGTAATTTCTAGACATTAGTATGAAACAAAGAAAAGACATCATTCATATATACATGGCACATCATCAACTCAACTAGGATTATTATAGAGTCGAAACCAAGCAATAACATAAATTCAGAACTAAGCCAACATCATACTATTGTTATAAAGTTGAGCCTAAGTGTCACATAAGTAGTCGTTCAACACATTAAACTTGCATTTACATTTAAACCAAATTTTATCATCCAATCACACATAGAAACAAGCAAGAGCATCTCCCTTACTCTTAACAAAAAAATTTACTTCAAAAAATAAAAAAGATATATTGGGTTCAAAAGCAACCCCTCAGAAAAGAACTAAAAGGAAAACCAAGGGGTAGGTAAAGTGTGCACCCATTAGACTAACACCAACAACTTAAGCCAAAAACAAACAAAGAGAAAATCTTTTTGTAATTATTTTAATTTAGTCAAAAACTAGAAACACAACTAAGAATGAAAACCCTGTAGCAGGTCTTCACCCTAAACCATGGGAATTCCCCCCCCCCCCATACACATAATTAAAAATGTACTATTTCCCTAAAGTATACTTTAAAAGTAAGAATAGAAATGGTCCCTGAGGCCTCTAGGCCTAACTAGCAGTTTATTTACTCATTAATGAGGTTCGGTGGACCCCACCCAAAATCTTTACCATGCTTCTTAGCTTAGATTTCCGGTACTCAAACGTCCCTTGAACTTGTAACTCAACAAAAATAAAAACAATGTAAAATAAAAAAAAATAAAAACTAAAATACCTGTTTTATGTGGGTTGCCTACCATACAATGCTTGATTTAATGTCGTCCCATGACCTACATCACTACTCTTTATCCATTTTTCTTCATACTCTTTTTCCTACTCAAATACCATCTTCTCAATCTTTTCTGACCTTTTGAGTAGGTAGTCTTAAGGACAACATTTCTATCAACAGTAGCCTTTTTAGACTTCTTCACAAGTTGTTCAATTTTGGGATTAAGAGGTGATTTCCACAGCTCTATAAGATAGTTCGAAGAGGTATTTGGTGGTTTGCATCCCACCAACTCACACTCATCCACTTCCATGGTTGTGATCATGCATAAAATCTCATAGTGCAATGGTGGGTAAAGAGTTTTATACACTTTTAAGACCGTCGCTTCATCATCCAATCTTATTTTAAAAGTGCCATCTCTAACATCAATTAATGTTTCTCATGTTGCCAAGAATAAACATCTAAATATGATTGGTACCCTGTCATTTACATCATAATCAAGAATAATAAATTCTACAGGGATAATGAATGTACCAACCTTAATTAACACATGCTACTTAGACATATTTCTGATCACCACCCAACTATACTACTAAGTCAGTGCCACCATCTCAATGTCCTACATGTTTATCTTATGATTCACAACCTTTTTCAAGTACTTAGCACACATGGGCATACCCTGCAAAACATTTAACAAAGAAAGATTAATGTGAAGTTCTTTCGACATGTCAAATAACTTCTTAAAACATGCATCCTCCTTAGCTTTCTTGAGCCATTGAGGGAATGGTATCAACAACCTTTTCTTTTGGGTACTCAAACTTTCCCAAATTTTTATCCCCATTCCTTACAACTTGCCTCTCCTCAAACTGTTGTGGGACCAACTCTACCTAAACCTCATTTTTTCTTGGGAGTCTTGTAAATGGGATCTCTATAATTACTCAAGGTGATTTAAAAATCTTTCTTTGTATTCTTTTGGTCATTAGGCAACCACCTTGAGGCCTAGTACTGTGTACCAGAGCTAATTGCCCCAATTGTGTCCCCAAATTTTTTTGGCAAGTTGCTCAGTTTTTATTTCAGCAACCATTTGTTCTTGGTTGTCCGTGATCCTCTTTAATGTATCATCAATATTACTGGCATACATATTCTTTTACTAAAACTACTGAGTTTGATTACTACCCTATGAATATTTAGGTTGTCTCTACCACTTGTGGTTATAAGCATTACCATAAGTTCTCTTTTGTGCATTGTCCCACAAAATTTCTAGACTCTAGATTTGCTCCACGTAAGTCTGTCGAGTGAACACTAATCTAATAAATCTCATAACAAGGCAGGGTGTACTAAACTATATTTACCTATGCTTTATATTGATTCACACCTATTTTTCTAAATTATGTCATCATCTAATTCGAAAGAGCTGATAATTGAGCGGATAATTCAGTAACTCTATCAACATCAATCATGCCCTTAGGCTTTTTCAATGCACTTCTAGAGATGTCACTATGACAGTTAGGATTACCTTGCATAAGTCGGTTCAGCAAGGTATACAACTCATCATACATACTCTCCAATGCTTGACCACTTTCATCTAAATCTCAAAAAATCATTATATTATAGTAAAGAACTTGAACAAAAGAATGATCTAATATCTCATTTGATTATTGGTGATGTGAAAAGTCCCAAAGTAGAGATTTAAACATTTCACAAGCATTAGAAATTATAAGGATGAGGAAATTTCACTCTGTGGCCTTCCAGTCTAGTAGTATTATAAGAAATGGATGAGGAAATTCCTTGCTAGAACACCCCATGTAGTGATGGAACATGTCGTCTCTATATTTAAAAACTTATTTTCTTCCCCAAGAAGTGATAAGGGAAAAAGAGTGAGCCTCATATAGTCTGTTGAGACTCTAGTAGCGATAAAGGTATCACAAATCTTAAAGAAATTCTGTAAATAGACTTATGGATCCTGATGTGACAAGCCTATGAATTTCTTACTATTGTGCAATAGTTGCACCATGTTTTGCTTATGACCAAATCTACCTCCAGTTGTTGGTCTGCAGAAGGCGAAGGTATCATTGGTTGCGAGTGGGATTACCACTTCGCATACTGTCCGTGGTCTGGTAGATCTTCAGCCATTGGTGTAAAAATAACATCTTCTTTCTAAATTTGAGGTATTCGATAGAGAAGTACCACTTCTCTCCTTAATTGGTGTGAGCATCACTCATATTCAAGATATGGGTCAATAAAATCCCTTCTCTTTGCTAGCTTACTTACTTTTAAAATTTGAACCAACAAATTTAGTAGATAAGATCGAGTTATTAACACATGTAAAATAAAATAGGAATACTAAAAGAAAGCCAACTGCCAATTTACAAGTCCCCAAAAATGGCGACAAAAACTTTTTGCGCCTAAGCGTATACTCAAGTGTACGTGGTCACCAGTAGTAAAATGGCCTTTACAAGACAAGTTTTGATCCCATAGGGACTTGTTCTCATCGACTATATAATTATAATCTCACTACAATGATTAAACAAATGCAAAAGTAACATATAACGCTTGGGAATTAAAACAAAAAGTAAATGTAAACTATCCAGTAATGTAAAGTACTTGAACTATAATAGGGAGAAACCATGTTTGGGAATAATCCTACTTAGCTATGAAATCTCATTAGTTTATTTAATTATCTTGGTTGTTGATTCATGGGGTTGATAACATGATTACGGTCTTTTAAGCCTCTAATTATTTATCAACAGAGCCTAACAACTACATTATTTAGTAGGGATGTGAGAATTATTTTAAATGCATCTTTATTTATTCCCATACATGAACCAAATAGGGAGAAGTAGGTACATTCCTATCCTACATGAAAATCCTAACTTCAATTTCTTGAATGATTAAGATCCTATTCTAGACCTCTCACGTTTTAATCTATTGTTCCTCTTTTCAGGCAGATGTTAGAATTATAAATTTATTATAAGCATCAAAAATCTGTATAATAGTAATACAAGGATACATGAACAATTTATTACTATAAATAACATAAATTAAATTAATTACAAGCTTAAGTACTCGTGTTCTTGGCATCAATCGAGGATGAGGGTAGTTAGCCACTCATGGAATTACAAAGAATCACAATTAAGGAATTCATGTTCATAATCCAAATGTAAACTAAGGGGAATATTAAAAACCCTAATATAAGTCTCATAAAGTGTATTTCAATCCCCAAAGGTCATCCAAGGTTTTTAACATACGTTCCAAGTGTTCTATTCATATTAGGACAAAGTTGCCCAGTTTTGAACTATGGGCGTGCCAAACTAAGGGGCTGGACCGACAGGAAAGTGGCACACCCTTATCATTTAGTCTTAATGGAAATTGCATTTTTGGTTTGTTTCCAAGGGCGTGAAATTCCCTTAACGTGGAGATCCAAGGGTGTTGTCCGCTATTATTCTTGAACTTTCTAGATTTTTCCATCATTTGTCCATGCATTTAACTTTGTGTCCCTCGCTTTTAGGGTACTTTTCCTCTTAAATTTAGCTACTACCTCATCCCATAATTGATTTTAACATCTCACCAAGATTCTTATATCATTAAACACCAAAATTAATGCTTACACACTATAGAATTAAACAAGACAAACTAGAATAACACATAGCTCATGTTAAGGACACTAGTTTCCTCGTTTAAATTCTAAATGAATGTTTTGATTCCAAAATTGTGTTGAACACTCTCTAAACATTATGAACAAGTAGTTAAACACTAATATTCTTAATGTTACAAATATTAACTCATTATTCACATGAGAAGTCCTCAAAATTGCGCTAATTATGATTAGATAGCAACACTTAGGTGCATAAATCCCTAATGACTTGTACATGTTCTACCTCAACACGAGATGAGGGTACAGTGACCGACCCTAGGGATAGTTTCAATATCCTTGGATGACCCAAAATTCATGGACATCCTAGAGTTGTGTCAGGGGGCCTTCACTAGACCCTATTTGGGCTCTTAAGCAAGAGATTCTTCCACCCTAGTCAGTGGTAGGCCAAGAAATATCCTAGGATCTATTGGTTTTTATTTTTTTTCAATTCTTAGGGATATTTTAGTTACACTTTTGGGAATATTTGGTGGTGCACCATCTCACATACTACGAATTAGAGTGGTATTATGGCTGGGGCACAACCTATAGTTGTGGCTTCTAGAGTTGAGGTCCCTACTGGACCAATGGTTTCCCAACTGGTAGTTTCTCAAATTTTTTATTCCTAGTATACATATCTATTGAGGAGTAGAAGAAGTTGGGTAGATTCCTGAGATAGGGTCCGCCTTAATCGGGTGAAGATGCATATGAGTTCTTGATTTCTTGGGAGGATAGGCTATGTAATCTAGGCTTAGTTGACATTTTTCGTATGGATTAAACTACTTCTTAGTTGGACTTGGTAGCTCAACATTGGTGGAGAGGTCATCTTGATTCTAAGCCAATTGGATCTCCCTCATTGACATGGACTTAATTCTTCGAGATCTTCTTAGAGAAGTATATGCCTTGTAATAAAGGATTGATTCTCAATGTTGGAGTAGGTATCTTTGACTTTTTTTGAGTATGAGGCTTGATTTCATAAGTTCTCTAGGCAAGCTTGATCTGTCATTATTTCATAGCACTTCCAATGCATAAAAGCATAAAATCTAAAAGTACTTAGGTCTGGTTTTCTAGCTACTACGTGTTTTTGTGTCTATGTTGCAAAAAATTGGGTCATGGAGCTTAAAAAAGAAGAAAAGTAAAAGGCTACAGAAACCCCCACTTATGAGACCACCTACGTGGCATAAGGACTACTTACGACCACCATAGATGACCTCATAAGTCTCACAGAAAGAATATTTAGAGAACCTAAAAGTTGATATTAATTAATATATTGATGGAGGACTACTTATGTGGTGTAAGTACCACTTACGCTCCCATAAATACCATCAACGGTGTTAGAGGTTGAAGGTATTGAGATTCAAAAGTTTGAAGTTTTGTCTGAGAAGCATGAAGGAGCTATTAGAATGGGTAAGTACCACTTACACTGCTGTAAGTTCTATCATAGGTAGTAGCATAAAGCTAAGATCGTACATCACTTTTGACACCCACTTATGGGACGTATTAACCACTTATGACCGATAAGTTGGTCCGTAAATGGATACCTATCGAATTTTCATTGCACTTTTTGGTTAAGATTTTTAGTGTTCTAATGAAAACTTTAAATACCCTTTTGATACTTTTGTATGAGTTTACGCACTCTTTACATTCACAAATATATATTGATTCTAAATTCGACTTTTGATCTTGGAATCCTTTGTTCTTGATCATTTGGTTTTTAATAATCTTTCAAACATGATTGGATAAACCACCTAACTAGGGTTATGGGAACCCTGGCGAAATTACACAATAGAGAAAGTATGAGAGTCTTATAAATAAATGTTTATGCATGTATTGCGATCTTCTATTTGTATGCTCTTTTAACTACTATAGAAGTTAAGAAGTTGCCTACACTCACGATTATCTTCACTAAAGAGGTTAAAATTAGGAAAAGAAGATTACGATAGTGATTTAAGGCTACCAAACCTTGTTTAATCATCTTGACACCTAAAAAGAGATGGTTGAATTGGGATCAATGACAAGGGTTAGTATGGTGACACTCTGAGACTCACAAGGTGAAGAGTGAGATTCACCAAAGGCATTTAAAAGATGGTCGGTGATACATATCTTGTCAGATTCTACATACATGCCATCGAGTTAGTTGGATTGATCACAACAATACTACAAAGTTAGGAATCCAGGGGAATGTAATCATAGTATTCATCTCATATTGATTTCAACTGAAGCAAATAAGACTTGTTGTTACTTTACTGTTTTACTACAAAATCCCCAATTTACTTCACAGCATTTTTTGGCTACATCAATAAATTTGTGAGATACATTTGTACTATTATCTATGGGTTTTAACCCAACCTCTATTGGGTTTTAATATTTGACATCAACCATATTATACTTCTTGGAGGTAGGTTTTGGGAGACATCAAATTTTTGCATCATTGCTTAAAATATAGTTATAGATTGATTGACAGAGTTTGTTGAGGTTATTGGGTTTAACTTTTCTTTTTTTTTCTTATAGCATATGTCGGTGTATTCCCACTACTAAGAGTCAAGGAAATCCCTAGATCCAACGTGATACAGAGCTTGAAAGAAACCTATGACAAAATCATAGGATATCATAACACCGTTCTGAAGCTCATCACGATGGGCTTTGAGATAATCCAATTGACTTGCCTCCCACAACTCCACATTTTATTTAGGAGAAAACTATTCAAATCACTATGTGGTTACTAACAAAATAAAAAACAAGGATGGATAATGAGGTTGCATGTTAAGTATCTCAAGAGAAAAGATAGAGATAGGAAGCAGATCATCACATAGAACTTCATAGGGGTAGAAGAGATAGAGCTCATATTCTCCCAGCTTATTAGTAAACTCAAGCATATGATGATCCAAAGGATGACCTGGGTTATGTTAAGCCCATAGATATAGGATCTATCATTCCTATCGAGTAGACAAAGTTTGATATCACAAGTGCTATAATTCAGTTGCTAAATTTGAAGGGTGTGTTTGAGGATTTGATGACTGATGATGCAAATATGTACATCATTAATTTTGTTGGAATTTGCACTTTAGATAACATACTTGGGGTGAGTTAGGAAGATTTGAGACTCAGGTTGATCCCATTCTATCTAATTGGTGAAGCGATATTATGATTCCTGGAACTACCTCATGGGTCTATTATTACGTAGAATACTTTACGAAAATAGTTCTTAGACCAATTCTTCCTTCTTGCTAGAATGCTCCAATTGAAGGACTAGATCTATAATTTTAGGTAATTGAATTTTTAAACACTGTATGCCGCATGGTTTAGTTTTAAGAATAAGTTGATGATGGTGCCTAATCATAGAAATGTAAGGTGAAATTTTCTATCGATCCCTGAATTTAAGTGCCTAAGCTATTGAAGATAATATTATGGGTGGAGCTTTTGTGTCCTGCATTAGGAGGAAGCATTAGAACTCTTATAAACCAAGGGCGACATACTCAAGAGGTAGAAAGAGGCACTGGTACATATGTGATTAGTGCTTCTAGCGAGCAAAGAACCATAGATGATATTGTAGCTCAAGAAGTTGCGCAACTAAGGATGGAGATTGGGTTACTGACTATGTAATTCATAATAATGAAATCTAAAAAAGTAAATATTGTGGGTACATAAGGTAAATCATCTAAATTGAATCAGCGAAGGGACAAAGATCTACCCAAAACACTTGGAACATAAGGCAAGGGAACCAAAGTTAGAACTATTATCGAGAAAAATATAAGGATCTGAGCAGTGAAACAAATGGTGACTAAAGTCATAAGTTTGATCATAAGGATAAGAGTGGTATGTATATTCCACTAGGGAACATTAATACTAAGTCAAGGATGAAGGCATTACTTATAATGTTGATTAAGGGTTTAGAAAATGAAGAGAGTTTCCTTAAGGAGATTAAGGCAGATATTTCAGGTTTGAGCCAAAAAGTAAAGTAAAATGTTATTACGACCAAGAAACTTGAGCAACAAATTTTTTAGATGCCGGAAACCTTGAATTTGCATCAATTGAGCACTCTTCTAAATAATACTATGTAGAATCTAAATATTGAAAATCAATGTTTGGCCTTCACCACTCGAAGTGGTAGGCTACCATTGATCCCCTTATGCTTGTAGTTGATGAGGTTTGGGATGATGTTACTGATATTTACGGGTGTTTATAAAAGAGTTGAGAAGGATAAAGGAAAGGGGAAGGAAGTATAGTCTATATTGAAGACCATTCCATGACCTCCCACAACTTTTCCTCAGAGATTGAAGAATAAGTAAGTGGAAAAGAAGTATCAGAAGTTCATGTTCCTCGTTGAAGGAATTGTCTTATAATATTCCTATTATGGAAGCATTGGAGCATATGCCAAGTAATACACAATTCATGAAAAGATTTGGTTTCCATATAACAGACGATGACTTTTGAGCCCGGTGATAACATGCACCATTATAGTGTTATTTTTTCTCGATCATTAGTAGAGAATAAGATTGACCCTGGAGCCTTTACTATTCATGTACTATTGAGTCCTTCAACCTCTCTTGAGCTTTATGTGTTTAGGGAGCTTGTATTAATGTGATTCCATTAGAGGTATACAAGTAGTTAGGGTTGGGATCACCCAAACTGACATTTATGAGGTTATTGATGGTTGACTGCACTATGAAAAGATCAATTGGTATATTATGTGATGTGTTGGTCAAGCTGGTGTCCTTTCTATTTCCAGCTAATTTTGTTATTGTTGACTGTGAGGTGGATTTCGAAGTGACTATTATCTTAGAAAGGCTCTTCCTAACTAAGTCTAAGGCATTAGTTAACATGGAGATGGGGTAGATGAACTTCAGACTCAATGACGGACAGGAGAATTTTAGTAGCCATTTGGCCATGAAAACTAAAATTTTTTGGAGTTGGAGTTGTGTTTGGCCATGTCTTCAAGAATTTTTTTTAGACTTTTGACAAATATTTTTTAAATATGATTTTATGCCCACAATTTTTAAAACTATCAAAATCATCCAACTACTAATTTAACAACTAACATACAACCAAATGTGATACTTATATATAGACACTTCCATTACTCGAACCAATTTGCATTAATGAAGAAAATAACACTCTAGAACAGAGATTGACAATTAATGACTCTCTTAAAAATTGTAAACAATATGAGGGCTTTGTGTAAAAATTTTAAAAATTGGGGTTATATGTAATAATAATAGAAGTTGGAATTGAAGTTGGAAAATAGTGAAAACAAAAACAAAGTTGTTTTCACTTTTTGTAAAAAAATTCCTGAATAATTTTTGGAATTTTCATGGCCAAACACCACAACTTTAATAAAGTGAAAATCAATTTTCCAGAAAAAAGTGAATATTTCTTATGGCCAAACGGCTTCTTAATGTGTGTCAGTTGATGTGAAAGCACACTATTGATGATGATGCATTGTATTTCCCTATTGAGGAGAGACTTGGGGTTGAGGCACTAGCGACAATAATCATGAACTTTGATAGTGATGGTATTGATGAATATGATGAGATAGTGAGCGCACTGTATGGTAGAGATTCTTATTCTTATGCTCTAAAATAGTTAGATCTTTACTTAAAGAATAGAGCTACTCCACCAACTCGACCATCTATTGAGGTGTTAACCGTCTTAGAATTGAAATACCTCCCATATCACTTGTGATATGCTTTTTAGTGGTAACAATACCTTGCTTATCATTATTGTTGCTAATTTATTGGAGTAACAAGTTGAGGCATTGATTTTAGTCTTGTAGAGCTTTAAGAGGGCTATTTGATGGATTTTTACATACATTGTGGGGATTCCACAAGGGATTTGTACTCATAAAATTTATCATGAACCATATTGTGTTCCCAATATTGAGCATCAACATTATTTGAATCAACAAATGCAAGATGTGGTGATTAAAGAGATCATAAAATAGTTAGATGCAGGAGTGGTTTACCCCAATGTGGATAGAAAGTAGTTTGTCCCAATTCAATGTGTACCTAAGAAGGATGGGATTATTTTGGTCTTAAATGTGAAGAATGAGTTAGTACCCATGAGATCGGTTATTGAATGGAGAGTGCGCATATATTATTAGAAGTTGAACACTTGGACACAAAGAACGATTTTCTGAATTTGTTCATGGATTAAATGCTAGACAGATTT